>NC_044037.1:130035701-130367784 GCF_901765095.1 Microcaecilia unicolor
TATATATACACACACACACACACACATATATATATATACACACACACATATATATATATACACACACACATATATATATAAAAAGTCATAACAGCAAATGATAAAATAAAGTACAATAAATGCATTACACATTCAAAAGTAAAATGGAGGAGGAGATAAGACAAGCCACTTTCTAAACATATAAAAGTGTATAAAACGTTGGATGGATTTAATCAAATCCAATAATGTATCAATACATACCTAAAAATCAGGGGTGATCAACATACCCCTTCAAAAAAAAGCCTAAAACAAAATTAAAAAAGATATACATTAATCCCATCTTGATCAGCCCATGTATCGCAAACTCTAAATCTCACCAGTCAGCTCAATTAAAATTCTCATCGTATCAACAATTGACTATATTTCATGGTGTAAAGCATTCAATTACTCACTGTTATAAATCTTCTACAAATAGACCACCTTGAATCCTAAAACTTTATCAGCCTTTACTATAACATCATCAAAAGAAATGGCTACATAAATGAAACTAACTTAAAAGACCATAACTCATTCTAAGTAAATATACTTATACATCTGCTTTACTCCATGCTGCCATCTCCCATAACATCACACAGATTAAAGCTGACTACTTGTCAGCAGAAACTGCTCTGGATCAAAATGCAACAGCAAAACTATCTGTGCTGTGGCTTCCCATTTTTTTTTTAAAAAGAGAAAACACTCTATTTCTCCCTCAATCACCAAACAAGCTCATTCTTACTAGATATACTTGTACATCTACTTTACTCCATGCTACCATCTCACAAACATCACATAGATTCAAGCTAGCTACCTACTGTGCTTGTTAACAGACACTGCTCTGGATCAAAGTGCAACAGCATTACCATCTGTGCTGTGGCTTGCTATTTTAAAACCTCATATCCAGGTCAAAGGTCATTACTTACTAAAAAACGTCAAAAACTAATACCTTCACATCATTCAATTCTCAACACATACCTATTGCATAAATAGTGACAAAAAGAATAATCTATCTTAATAAACAAACTTTTAATCACTGCCAAACTGATAACATCATGACATCATAATGACAGACATCAGGATAGGTTGTCACCTTTAACTCAAGCTTAGCTTCACTCTCACTATAGCACAATATGTAATGACCACAAGCTATGCTTCCAACATGGTAAAGCTTATATATCAAGTTGGTGTCTGAAACACTTTTAATCCAAAAAATGTGATGCATTGGACCATTTCCTTGATCCATAAATAATATAAAATAATAAATAAATAAAATTGTCTATAAAAATACTGTGTAGTCATTCTCCTGATTCAGTCCAAAAGGTTTCACTGTGTTGAATTTAAAAATCATTCTTTGCTCTGCTTGTAATAGTTGCCTGTCTGTATCTCCACCTCTCCAAAATGTTTTAATTTTTAATAATACAAGGAACTTTAATTCTTCAAAAGAGTGCTTCAAGTCATATACATGTTCAACTAGTGGTTTCTCCTGTATATTTCTCTTTATAGCACTTTTATGCTCAGCAATGCGTTTGTTAAATGCTCTCATAGTTTTTCCAATATACACAAGTCCACATGGACAAATCACTGCATAGACCACCTGTGTAGTCTTACAGTTGGAGTATTGCTTCAATTCATATCTCTCTCCTGTCATGGAGTGAATAAACCATTTAGTTTTCAAATTAACATTACAAAATGAGCAATTCAAACATGGGAAATGTCCCTACACTGGGTAATCTCTTATGAGTACAGGTAGAGCCGATGGTGCAAGACAATCCTTCAAATTTCTATTCCTTTTGAATGCTATTAATAATTCTTTATCAGAAAAGTATGGAATACTCTGTATCAATGACCAATGCTTCCTAAATATTTTAATTAAATCAGATGACATGTGGTCATAATATAATGCACATACAATCTTATCTTCTTTTTTCTTTTTCAAATCAATAGTAGTATGGAGGAGATCATTTCTTTGTTTCTGTGACATTCTAAACAGCCCTTCTTCAATGTATTTCCTTGGGTACCCTCTTTGTATAAATCTGTTAGCCATTACCTTCATTTGTTTTCTGCATTCGTCATTATCTGAACACAGTTTCTTTACTCTCAAAAACTGAGTATAGGGCAGGTTACGCTTCAGTGGATGGCTATGACAGCTACCATATTGCAACAATTTATTTCGGTCTGTGGGTTTTCTATATAATGTCGTCACAAATTTACCGTATCTAAATTGAATTAATATATCTAAAAAAGGTATCTCCTTTCTGGTATAATTCATTTGAAACTTCAACATTTTATCCCTTTTATTCAACCATTCAAAGAACCCTTTTAATAATGATTCATCTCCTTCCCATTGTGAAAATGATGAGGCTATTGTGATGATGAAGCTCCCACCTCAGGCTCTCAGATCCCTCTTTCACTCAGGGTGAGCTGGTTCTCCATATGCAGATTTTATGCAAATTAATCTACCACCCTTTTCTACTCAGGGTGACCTGCTTCTCAAAAAGCAAACACAGTCAGGTTTCACCAATCAGGCTATTTTCATACACATCTTTATTCCAGCCTCTGGGGCACACTTCTTTCAGCTTTAAAACACTTTCACAAGCTTAAACAGTTCTTCCAGCTTAACCATTTCTTCCTACTCAGTGCAATCTTCCCTTTTTAAACATTTCTTCTTGCACATTTCAATATCCATAGATTTCTTCCCCCTGAGCCCTCTCACACAGGCATTTGGGCTCAGTACTAACTCAGTCCCCGGACTCTCAGCAAGTCCCCGGACTCTTCCCACTGAGGTCCCCGGACTCTCTGCAAGTCCCCGGACTCTTCTGGGCCTTACAGTACCTCTTCACTGTTCTAGACACACAGTCTTTTCAGGTGGGCCACACAGTACCTCCTTGAACACATAGTTCTTAGACCTGGCTACTCCAGGGCCTTCTTACCCCAGCCAGCTTCCTTCTTGGGAACACACACAGTTCTATTACCTGGTTATCTAGGGCCTTCTTACCCCAGCCAGCTTCCCTGCTTTGCACACAGTTCACCACCAGCCTAAAGGGCTCAGCCAGTACTTCACATGGGGATCTCCAGCTCCAGCTCCCAGCTCCCCTTTTCCCCCTCTCCCTCAGGCGGGGTACTAAGTGGTTAATGGCCAAACAGGACCCAGCCCATAACCTGCTGCACCTGTTTCCACCTCCAGGACTCTCCCCGGTCCTAGCGACCTCCAGCTATATCTCCCCTTACTGGCTCCCTTCAGCTACTCACCCAGCCCTTCTCCCTGGACATTTTAGGGGTACAGCACCCTCTAGGGGCCTAACCAGGGTAGGACAACCTCTTCCTTATCACACCATATCACCAAAATGTCATCAATAAATCTCCTCCATACCATGATATGTCTATTATACGGATTCTCTCGTATATATTTCTCTTCAAAATGTGCCATATAAAGATTGGCTACAGAGGGGGCTACCGTTGCCCCCATAGCTGTCCCCTTCACCTGTTTATAATATTGACCTTCAAAAACAAAACAATTTTCTTTTAGGGCTAATGTAATCAATTGCATGATAAATTCGGTAGGTACTCTTCTAAACATAGTCCTATGAACCAGTGCTTGCTTAATCACTAACAAGGCTTCATCTTGCGGGATGTTAGTGTATAGGGATTCAACATCAAATGTATCTAATAATATTGTGAAAATGATCCTCCCCTCCGCCTGAGGGTCCTCGGGATCTCCCCTTCACCCTTGCTGCCCAACCTCCTGGTTCACTGCAGTCCACAGGGCAGGGCTCAAAGAAATCAACTTCAAAGCAAACTTAACAAGTTCTTTATTTTGCTTGGGATCCAACAGTCCAGCAGTGCAAAAAGACACAATACTTGAATCAACAAAAAACCTCACAATTCCCCCTGTTGCTCCTCTCAGGGGTACAAACACAGCAAGAAAAAAAACCCAACTTTTAACTCCCAGGCTTCCAGCATGCAGCTGGGCTCCTTTTAGACAGTTTTATAGCCCTGGGTCTTCTTTCTCCCCCCCCCCCCCCCCCTCTCCCTTGGGAGGGGGCAAAACACTGCAAGCAGTTCCAAAAAAACAAACAAACACAGTTCTTGAGGCTTCAGCACACAGCTCAAACCCCTTCAGCTTCTTTTAGGCTTTTTAGCCACAGTTCACACTCCACCTTCTTCCTGCTGGGCTCAGCCCACTCCGAGAAAATCTCTCATCCCTCTTCAACCAGAACTCTTTAAACTCAAAGTTCATTCACAGCCTGAGCTCTGGAAAATGAAAAGGCCCCACCCATCTGGGTCACTCTCTCTAAGCAATGACCCATCCTCCCACATGACCTTTCCTCTTTCCTCTCTTAGCCCAGTTACCATACCATGAAGTTACCTGGTCCCTTAGTTTGTTACCTAAGGAGTGAGCCCAGGCTGAGAGGTCCATAGGCTCTTCCTCGCTCTCCTCTCTTTCTCTCTGCCCAGCTTCTTGATACTCCATGGGCTCCCCGTCCCACCCACTTTGCAGCTGTTCCTCTTTCCCTTGATTACCCTGCAGGGGCACCACCCTTTCCTTGTTAGAGTTCTCCTCCTGTTCCTGCTGGGGAAGGTAATCTCTGTACCAGGCTTTGCCCCGAGGTTGCTGGGAAATGTAGTCTCTTCCTCTCCTCCATTTTACAGGGGTCACGAACCTTTCTCTGCTCTCTCTCGGGGGATGCTGGGTAATGTAGTGTTTTTCCCTCCACCCTTTTCTAGGGGGCATTACTACTTCTCTCGCTCTCTGGGGATGGAATGGAGGCCAGGCTCTGTTCTGCCTATGTCTGCTCGTGAGCCGCCTCCCTTCTTCCTCTTCCACTTCCATATTATCTACCCCCAGGTCCTCTCCTTCACAATATATTTTTGTTGGTAACTTTTATCTCATCAAGTATATTAATAATATGTGTTGAGTCCCTGACGTAGGAAGGAATGAGGGGAATCAAAGGTCGGAAGAACTTAAAATTTAGAAATTTAGAAAGATGTTCCAACAGAGAGCCTATCCCTGAAACAATAGGTCTGCCTGGAGGGTCCTTCAGAGATTTGTGTATCTTGGGTAATATATAAATCACAGGTATCCGTAGGTGACTTCCCTTGGTGTCAAAAATCCTGCTTGTGATCCCAGAGAAATAAGTGAGTCAATTTTCGATTTCAAAGCTGATGTTGGGTCCCCTGGTAGTGGTAAATAAAAACCTTTATCACTTAGTTGTTTCTTAACTTCATTAATATATTGTTCTTTTTCCATTATCACTACTGCTCCCCCCTTGTCTGCTTGTTTGATTACTATACTGTTATCATTCCTTAGTTCTTCAATAGCTTTCCTCTCTTCCTTAGTAATATTGTGATATGGAATAGTTTCCATTTTTTCTACAACATCTATATCTTTTAGGACCATCCTTTCAAAAGCTAGAATCATGGTCTGGAGGAGATTTATTGACATTTTGGTGATATGGGAAGGAGCTGAATCATTATTAAAAGGGTTCTTTGAATGGTTGAATAAAAGGGATAAAAATTTGAAGTTTCAAATGAATTATAGCAGAAAGGAGAAACCTTTTTTAGATATATTAATTCAATTTAGATATGGTAAATTTGTGACGACCTCTTGAGGATTGAGCTTCTGGAGCTCGTACCCATCTCGCCCACGTGCGCTTCACCCTCTCCCGGTTCAGGGTCAAGAGTAACGAGTGAACAATGCCCAGCAGGATCGAGGGATAGTAGAGGACTGGCCTTCCTGAGCCCGCATCGTCCCACCCTCACACGCTCGCCCTCTTCCTCTCCCGCCTCAAGTTGAGAGGGCAGCGAGAAGACAGCGCACAGCAGGATCGAGGGCCAATTGGGAATCCATCACCTCCTTGGGCCCAATATAGCCAAGTGCATCTTGTGCGCTACAACTCCACGTGGACCAATCTTGCCCACGTGGCAGTGCTTTCGTGACCCGTAATTGCAGGATCAACACAGGCCCTGGAGAACTGCACCTTACACAAACTCCACCTAGCAACAGGCACTGCTGATCGAAGAGGGGGCGATCTGAGATCATAGCTCCGACATTGCAGGCCGAGGCCAGGAACCCACATGTGATCAGGACGAGGGGAGTAATGATTAACTGCTACCAAGTAACTGGAGATTCTTTGCAGTATGCTGTAAGACTTTTTTTTTTTCTAATTTAATTTAATGCTTTAAAACCTTCCACCATACGCTTCAAATGCTGAATGTACTGCTTTCAGCTTAATTTAAAAGTCTATACTTTGATTTGCTTGCTTTAAATAGAAGGCTTTTATTGCATGCACTGCTTTCAACTTGGATTTAAAAGTTTATACTTTGCTTTACTGCTTTAAATAGAAGACAAATGAGTTGCCACGCCAAATAGCACCATTCCCTGTAATGAGTTAATGCAGATGCTTTTAAATATCTTAAACACTATACGCAGAAGGCAAATGAACCACTCAGCCAAATATCATTATTCCATGCAATGATTTAATTTAATGCAATTGCCTTGCTTCGCTTTAAAGACAAGGTAAGGGAACAGCTTTGTACTTGCACTGCTAACAGCTTAATTTAAATATAATTATCTCACTTGGCTTGTTCTGACCTCCAGACAAATGAACCACCTTGTGCAGTAAGATAATTAGATTAATATGTAACACTCACTATTATGCTCCAACTGTAAATACAGGCTTTGCTTTGCTCTGATTATAAACCAAGCATGATCAGTATGAAATGTTGCTAAGCTTAAATGCAAATGTAGGCTTTGCTTCGCTTTGAATGTAAACCAACTGAATGTTTGCCACAGCGCCTTAAACACAGATATGAATACCAGTAAAACACGCCTAACCATTCATTGTCTCACCCTACTCCTACACGCAAACACAACCCACAACCCAGACAACAACAACCCCATAACTCACAAATCATACAGCACTCACATACACACAATGCCCACTCTAAAGAACATCCATAACAACCCACCCACAATACACCAACCCTATGTACAACCTATTAACAACTCACCAAACCAAAGACACAATAACCAACCAAAAGGAAAAATCCCCGGATATGAACACCACCAACAAAAAGAGGAAAACAACAACAACAACAAATTCATCCACCGAAGAAACAGACAACTAATAAAAATAAACACATCGAACCTCCCCACAGAACCACACCGCTCAATCCAACTAGGATACATCAATGCAAGATCAGCAGTAAGCAACTCAGTAGATATACTAGACTGGATCACCACAGATAACTTAGACCTTCTATTTATCACAGAAACCTGGTTCCACAGCCCCACAGACCCCGCCATTTTAGCAACATGCCCTCCAGAATACAAAATCACCCACTGGACAAGAAACGGAAAAAGAGGGGGCTGAATAGCCATAATTTACAAACCTGAATTCACCATCACAACCACGGGTGAATCTACCTCACCACAACTTGAAATTGCCTCGACAAGAATTAATCATCCAAACCTAATAGGACACCTTAACGTAATCCTATTCTACAGACCACCAGGAAAATGGCAAGACTCCCAAACACAACTAATGGACTTCATCTCGAACACATGTGTATCTGCATCAAACATCCTTATAATAGGAGACATCAACCTACACCTTGAAGACGACACCTCAACGGGCACATGAGAATGCAAAGAATTCTTAAAACTCTGGGACCTGCACGCACCCAACACGCAACCAACACATAAAAAAGGACACACACTAGACATCATAACACACAAATTTGACCCAGACTCAACTATCATACTTACTGACACAAGATGGACACCCACACTATGGTCAGGCCACCATAAAGCAAATGTCTGTCTCTACTGGCGAAAAACATACATAAACACAATCAATAAACATGAGCGAACAACATACACCATGAGAGGAAAAATAGACCCCACAACATTCTGGCAACAGATCTACCAGAACGAATGGTCAACAAATGCTGACACCATCCAATTCCTCCAAGAATGGGACGATTTATGTACAACAACATTAGACAAAATCACCCCAATCCAAACCAGAACATCACACAGGAAAAAATCAATCCCATGGTTCATCGAAGAGCTGAAAAAACTTAAAACACAAGTCAGGAAACTAGAACGCGTATGTAACAAAAAGAGAGATGAACAAACACTAAATGCCTGGAATCTACTTCGGAGGAAATACAAATATACCATAAAACAGACTAAAAGACTACATTACAAAACAATAATAGGACCAAACTACAAAGACACACCTAAACTCTTCTACCTTGTGAACAAACTGTTAGACACCACACCAGTTACAAACAACAGATGTTTACAACCTTGCGAAATACTTCAAGGAGAAAATTATACAACTATGTCTTAAAATACCCGCCAGCCCTATTGAATACGCCACACTTCTAGATTGTCTAGACCCAGAAGATGGAACATACCCAGCAGACAGAACTTGGACCGAATTCGAACTACTATCAGAAGACCTCATCTCTGAAACACTTAAAAGATTTGCCAAATCCCACTGCAAACTAGACATATGCCCAAACAACCTCATGAAATCAGCTCCTCAACAATTCATAATAGACCTAACGAACCACGTAAACTTCATGCTACAAAACAGACTTTTCCCTAAAGAAAAAGGAAAAATTTTACTCACCCCAATACCCAAAGATACAAAGAAAAGCGCAAGCGAAATAACCAATTACAGACCAGTAGCATCCATACCACTAATAACCAAAATAACCGAAGGAATGGTAACTAAACAACTCACAAACTATCTAAACAAACACTCAATACTGCATGATGCCCAATCAGGATTCCGGTCGAATCACAGCACAGAAACAGTATTAATTACCCTTATGACTAAATTTAAACAAACGATTGCAACCGGCAACAATATACTCCTCCTACAATTTGATATGTCAAGTGCCTTCGACATGGTTGACCACGAAATCCTATTACACACACTTGAATATTTTGGCATTGGAGGAAATGTCCTAAACTGGTTCAAGGGGTTCCTAACCCAGCGGTCATATCAAGTCACATCGAATTCAACCACATCTGCTGCATGGACACCTGAATGTGGAGTACCACAAGGATCACCCCTCTCACCAACCATTTTCAACCTAATGATGATCCCCTTGGCAAAACTCCTATCAAACCATAACCTCAACCCATATATATACGCCGATGATGTAACAATATACATCCCTTTCAAACAAGACATTAAAGAAATCTTCAATGAAATCAACCAAAGTCTACACATCATGAACACCTGGGCAGATGCATTTCGCTTGAAACTAAATGCAGAAAAAACTCAATGCCTGATACTCACTTCCCAGTACAACACGAATGAATTCACCGCTATAAACACACCAAAACTAAACCTTCCAATCTCAGAAATGTTAAAAATCCTTGGAGTCACTATCGACCGCCACCTAACACTCGAAACTCATGCAAACAACACAACCAAAAAGATGTTCTACTGCATGTGGAAACTGAAAAGAATAAGACCATTCTTCCCAAGATCCGTCTTTCGCAGCCTAGTGCAATCCCTCGTACTCAGCCATCTGGACTACTGCAACTCACTTTACGCAGGTTGCAAAGAGCAAATACTGAGGAAACTTCAAACAGCCTAGAATACAGCAGCCAGACTCATCTTCGGAAAACCAAAATATGAAAGTGCAAAACCCTTACGAGAGAAGCTGCACTGGCTCCCACTCAAGGAACGCATTACTTTTAAAGTATGCACATTAGTCCACAAAATCATTCACGGTGAAGCCCCAGCCTACATGTTTGATTTAATAGACTTACCACCCAGAAACGCTGAAAGATCATGCCGAACTTTCCTCAACCTCCACTTCCCTAATTGCAAGGGCTTGAAATACAAGGCGCTGCACGCGTCAACCTTTTCTTACATGAGCACGCAGTTCTGGAATACACTGCCGCGCAACCTGAAAACAATCTACGAGCAAGCCACCTTCCGCAAACTATTGAAGACCCATCTTTTTGAGAAAATTTACGGAAAGAACCAAAATACATAAAGCCCACACTCACTGTTCAGTAATGCATCAATACAGCCACTTCTGAATTCTCATCCCCCGTAATCTCACCACACTCATACCTTTACTGACAGAAAATGTATACCAAATGTTCTCCTGTTATTATATATTGCCCCTTTTTGTTTCCGTTATTTCCTTCCAATGTTTCAGTGCTCTTGTCCATTATTATATTCCTTAACGATACTTTGACTTTGTCTCGCATAACTCATCACAATGTAATCCATAACCGAGTTGTAACAAATTGTATTTCCATGATTCATAATATATTGTAAGCCACACTGAACCCGCAAAAAGGTGGGAAAATGTGGAATACAAATGCAATAAATAAAAAAAAAAAATTAATTATATAGAAAACCCACAGACCGAAATAAATTGTTGCAATATGGTAGCTGTCATAGCCATCCACTGAAGCGTAACCTGCCCTATACTCAGTTTTTGAGAGTAAAGAAACTGTGTTCAGATAATGACGAATGCAGAAAACAAATGAAGGTAATGGCTAACAGATTTATACAAAGAGGGTACCCAAGGAAATACATTGAAGAAGGACTGTTTAGAATGTCACAGAAACAAAGAAATGATCTCCTCCATACTACTATTGATTTGAAAAGAAAAAAGAAGATAAGATTGTATGTGGATTATATTATGACCACATGTCATCTGATCTAATTAAAATATTTAGGAAGCATTGGTCATTGATACAGAGTATTCCATACTTTTCTGATAAAGAATTATTAATGGCATTCAAAAGGAATAGAAATTTGAAGGATTGTCTTGCACCATCGGCTCTACCTGTACTCATAAGAGATGACCCAGTGTAGGGACATTTCCCATTTTTGAATTGCTCATTTTGTAATGTTAATTTGAAAACTATATGGTTTATTCACCCCATGACAGGAGAGAGATATGAATTGAAGCAATACTCCAACTGTAAGACTACACAGGTGGTCTATGCAGTGATTTGTCCATGTGGACTTGTGTATATTGGAAAAACTATGAGAGCATTTAACAAACGCATTGCTGAGCATAAAAGTGCTATAAAGAGAAATATACAGGAGAAACCACTAGTTGAACATGTATATGACTTGAAGCACTCTTTTGAAGAATTAAAGTTCCTTGTATTATTAAAAATTAAAACATTTTGGCGAGGTGGAGATACAGACAGGCAACTATTACAAGCAGAGCAAAGAATGATTTTTAAATTCAACACAGTGAAACCCTTTGGACTGAATCAGGAGAATGACTACACAGTATTTTTATAGACAATTTTATTTATTTATTTATTATTTTATATTATTTATGGATCAAGGAAATGGTCCAATTCATCACATTTTTTGGATTAAAAGTGTTTCAGACACCAATTTGATATATAAGCGTTACCATGTTGGAAGCATAGTTTGTGGTCATTACATATTGTGCTATTGTGAGAGTGAAGCTAAGCTTGAGTTAAAGGTGACAACCTATCCTGACGTCTGTCATTATGATGTCATGATGTTATCAGTTTGGCAGTGATTAAAAGTTTGTTTATTAAGATAGATTATTCTTTTTGTCACTATTTATGCAATAGGTATGTGTTGAGAATTGAATGATGTGAAGGTATTAGTTTTTGACGTTTTTTAGTAAGTAATGACCTTTGACCTGGATATGAGGTTTTAAAATAGCAAGCCACAGCACAGATGGTAATGCTGTTGCACTTTGATCCAGAGCAGTGTCTGTTAATAAGCACAGTAAGTAGCTAGCTTGAATCTATGTGATGTTTGTGAGATGGTAGCATGGAGTAAAGTAGATGTACAAGTATATCTAGTAAGAATGAGCTTGTTTGGTGATTGAGGGAGAAATAGAGTGTTTTCTCTTTAAAAAAAAAAAAAATGGGAAGCCACAGCACAGATAGTATTGCTGTTGCATTTTGATCCAGAGCAGTTTCTGCTGACAAGTAGTCAGCTTTAATCTGTGTGATGTTATGGGAGATGGCAGCATGGAGTAAAGCAGATGTATAAGTATATTTACTATAGAATGAGCTATGGTCTTTTGAAAGTTAGTTTCATTTATGCAGCCATGTCTTTTGATGATGTTATAGTAAAGGCTGATAAAGTTTTAGGATTCAAGGTGGTCTATTTGTAGAAGATTTATAACAGTGAGTAATTGAATGCTTTACACCATGAAATATAGTCAATTGTTGATACGATGAGAATTTTAATTGAGCTGACTGGTGAGATTTAGAGTTTGTGATACATGGGCTGATCAAGATGGGATTAATGTATATCTTTTTAATTTTGTTTTAGGCTTTTTTTGAAGGGGTATGTTGATCACCCCTGATTTTTAGGTATGTATTGATACATTATTGGATTTGATTAAATCCATCCAACGTTTTATACACTTTTATATGTTTAGAAAGTGGCTTGTCTTATCTCCTCCTCCATTTTACTTTTGAATGTGTAATGCATTTATTGTACTTTATTTTATCATTTGCTGTTATGACTTTATATATATACATATATATACATACATAACTTGAGATGATGTTATCACTATTTTTATATTTTTATTTGTAGTTTTACCCCTGACGCAGCCTGAGGGCGAAACGTGGCCACGTCGGGTACTGCTTTTATCTTGGAACAATTGCACCTAATTATTAAAGAGTTAATGAAGTGGAATGTACTACATTTCTTTGTGCTGGGGTTTGCAGAGAAATTCCTAGAAAAAATCTGCGATGGGGTGGGAAAATTCAAACTTTATTTATTTGAAATACTTATAATCTACTCTATCTTTTTATTCTAAGTGGGGTACAAAATTAAAACATACATAATAGTTTATAGTTCATTAAGGGGTCCTTTCACTGAGGTGCACTAACAGATTTAGTGCATGCTAAATGATAAGACACCCATTATAGTCCTATGGGCGTCTTATCATTTAGCGTGTGCTAATTTTTAGCGTGCACTAAATTTGTTAGCAAACCTTAGTAAAAGGACATCTAAATTTGTTATACCACTTTACATAATATAAATATCAAACAATATAAAATAATTAAATATACATACAATAAAAACAATGAACCTCTGAAAGCCTGAGCAGACAAATGATCTTTCTGTTTCCTGAATTGTATTAATGAGCTAATGAAGTGTAAAACTAAAGGTAAAGCATTCCACAGTTGGGCACCTTCAACATAAACAACTGCTGAACTATAAATAAGTCAAATTTGTTTGAACAAGGGGACATCCAGTAGCTTCTTATCAATGGGTCGTAAACAGTGAGAAGGATGATAAATTCTGAGGGATGAAGCAAGCGCTAAAGGTGCCTCATTATTTAACACTTTATCCTGCTTATAATCGAACGAGAAAAACGCCCAAGTTCCGACCTAAATCGGGAGATGGACGTTTATCTCACAAAAACGAATAACACGGTATAATCGAAAGCCGAACTTGGACGTTTTCAACTGCACTACATCGCGGAAGCGTACAAAGTTGACGGGGGCTTGTCGGAGGTGTGGTGAAGGCGGGACTGGGGTATGGTTATCACCCGAACAGAGATGGGCGCCTTTCGCCGATAATGGAAAAAAAGTATGCGTTTGTAGCTAGAATTTAGGGCACTTTTCCTGGACCCTGTTTTTTCACGAATAAGGCCCCAAAAAGTGCCCTAAATGACCAGATTACCACCAGAGGGAATCGGGGATGACCTCCCTTGACTCCCCCAGTGGTCACTAACCCCCTCCCACCACAAAAAATGATGTTTCACAACTTTTTATTTTCACCCTCAAATGTCATACCCACCTCCCTGGCAGCAGTATGCAGGTCCCTGGAGCAGTTGTTAGGGGGTGCAGTGGACTTCAAGCAGGTGGACCCAGGCCCATCCCCCCCTACCTGTTACAATTGTGCTGCTTAATGCTTAGTCGTCCAACCCCCCCCCCCCCCAAACCCACTGTACCCACATGTAGGTGCCCCCCTTCACCCCTTAGGGCTATAGTAATGGTGTAGACTTGTGGGCAGTTATTTTTGAGGGGGATTTGGGGGGCTCAACACACAAGGGAAGGGTGCTATGCACCTGGGAGCTCTTTTACTTTTTTATTTTTGTAAAAGTGCACCCTAGGGTGCCCGGTTGGTGTCCTGGCATGTGAGGGAGACCAGTGCACTACGAATCCTGGCCCCTCCCACGAACAAATGCCTTGGATTTATTCATTTTTGAGCCAGGCGCTTTCATTTTCCATTATCGCTGAAAAGCAAAAACGCCCAGCTCACAAATTGTTGAATAAAACATGGACGTCTATTTTTTTTGAAAATACGGTTCGGTCCGCCCCTTCACGGACCCGTTCTTGGAGATAAACGCCCATGGAGATAGACATTTTCGTTCGATTATGCCCCTCCACGTCAACTTGCTATTGGAAGCCAATGAAGATTTTTCAAAACTGGTGTTATGTGATCATTCTGAGAAAGTCCAGAAAAGTCTATCAGATGCATTCTGAGCAACCTATATATAGTGCATGTAACATATATTTTGGAAGTCACAGGTATAAAGAAATGCAGTAGTCTAGAAAGATAGAACCATTGCTTGCAAAACAGTACAGAAATTGCAATCTAATAGTAATCCTTTTAAATGTCTAATTTCAATCTCAATAAAGTTTTCTGGATGGCACTCTTAACCTGAGATTTAAATGAAAGAGAGGAGTCAACTATAACTCCAAGATATCTATAGTCAGACACAATTTTGATCCCTGCATCAACTTTAACAAAGGAAGGAATCTGTTTTGAGGTAGAATCATTTGATAAGAACTATTTGGGTCTTAGCAAGATTCAATTTAAATGTATTCACTGTCATCCAGCTCTTTACCATTTGTAAACACATAATCAAAAAAAGACAATGAATCATTTACTGATTTTTTTTTACCAGAAAATAGAACTAGATATCATCGGCATATAGTCGAGATTGCAAACCAAGACATGACAGAACATAACAGATCGGCAGTTAATAAAACCACGATAATAACCGACCGGATTACAGCTGACATCTCGATCTCCTACTTATTAGCGAAATTTGGATCCATGACTCCAAAGATCCCATAATCTTAGAGCTCTGTCCTCCAGGATACAAAATTACCCACTGGACAAGGGACGGAAAAAGAGAAGGAGGCATAGCTATAATCTACAAATCTCAATTCACAATCACAACAACAGCAGAATCTATTCTTCCACAACTCGAAATAGCCTCAGTCAGCATCAACTACCCTATCTTACGGGACCACCTAAACCTAATCCTATTCTACAGACCCCCCAGGCAATTGGCAAGATTCACAAAAGCATTTTATGGATTTCATATCGAACACATGTGTTTCTACCCAGAACCTTCTCATAGCAGGAGACATCAATCTTCACTTTGAAGATACCAACTTAAGCAACGTATGTGAATGCAAGGACTTCCTCCAATTATGGGAGTTCCACTGGCCGAACATGCAACCCACCCACAGCAAAGGACACACCTAGATATCATCACCCACAAATTCTCATCAGAACCAAATCTCACACTAATAGATACAAAATGGACAGCTACGCCATGGTCCGATCACTACAGAGCAATCCTCTCCCTTCACTGGAAAACAAAAAAGGCACAACAAAAACAAGAACAACAAACCTATACTACAAGAGGAAAAATAGACCCACTAACATTCTGACAACAAGTCTATATCGACGAATGGACAACAACTACAGACTCACCCCAATTTCTCCAAGAATGGGACAACAGATGCAGAACAGTACTAGACAATATTGCACCACTTAAAATCAGAACCTCACACAGAAAAAACTCAATACCATGGTTTAACGAAGAATTGAAAGTACTAAAAACACAGGTCAGAAGATTAGAAAGAGCATGGAACAAGAAAAAAGATGAACACACATTCAAAGACTGGAAACAACTACAAAGAAAATACAAATACACTATCAGACAAACTAAAAGAACGTATTACAAAACCAAAATAGGACCAAACTACAAGGATACACACAAACTCTTCTCACTCGTAAACAAGCTACTAAATACTACACCGGTTACCTCTAATAATACAGATACCCCATCTGCAACCAATCTTGTGAACTACTTCAATGAAAAAATTAGAAAGCTCTGACTCATGATACCTACCAACATAACTGAATACACAAATATCCTTGAATGTCTAGACCCAACACCTGGGGAATACCCAGCAGATCGATCATGGACCAACTTTGACATGCTTTCGTTAGACGAAATCTCACAATGGCTTGGAAAATACGCCAAGTCACAATGCAAACTAGACATCTGCCCTACTAGCCTATTAAGATCTGCCCCTAAACAAATCAAAACAGACCTCACGAAACACGTAAACCACAGGCTTCAAATTGGTCTCTTTCCCACGCATAAAGGAAACATCTTACTCACTCCTCTGCCTAAAGATGCTAAGAAAAGCACAATGGACCTAACCAGTTACCGCCCAGTAGCATCTATTCCACTCATAACCAAAATCATGGAGGTCATAGTGATGAAACAACTTACTGAATACCTAAATAAACACTCAATCCTGCACGAGTCTCAATCAGGATTTCAGACGAATCACAGCACCGAAACTGTTCTAGTGTCGGCAATGAACTCATTCAAACAAGCAATTGCAACTGGCAACAACATACTCCTCCTACAATTCGACATGTCCAGTGCCTTCGACATGGTTAATCATGGAATACTATTACACATACTAGAATACTTTGGAGTAGGAAGTACAGTCCTCAAATGGTTCAGAGGATTCCTGACCACAAGATCATACCAAGTAATAATGAACGCGGACATATCAGCCCCATGGATACCTGAATGTGGAGTCCCCCAAGGATCCCCCCTCTCACCAACCCTCTTTAACCTAATAATGATACCTCTAGCCAAACTACTAGCCAATCAAAACCTCAACCCCTACATATATATGCAGACGATGTCACAATTTACATCTCGTTCAAACAGGATCTAAATGAAATTACCAATGAAATCAACCAAAGCCTCCAAATCATGCACTCCTGGGTGGATGCATTCCAGCTAAAACTTAATGCAGAAAATACACAATGAGGCATATTTTCAAAGCACTTAGCCTTCCAAAGTTCCATAGAAACCTATGGAACTTTGGAAGGCTAAGTGCTTTGAAAATATGCCTCAATGTCTTGTACTCACCTCACAACATAGTAACATAGTAGATGACGGCAGAAAAAGACCTGCACGGTCCACCCAGTCTGCCCAACAAGATAAACTCACGTGTCATTTTTTGTGTATACCTTACCTTGATTTGTACCTATCTTTTTCAGGGCACAGACCGTATAAGTCTGCCCAGCACTATCCCCACCTCCCAACCACCCTCCCCGCCTCCCATCACCGGCCCTGGCACAGACCGTATAAGTGTCACGTTCTCAAAACTGGAAACTAGGTTGTGAGCCCTTGGGCCACTGTCAAGGAGCGGCAGTGGCAGGCAAAACCACCCCACGCTAGAGAGAGGGCAAATCTCGGGCAAACAGTTAGGCTTCACCTGCACTTGGCCACTTTTCACCAAGAGCTCTGGGCTTCAGGTGGCCGGCAGGACTTGCTGGACAGGGCAGGACTGGATAACAGCAAGGCAGCACAGGGACTGAGGGTCAGAGGGGAAAGGGAGGAACATGGGCAGCAAGGCAGGAGACTGGGCAAGAAAGGGAAAGCTAAAGGGCAGAACAGAAAGCTGCAGAACAGCCACAAAACAGGGAACAAACACTGACTAACAAGACACAGAACTAAGAGCTGCAAGCAGCCCCAAAGCCAGAACACAGACAAACAGAAACTAAACACAGAATTACAAACAAGAAACCAGGCAAGGAAAGCAAGCAAACCCTAAACTTGACACAGACTAACTAGAAACAGGCAAGAATCTCAGGCAAACACTGGACTAGCAGAAGTGCAACAAGCACCAACATACCAGGGCCTTAGACGCAATGCAAAGGCAAAGCCAGAGAGTTTCAAAATGGCTAATAAGCCCAGCAGCAGCTGAAGCTCAGGTGCAGCAATCACCAGGCAACTACGGGTGCTGTGTAAGTTCAAACAAAGCAAGCAAGTCTGGAAGATCTGGACCGGACTGGGCTGAAGACTGGACCGGGTAGGAACAGCAAGACAGTCTATGGCAGTTCATAGCAGCCACCGGTTCTGGCCACCAGAGGGCGAGGTGAGCACAGACGTGACAATAAGTCTGCCCAGCACTATCCCCACCTCCCAACCACCAGCCCTGCCTCCCATAACACAAATCACCACCATAACCACACCATACTGTTCTCTTCCCGTCATACAAAATCTGAAAATTTTTGCAGTTACCATTGATCGAAACCTCACACTCGATGCCCATGTGAAGAATACGACGAAAAAGATGTTCCACTCCATGTGGAAACTCAAAAGAGTAAAACCTTTCTTCCCGAAATACATCTTCCGGACCCTGATATAGTCAATGGTAATAAGCCGCCTGGACTACTGTAACGCACTGTGCGCTGGCTGCAAAGAACAGACTATCAAAAAACTCCAAACAGCCCAGAATACCGCCACCAGACTCATATTTGGAAAAACTAAATACGAAAGTGCAAAACCCCTAAGAGAGAAAATTCACTGGCTCCCACTTAAGGAACGCATTGCATTCAAGATCTGCACGATTGTACACAAAATTATTCACGCAGACGTCCCAACCTACCAAGTGCTGCCCGGGAGGGAAAGGTTAGGACAGCTGTTGTAGTTGGTGATTCGATCATTAGGCATATAGATAGCTGAGTGGCTGGTGGATGTGAGGATCGCCTGGTGACTTGCCTGCCTGGTGCAAAGGTGGCGGACCTCACGCGTCACCTAGATAGGATTTTAGATAGTGCTGGGGAGGAGTCGGCTGTCTTGGTACATGTGGGTACCAATGATGTAGGAAAATGTGGGAGAGAGGTTCTGGAAGCCAAATTTAGGCTCTTAGGTAGAAAGCTCAAATCCAGATCCTCTAGGGTAGCATTTTCTGAAATGCTACCTGTTCCATGCGCAGCGCCCACGAGACAGGCAGAGCTCCAGAGTCTCAATGCGTGGATGAGACGATGGTGCAGGGAGGAGGGTTTTAGATTTGTTAGGAACTGGGCAACATTCTGGGGAAAGGGGAGCCTATTCCGAAAGGATGGGCTCCACCTTAACCAGGGTGGGACCAGGCTGCTGGCGTCAGCTTTTAAAAAGGAGATATAGCAGCTTTTAAACTAGAAATGGGGGGAAGGCCGACAGTCGCTCGAAAGCGCATGGTTCGGGATAAGGTATCTCACATAGATACCTCACAAACAGGGAAGATAGGGTTTCTGGATAGTGAGGTTGCGCAACAGACCATGGTAGGCCAGGTGCCCTTAAATACAACTAAAGATCAGACAAAAGATGGCAAATCAGTAGTGTCCAGTACTAAGCATCATGCAAATAGGAACAACAAACATACCTTGAAATGTCTATATGTAAATGCTAGGAGTCTAAGAAATAAGATGGGAGAGTTGGAATATATTGCACTAAATGAAAAATTGGATATAATAGGCATTACTGAGACCTGGTGGAAGGAGAATAACCAGTGGGACACTGTCATACCGGAGTACAAAGTATATCGTAGTGATAGGGTGGACTGGACTGGTGGAGGGGTAGCATTGTAAATTAACGAGAGCCTTGACTCAGATAGATTACAAATTCAGCAGGACACAAATCAAACCCTTGAATCATTGTGAGTTGAAATTCCATGTATAAAAGGGAAAAGGGCAGTGATAGGAGTGTACTACCGTCCGCCTTGCCAGGATGAGCAGGTAGACGTGGAAATGATAAAAGAAATCAGAGACGCAAACAAAATGGGCAATGTGATATAAATGGGTGACTTCAATTATCCAAATATAGACTGGGTAAATGTAACATTAGGACACGCTAGAGAGGTACAATTCCTTGATGAAATCAAGGACAGCTTTATGGAGCAGCTGGTGCAGGAGCCGACGAGAAGGAAAAATTCTAGACTTGGTCCTTAGTGGAGCGCATGATCTGGTGAGGGACGTTATGGTACTGGGGCCGCTTGATAACAGTGATCATAATATGATCAGTTTTAAATCAACCTTGAAGTAACTATACACAGGAAGTCAAATACATTAGCGGTTTAACTTTAAAAAAGGAGACTATGATAAAATGAGAAGAACGGTGGAAAAAAAACTTAGGGGGACAACTGAGAGGGTAAAAACTGTACAACAGGCATGGACGCTGTTCAAAAATACCATCCTGGAGGCCCAGGCCAAACATATTCCACAAATTAGAAAAGAAAGACGGAACTCCAAAAGACAGGCGGCATGGTTGAAAAGTGAGGTGAAGGAAGCTATTAGGGCTAAAAGAAATGCCTTCAGAAAATGGAAGAAGGAACCATCTGAAAATAACAAGAAGCAGCATAAGGAGTGTCAAAGCAAATGCAAGGCGCAGATAAAGAAGGCCAAGAGGGATTACGAAAAAAAGATAGCATTAGAGACAAAAAAGCATAGTAAAAAATTTTTTCGGGATATTAAAAGCAGGAAGCCGGCAAAAGAATCGGTTGGGCCGCTGGATGACCGAGGGGTAAAAGGGGCGATCAAGGAAGACAAAGATGTAGCGGAGAGATTGAATGAATTCTTTGCTTCGGTCTTCACCGAGGAAGATTTGGGTGGGATACCGGTGTTGGAAATGATATTTCAAGCGGACGAGTCGGAGAAACTTACTGACTTCACGGTAATCCTGGAGGACGTAATGGGGCAGTTCAGCAAACTGAAGAGTAGCAAATCTCATGGACTGGATGGTATTCATCCTAGAGTACTGATAGAACTGAAAAATGAGCTTGCGGAGCTACTGCTAGTGATATGCAATTTATCCTTAAAATCAATCGTGGTACCGGAAGATTGGAGGGTGGCCAATGTAATGCCCATTTTTAAAAAAGGTTCCAGGGGCGATCCAGGAAATTATAGACCGGTGAGTCTGACGTCGGTGCCGGGGAAAATGGTAGAGTCTATTATTAAAAACAAAATTACAGAGCACATCCGAGGACATGGATTACTGAGACCGAGTCAACACGGCTTTTATGTGGGGAAATTTTGCCTGACCAATTTGCTTCAATTATTTGAAGGAGTAAACGAACATGTGGACAAAGGGGAGCCGGTTGATATTGTGTATCTGGATTTTCAAAAGGCATTTGACAAGGTACCTCATGAAAGGCTACAGAGGAAATTGGAGGGTCATGGGATAGGAGGAAAAGTCCTATTGGATTAAAAACTGGTTGAAGGATAGGAAACGGAGAGTGGGCTTAAATGGGCAGTATTCACAATGGAGAAGGGTAGTTAGTGGGGTTCCTCAGGGGTCTGTGCTAGGACCGCTGCTTTTTAATATATTTATAAATGATTTAGAGATGGGAGTAACTAGCGAGGTAATTAAATTTGCTGATGACACAAAGTTATTCAAAGTCGTTAACTCACGACAGGATTGTGAAAAATTACAGAAGGACCTTACGAGACTGGGAGACTGGGCGGCTAAATGGCAGATGATGTTTAATGTGAGCAAGTGCAAGGTGATGCATGTGGGAAAAATGAACCCGAATTATAGCTACGTCATGCAAGGTTCCACGTTAGGAGTTACGGACCAAGAAAGGGATCTGGGTGTCGTCGTCGATAATACATTGAAACCTTCTGCTCAGTGTACTGCTGCGGCTCGGAAAGCGAATAGAATGTTATGTATTATTAGGAAAGGTATGGAAAACAGGTGTGAGGATGTTATAATGCCGTTATATCGCTCCATGGTGTGACCGCACCTTGAATATTGTGTTCAATTCTGGTCGCCGCATCTCAAGAAAGATATAATGGAATTGGAAAAGGTGCAGCGAAGGGTGACTAAAATGATAGCAGGGATGGGATGACTTCCCTTTCAGGAAAGACTAAGGAGGCTAGGGCTTTTCAGCTTGGAGAAGAGACGGCTGAGGGGAGACATGATAGAAGTATATAAAATAATGAGTGGAGTGGATTAGGTGGATGTGAAGCGTTCGTTCACGCTTTCCAAAAATACTAGGACAAGGGGGCATGCGATGAAACTACAGTTTAGTAAATTTAAAATAAATCGGAGAAAATCTTTCTTCACCCAATGCGTAATTAAACTCTGGAATTCGTTGCCGGAGAACGTGGTGAAGGCGGTTAGCTTGGCAGAGTTTAAAAGGGGGTTAGACGGTTTCCTAAAGGACAAGTCCATAAACCGCTACCTAATGGACTTGGGAAAAATCCACAATTCCGGGAATAACATGTATAGAATGTTTGTACGTTTGGGAACCTTGTCAGGTGCCCTAAGCCTGGATTGGCCGCTGTTGTGGACAGGATGCTGGGCTCGATGGACCCTTGGTCTTTTCCCAGTGTGGCATTACTTATGTACTTATGTACATGCTAAACCTCGTGGACCTGCCTCCCAGAAACGCCAAAAGATCATCCCGTAAATTTCTCAATCTGCACTTCCCCAGCTGTAAAGGACTAAAATACAAGCTGATACATGCCACTACCTTCTCATACACGAGCACGCAATTGTGGAATGCACTACCCACTGCCTTGAAAACTATTGACGAAATAGCCAACTTTCGCAAAGCTCTGAAGACATATCTCTTCAACAAAGCCTACAAAGAGAACCCATAGCCTTACGCTACCTACCCAGTTATGAAAGTCTACTTTCTATACTTACCTGACTCACACGTTTCCTCTTTCCTCTCCCTTACTTAATCTTTGTACATCACTAATTGTATCTGATATCCTGGAATGACAATACCATAACAGGACTCTGTAAGCCACATTGAGCCTGCAAATAGGTGGGAAAATGGAGGATAGAAATGCAATAAATAATAATAATAATAATAACAATAACAGATGAAGGCCATATATAGGTGTACTTGGGGACACCTGTTAAAATTGGTACCCAACCAGAATGGTAATTTCCTTTTGAAGGCAAAACAGCGAAGATGACTAACAAAAAACAAAAACAAAAAATAAATAGAAAGTAAAAATGAAAATAAAAGTAAAATTATGTTTAAAAATATAAAAACATAAAAAAGACGAAACTGATTATGAAAATTAAAAATATTTCCTTTATTAGCCATAAAATAGTGGGGAGATAAGGACTCGACACAGCTGTGTTTCAGCCGTACAGGCCTGCGTCAGGAGTCTGTACAAACCAAAAACATAATAAATTACATAAAATAAATAACAACAAATAAGGCTAAAGAGACAGTATAAAACAATGTACTATTGCAAGAGACGTTACATACATATCTCAAAAATAGTCATATTTAAATATAAAAAGAGAGTAACAATATCTTGAAAACAAGATACTATTGCAAGAGATGTTACATACATATAAAATCAAATCAACAATATAAGAATAACATACCACAAATACCAGTAAATGAATAATAATCAGAAGAACCTATTGTGGTTCAGTGGGAATACACACTTAAAGAGATCATTGTATTTTAAAAAATAGAATATTAAAATTATATATCTGGACAACAGGAAACAGTATTAGTACTCTATTTACTAGCCTATATTTCGACCCAAATCGGGAGATGGGCGTTTTTCTCGCAAAGGCGCCCAAATCGGTATAATCGAAAGCCGATTTTGGGCGTTTCCAACTGCAATCCATCACGGAAACGAATAAAGTTGACGAGGGCATGTCGGCGGCGGGACTGGGGCGTGGTTATCAGCCGAGGAGAGATGGGTGTCTGTAGCTAATAATAAAAAAAAAAGGCGTTTTTACCGCGATTTTGGGTCACTTTTTTTGGACCCTTTTTTTCACGAACAAGTCCCAAAAAAGTGCCCCAACTGCCCAGATGACCACTGGAGGGAATCGGGGATGATGTCCCCGGACTCCCCCAGTGGTCACTAACCCCCTCCCACCAAAAAAAACCCCACTTTAAAAACTTTTTTCCCAGCCTGTATGCCAGCCTCAAATGCCGTACTCACCTCCATGACAGCAGAATGTGTTCGATCCTCTCACAGCCTTTCCCTGAGTCAGATGTGGCTCTCGGGTGCACTACAGGGTCACATCAGCATTGCATTGTGGTGAGTGTAGGGTATTGGGCTCCATGATTTCATTAGCTTATGTTACAGTCTCACGATGTTGGTAGTTGGTAGGCTCTTCTCCCATGGTGCTTTTCCTCCTGCCTACTGGGTCAGAGTGTGCCCTGTTGTGTTTCCTGTTGTAATCCATGCGGTAGTGGCCATTTTTGTAAGTCAGTTTTAGTTCCCTTTCCTGTGTTAGCCTCGTTAGACAACTTAGTTCTTACCTTGAATGTGGCTGAAAGAGGGCATTGTACAGCATTCTGCCAGCTCTGACCTACTGTTAATCTCAATACCAGGGAGACTCGTTGCCAGTGGGGCACAACCTCTGCAGTTAACTGTGAGTAAATGTGCTTATTCCAATAAAGGACATTTTCGGAGAGATTAGTCTTTAGGTGTCAACTGGTGTGCCAATGTTAGACAGCAGCAACAAGTCCTAGAGGCCTGCGTGTATGCAGGTCCCTGGAGCACTTTTAGTGGGTACTGCAGTGCACTTCAGGCAGGTGGACCCAGGCCCATCCGCCCCCCCACCTGCAACACTTGTGCTGGTAAATGGGAGGCCTCCAAAACCCACTGTACCCACATGTAGGTGCCCCCTTCATCCCTAAGAGCTATGGTAGTGTTGTACATTTGTGGGTAGTGGGTTTTGGGGGAGGGGGTTGGGAGCTCAGCAACCGTGGTAAGGGAGCTATGCATGTGGGAGCTTTTTCTGAAGTCCACCGCACTGACCTAGGGTGCCTAGTTGGTGTCCTGGCATATCAGGGGGGCCAGTGTACTACCTATCCTGGCCCCTCCCATGACCAAATGGCTCGGATTAGGACGTTTTTGAGCTGGCCATTTTAGTTTCCATTATCGCTAAAAAACAAACAAACGCCCAGCTCAAAAACGTCCATTTTTTCAAAAATATGGTTCGGCCCTCCCCTTCATGGACCCGTTCTCGGAGATAAAGGCCCATGGAGACAGGCGTTTGCGTTCGATTATGCCCCTCCACGTATATCAAAATATAACAAACACTATGGGCAATAAACAATGAGCAATTTATCATATAAAAAAATCTGTCAAACATTCAATCAGTGTTGCATCATGACAGATATAAAAATAATGTGTACAGTATAAAGAATATTTATTATATATGTGCAGTGTATGATGATGTACATTAAATAATCTAAAATTAATTGAATTAAAAAGCTGGCATAATAACATGTAACTACTAATCGAGATTATCATTTTGAATTTCAGGAGGTCAAACCACCATCTTTTGGTATAGTGAAAGTGCATATTAAGAAATTATATAAAAAATAAAAATAATAAATATTATTTACCTTCTCACCGTTGATAGTAGCTAATCATATCCAAATCTCAAAGGAATATATATATCTGTAGGAGATTAAAATATAATCAAGCTTGTAACGATTAACTATGAAGATTTGATGGATTAAGGGTGACATATTGATAAAGAGGCGAGAACAATGAGCTTGCTTGAGATACGGTATATTATTTTATTTTATTATTTTTTAATAATGTTCTCAATTGTTGGTTCTGCTTATAAATATTCTTTATACTGTACACATTATTTTTATATCTCAGTCATAATGCAGATATATATTTTTTATATTCTATTTTTTAAAATACAATGATCTCTTTAAGTGTGTATTCCCACTGAACCACAATAGGTTCTTCTGATTATTATTCATGTACTGGTATTTGTGGTATGTTATTCTTATATTGTTGATTTGATTTTATATGTATGTAACATCTCTTGCAATAGTATCTTGTTTTCAAGATATTGTTACTCTCTTTTTATATTTAAATATTACTATTTTTGAGATATGTATGTAACATCTCTTGCAATAGTACATTGTTTTATACTGTCTCTTTAGCTTTATTTGTTGTTATTTATTTTATGTAATTTATTATGTTTTTGGTTTGTACAGACTCCTGACGCAGGCCTGTACGGCTGAAACACAGCTGTGTCGAGTCCTTTTCTCCCCACTATTTTATGGCTAATAAAGGAAATATTTTTAATTTTCATAATCAGAGATTCGTGTTTTTTATGTTTTTATATTTTTAAACACAATTTTACTTTTGTTTTTATTTTCATTTTTACTTTCTATTTATTTTTTGTTTTTGTTTTTTGTTAGTCATCTTCGCTGTTTTGCCTTCTGTTGTTTTCTTGCAAAGACTGGTTTCTTCTGTTTTGTTGCATTTCCTTTTGAACCCAGATATATGATTGGGGAAGAATAGTATGAACCATTCCCAAACAGTCCCTTGAATTTCCAAAGATGTTTAATAATAGGACATAATGAACTGTGCCAAAAGCTGCAGTGATGTGTAGCAATACCATAAAATACTCTTGACCACAATCAAAACTGGCCCAAGTGGAATCTAATACAGAAATTAGTAACATTTCAGTGGAATCTTTTGGTCTGAGGCCAAATTGAGTTATGTCCAATAAATTATTTGATTTCAGAAAATTTTGCACATGCTGGAAAACAACTTCTCTAAGATTTAGCAAGAAACATTAAGAAAATTGGGCAATAATTACCTACAATACTTGGGTCAAGTTTGTTGTTCTTCAGCAAGGGGCAGATAGGTGCTCTCAAATATATCTGAGACTAAACCCTCACTCAATGATTTACTAATAAGCATCATGATGTGAATTAAAAGATTGTTTTTAAGAGATTTAATTAGAACTGGAGAACAGCTATCAAAATGAGGTGTTTAAATTATTTTGAAATCAGTTTGATCTGTTGAGGAGAGACCTGTGAAAATTCAGTCCATGTTATATCAGGGGTTCCAAAATTTTTCACGGGAAGAGTGGGCTGTTCTAATGAAATAACAATGTCTTCAACCTTTTTTATTAAAAGCATCAGCAAGAGTCCTTGATATTGATATGAATATTCTGAATAAACTGGTTTTTGATATTATCTCCCTATTGGTTTGTGCATTTGTCAGCCTCTACTTTTGCTGTTTTGCTTTGACTTTCCGTGGAGGCTCCTCCTGTCTTCCTGGAACAATGTAAGCCACATTGAGCCTGCAAATAGGTGGGAAAATGTGGGATACAAATGCAACAAATAAATAAATATAGTTGGAAGGACACAACTGGTTCACTATCACTGCATCAGATTATGATAACCAATCAGAGAGCTCTATTTGAATGCAGATTAACATACAGACACTCTAATGGGAATTTTTAGTCAAAAACACTAGCTAAACCCTTCGTTTTTGGATCAAACTTCACATTTTTGATCAGAGCCATGCCCTAACATTAAGGCTGTAAACATTTTCAACACTTTTTACCCATAAATATGCAAATGAGAACCTCCCAAAAACGGACTAATTTGCATATGGCTTGAGCAAATTTGAGTACATGGCATACCAATCCCACTTCCTAGCACCTAAATTCTGCAATTAGATTTAATGCAAATACTTTTAAAACTTATTTTTAGCACTTTTAAAATTTCAGGGGTCAGTGCAAGTCTCTTTGGTATGAAGTGCTCATGTGCAGGAATTCATCCTAGTTAAATATCTCCCTGGCAACCCAGGACACCTCCAGCCAACCCCCCTGCTCTGCTCTCCCAGCAGTAAGGTAATCAAATTACAACTGGTTATACACAAGGCTAGAGACGGCTTTCACTGCAGCTGCTGCTATTTAAACCCCCCAGAGCAGTGGGACTCGCGGGAGAACTACTACTACTACTATTTAGCATTTCTATAGAAACAGCTGATCCATCCTGCTGTGGCTGCCTCTTATACTGGGCGCCTATGACTATATCATTTTTTTTGAGATGCGGTGACCAGAACTGCACACAGTATTCGAGGTGTGGTCACACAATGGAGCAATACAAAGTCATTATAACATTCTCAATTTTGTTTTCCAATACTTTCCTAATAATTCCTAACATTCTATTTGCTTTCTTAGCCGCCGCTGCACATTGAGCAGAAAGTTTCAACGTATCATCAACAATGACACCTAGATCCTTTTCCTGGGCGCTGACTCCTAAGGTGGAATCTTGCATAACATAACTATAAGCATTGCCTAGATACAGGCGCAGTATATACAATATGCTTAGTTGATATCCTAATACCTAGAACTGTGCGCACCATTTACACCAAGAAAAACCTGGCATAAACACTGGCATATAGATTTAGATGCAGAAGGGCATATTCTATAACAGTGCGCACAAATTTTGGAACACCCATGAAATGCCCATTTCCCCGCCCATAACATGCCTCTTATTGGCTGTGTGCATTAGAATTTAGGTGCTGTGCCTTGCAGATTATGCTTAGCAAGTTGTGTGCGTAAATTACTGCCAATTATTGCTCATTATTGCTTGTTAAGTGCTGTTAAAATGCTGATTGGCTTGTTAAGCCAATTAAGTTACACATGTCATTATAGAATATGCTTGGATTTTGGCACGGAACACTAGGCGTGATATATAGAATCTGGCAGTTAGTGCATAACTGCAAAGGGGCTTTGGATATGTGAGGGGCATGGTTAGATCAGGGACGTGCTCAGCACTTATTCACTAAAGTTAGAGAATACTGACAGTTCACAACTGTAACATTTAGGCATGGACATTTTCACCAGCCATTGACATGTTGTAAGCAGCCATGCCTAAATGTTATATCTGAATCGTGCCAGGAGCTCAGTAATGATTTACAGCAGCACTATCCAAATAGTTCCGCTGAAAATCACTAGGTGGACCCAGCCAGTAGTATACCATGCCATACTTTCTATTGTTGTTCGAATATTTTTACTGCTCTAATTGCCTATTGCTCATGTTTGATCTATTCTTACTGTACACCGCCTTGAGTGAATTCCTTCAAAAAGGCAGTAAATAAATCCTAATAAATAATAATCCTAATAAATAAAACTTATCTCTTAACAGGTTCGGCTATCCAAATAAGTACATTTAAATATCAGGAACATTGTTTTTAATTGTATTCTTTTCGTTTTTCTATATTTCTCTTTGGGGAAAACTTTTTAATTAAGAGATAATTTTAAAAATAGATAGGTAAAAGACAAAGACTAAGGGGCCCGTTTACAAAGCTGTAGTAAGCACTAACATGTGCCTACCACAGCAGAAAATGGTGACCTGTGGGACATGCTGAGGTGTACCATGATAATTTTGCCATGTGTGCACTACCCACATGGTCAAAAATAAAATTTATTTTGTGGTTCCGGGGGGGGGGGGGGGGGGGGCATATCTCAGGATGGAGAGTGGGCATGTTCTGCGTTAATTGATTGCCACAGCTACATTACAGTTTTAGCATATGGGTCCCTCCCACCTACAAGATAGGTGGCAGTAGGGGCTCATTTGCTAATGAGAACATTAGTGCATGGCCATTATTGAACAAATCTGAAAATTGGTCATTTTACCCCAGTGGTAGAAATGGCCTTAGCGTGCAGGAAAGATCTGCGTAAGGGTGCACTAAGGCCACTTTTTACCACTGTTTGGTAAAAGGATCCTTATGTCTGTTAAATTGTGTGCAGTATAAGTCACGTGTTCTGGTCTAGTAACATATTGTCATCCTTTCTTTTCAGGGAGAGAGAGGTTTGCCTGGACCAAGAGGTGTCCAGGGTCCACCGGGTGAACCTGGAAGGAATGTAAGTTACCTGAGATGAACTAGGCATCAAGTGATCAGAGAAATGTGCCAATCAATTCTAATCATTTCATCCAAAGCAATATAGAGAGAAAGCCTGAATCCAGTGGTTGAAATATCCCAAGAGATTGGAAAGAATTATAGAGTATGCAATATCTGTGATGTGCAGTCAGTATCTTCTAGGGTCTTAGTGAATTTCCAAGAGCTTCAAACCTTAATGCAGGATTTTTAATTGGTAGGCTATGGCACAAGCTTAGATGTGCCAACAGATTTTTTGTTATGTCAGCCAGAGTCACCAGTAGCAAGAAGAGGGTAAGACAGAGCCACTGCAATGGTTGGAACACAGTAAAGTCTTTCTTCTATCTTCCACCTACCCCGGTCTGCATTATCTCTTCCAACTAGCAAAGGGAGTCAGCAAGCAGCACTTACCTTCTCTGCCAACAACTCTCTGCATCTGGATGTACAGTACTTCATATTATAGGACCCCACATGACTGAATCCAAAGTGAAACTGGCAAAGAAGAAATTAGCAGCAACAGGAGCAGGTTAAATACTGCTCTCAAGTCCAGCTGGATGGAAGAGATCAGCAGGTGATGAGGGTCAGATAATTGCATTTGGGGAAAGGAACTATGATTATACCAGGTGGGTTTGAGAGGGAAAATGAACAGGCAAAAGGAGATGGGGCAACAAAGGGAAGAAAGTGATTCTGTTAATAGGGCAGTGAGAGAGAGAGAGAGCAGGTGATTGTACCAGGAGGACTGGTGGGGGGGGGGGGGGGGGGGGGGGGGGAGGGGGGGATAGTATTATGCAGGTGTATATTGTCAATCTTTTAAAACATTCTAAAGATATCTGTGGTTTAGGAGGGGGGGGTGGAGTTGCAGGTGCGATGACTGGTAAAACTCTGTGGGAATCAGGAGATCAGTTGGAAGGCTTGGCAATTGGCTACACAAATACTTCCTCATATCCTTGCATTGTTCCCTCTTTGCCCTCCATTATGCAATTCACTGCGACCATCATCTGTAAGAAATCAGCTTTCTCCCAATACATCAATTAATCCCTTCTAGTGCTAGGTCCAAACATCCTTGCATATTTACTGAATGTCCCTCTGTGATTGTTGCCGCCTGCCACTGGGTGATGTACAGCTCAGCCGTATGCCAAAGAGCTAGTGATATAATAATGCATGCTCTAACCAACTCCATCCATAGACCAAGTTAGCTATTTAATAAATATCCTTTGAACAGTATCTGGTGAGTAACCACCTGGACAATTCCCAGTCTCCAATTCCCACCGGGGCAATTGCCATGTAGGTTAATTCCCCTCAGACCAATTCCCAACCAATGGTGTCAGTTTCCACTGTGTGAATTTTCTCCCCCCCCCCCCCCCCCCAAGTAGTTCCCAGCTGGGTAAAAGTTTTTCTGTTAGTTTTCTGTCCAGTTCTTTATTTTAGTCACTGTTTGCATCAGGTGTAGTAGTTTTTCTTTTAGTTTTCTCTGCAGTTTGGGTTGCCATTGGGTTGTTTTTTGGGGTTTTTTTTGTGTGTGTTGTTCAGTCAACAGAAAATGAATTTTGAAGAGATGAGGCATGTCATAGGTTAAGGCTGGAGGTGTAGTTGGAGGACTGAAGGTCTGATCAAAATGCTTCTAAAGGTAATGTCTGGGAGGGGAACTGACATGGGAATAGTTCGAGTGGGAAAGGGGGGTATTGCACCATCCACAGAAAAAACAAGCTGCCTGTCAGTAAGGGGAGAGCTAATAGGCCATGGCGGGGGGGGGGGGGGGGAAGGAGCAGAGAGGGTGTAAGAAACCCTCCAGCTACATAGTAACATAGTAGATGACGGCAGAAAAAGACCTGCACGGTCCATCCAGTCTGCCCAACAAGACAACTCATGTGTGCTACTTTTGTGTATACCCTATTTTGATTTGTACCTGTGCTCTTCAGGGCCTGTGCTCTTCAGGGCACAGACCGTATAAGTCTGCCCAGCACTAGCCCCGCTTCCCAACCACCAGCCCAGCCTCCCAACCACCGGCTCTGGCACAGACCGTATAAGTCTGCACAGCACTATCCTCGCCTCCCACCACCGGCTCTGGCACAGACCGTATAAGTCTGCCCCGCACTATCCCCGCCTCCCAACCTCCAGCCCCGCCTCCCACTACCGGCTCTGCTATCCAATCTCGGTTAAGCTCCTGAGGATCCTTTCCTTCTGAACAAGGGGAGAGCTTATAGGCCATGGCGGGGGGGGGGGGGGGGGGGGGGGAGGAGCAGAGAGGGTGTAAGAAACCCTCCAGCTACCTTGACTTTGTGTTCAAGGGAGGGCTCTAACCAAGTGTTTTGGTCCAGCCAAGTTTTCAGAACATACTTTTTTCTTGGAAAAGTGTGTGTTGCATTATGATTGTTAAGGGTAGGAATTGTCCTCCCTGGAGTGCTGGAAATTGGTTAGGTGGTAATTGACCTAGTTGGCAGTTTTCCAGAGGGTAATTGGTGAGTGGGAACTGACCTAAAACACTTTGAACCAATCCTGTTTATCTTATAGGGGCCTGATATTCAAAAGGGTTTAACCGGGCAGGAGAGGCTCCTGCCCGGTTAAACCCTGCTATGCAACCTGGCACTTGATATTCAGTGGTGTTTAACTGTTAGCACTGCTGAATATTGCTGCTAACCGGCAATCTCCTAACTGTGAGCAGCTCTGATACCGCATACCGCTGCGGGCTGAAAATCAGGTGGCAGAAGTAAATAATCAAACTACGTGCAGTAAAGCAAACTTTATCCATGGGATACTAGAGTAATCAGAAAAACTAAGTGAATAGTTGTGATCTGATGATCACAAAAGAAAGGTACCAAACAATTTTAACCTGTTTTGTTGTAGGTACATCTTAAAGACAAAAGGTATGCTCATAGTTTTGATTATTCAGAATAGATGTGCACTTTCCTCCTATCTTCTCATTTTGAAACATCTCCTAAACCTCAAGTACACACATTATAGAACAACTTCTACCTTTGTTCAGGGTGAACAATAATCAAAGAGCACATTTTTGTAGGAAAAACATCACCAAACCCATGTAAAGGCTTCAGTCATTGCTTTTTCTGCTTGAATGTGGAGCCCATTGCCTATCCTCTGATAAGACACAGGGGCTCTTTAGAGAGCCTAGGGTTCATCTGACATCCGGTTTTCTGTTGTAGACTAAGCTGAGAGCTCTGTGCTGAAAGCAGAAAAGCTTCTGCAAGCTGAGCAACCATTTCCACCTCTCCTTACAGCTTTCTGGCTGGCTGACAAATGCTTGCCTAATGTACAGCAGGGAGAGAAGGGAGAGCAGCCTGGTGGGCTGGTCTGGCTACAGGATTACTTTCACTTCTCCAGGGTGATGCTCTCCTTTTAGGCAGTGGCGTTCCTAGGATGGCTGACACCCGGGGGCGAGTCGCCGATGCGCCCCCCCCCCCCTGGGTGCAGCGACCCTCCCCCAGCGAAAGGACAACCCCCCCCCCCCCGGGTGCAGCGCGATCCCCCCCCCTGGCGAAAGGACACCCCCCCTGGCGAAAGGACACCCCCCCCGGGTGCAGCGCGATCCCCCTCGGTGAAAGGACACCCCCTCAGGTGCGTTTTTACCTGCTGGGGGGGGGGGGGGGTACCGCGCACCTGTTGGCTTCATTCGTTCCATGCTCCCTCTGCCACGGAACAGGAAGTAACTTGTTCCGGGGCAGAGGGAGCACAGAACGAGAGAAGCCGGCAGGCGCACGGCACCTCCCTAGCGGCGTGCACCCGGGGCGGACCCGCCCCCACTGCCCCCCATGGTACGCCACTGCTTTTAGGTGACCTCCCTCCTCCAAGGCAGCACAGGGGCTGCCGGACTGGAGGTGGGACTTCTGTACAAAGTCCCTGTAGGCCTCCTCTATGTACATAAGTATTGCCATACTGGGACAGACCAAAGGTCCATCAAGCCCAGCATCCTGTTTCCAACAATAGCCAATCCAGGTCACAAATACCTGGCAAGATCCCAAAAAAGTACAAAACATTTTATGCTGCTTATCCCAGAAATAAGCAGTGGATTTCCCCCAAGTCCATTTTAATAATGGTTTATAGACTTTACTTTAGGAAGCCATCCAAACCTTTTTAAAACTCTGCTAAGCTTACCGCCTTTACCACATTCTCTGGCAACGAATTCCGGAGTTTAATTACACGTTGAGTGAAGAAAGATTTTCTCCGATTCATTAGCTTCATTGCATGCCCCCTAGTCCCAGTATTTTTGGAAAGAGTAAACAGATGCTTCACATCTACCCGTTCCAATCCACTCATTATTTTATAGACCTCTAACATATCTCCCCTCAGTCATCTTTTCTCCAAGCTGAAGAGCCCTAGCCGCTTTAGCCTTTCCTCATAGGGAAGTCGTCCCATCCCCTTTATCATTTTTGTCACCCTTCTCTGCAGCTTTTCTAATTCCACTATATCTTTTTTGAGATGCAGCGACCAGAATTGAACACAGTATTCAAGGTGTGGTCGCACCATGGAGCGATACAAAGCCATTATAACGTACTCATTTTTGTTTTGCATTCCTTTCCTAATAATACTGAACATTCTGTTTGCTTTCTTAGCCGCCACAGCACACTGAGCAGAAGGTTCCAATGTATCATCAACAATGACACCTAGATCCCTTTCTTGGAAATTGGAAATGAAGACTGAACTATGCCCTGCTGTGCCTTCTAGAGGCTGTTAATGCTGGACACAGGGAGGATCTATACCTATAGCTATAATCTATCTATATATCTATATCTATATCTATCTATCTATTTCTCTCTCTCTTTCTCTCTCTCTCTCTATATATATATATATATATATATAGAAAGAGAGAGAGAGAGAGAGAAACATACAGAACACAGAGAGGAAAGGAGGAAGATGGTCAGTGCCTCCTATCGTGGAACCTTGCTTGACGTAGCTATAATTCAGGTTCCTCTTTCCCACATGCATCACTTTGCAGTTGCTCACATTAAATGTCATCTGCCATTTAGATACCCAGTCTCCTAGTCTCGTAAGGTCCTCTTGTAATTTTTCACAATCCTCTCGTGATTTAACGACTTTGAATAACTTGTGTCATCAGCAAATTTAATTACCTCATTAGTTTTTCCCATTTCTAGGTCATTTATAAATATGTTAAAAAGCAGCGGACCTCGCACAGACCCCTGGGGAACCCCACTAACTACCCTTCTCCATATATATCTGTCTCCCTCAGTTCCTCCAAGTCTGCTACTCTAGCCTCAAGAGGACAGACTTGTTCTCTGAGAGCTAGGAGCTCTCTGCATTGAGCACACACATATAATCTCTTACCAACTCGGAGATAATCATGCATGTGACACTCAATGCAAAAGACTGGATAGCAAATGTTCTCTAGCATCTCTGCTGGACTACTGTCTGCATCTTAGTGGTAGAGAGTTGTTTAATTAAAACTTCTTAAGGTACTATGGATATTAGATGAGTATAAAGAGCCTTAATATTATATGGTATAATATGTCATTTATTTAGTGTTTGCTTCTCAGAAACTAATTAAATGTAATTAAAACTGTAATGAAAACTCTCCTCTTATTATCCTAATTAGAATAATTGACTATAAATGTAGAGATGTGCCAGGTATGAGTGGGATTGGGGAGGGGGTTGGGAATGAAGACTGAACTAGGCCCTGCTGTGCCTTCTAGAGGCTGTTAATGCTAGACACAGGGAGGATCTATATCTATACAGTGGGGGAAATAAGTATTTGATCCCTTGCTGATTTTGTAAGTTTGCCCACTGACAAAGACATGAGCAGCCCATAATTGAAGGGTAGGTTATTGGTAACAGTGAGAGATAGCACATCACAAATTAAATCCGGAAAATCACATTGTGGAAAGTATATGAATTTATTTGCATTCTGCAGAGGGAAATAAGTATTAATCCCTCTGGCAAACAGACCTAATACTTGGTGGCAAAACCCTTGTTGGCAAGCACAGCGGTCAGACGTCTTCTGTAGTTGATGATGAGGTTTGCACACATGTCAGGAGGAATTTTGGTCCACTCCTCTTTGCAGATCATCTCTAAATCATTAAGAGTTCTGGGCTGTCGCTTGGCAACTCGCAGCTTCAGCTCCCTCCATAAGTTTTCAATGGGATTAAGGTCTGGTGACTGGCTAGGCCACTCCATGACCCTAATGTGCTTCTTCCTGAGCCACTCCTTTGTTGCCTTGGCTGTATGTTTTGGGTCATTGTCGTGCTGGAAGACCAGCCACGACCCATTTTTAAGGCCCTGGCGGAGGGAAGGAGGTTGTCACTCAGAATTGTACGGTACATGGCCCCATCCATTCTCCCATTGATGCGGTGAAGTAGTCCTGTGCCCTTAGCAGAGAAACACCCCCAAAACATAACATTTCCACCTCCATGCTTGACAGTGGGGACGGTGTTTCTTTGGGTCATAGGCAAGCATTTCTCTTCCTCCAAACACGGCGAGTTGAGTTCATGCCAAAGAGCTCAATTTTTGTCTCATCTGACCACAGCACCTTCTCCCAATCACTCTCGGCATCATCCAGGTGTTCACTGGCAAACTTCAGACGGGCCGTCACATGTGCCTTCCGGAGCAGGGGGACCTTGCGGGCACTGCAGGATTGCAATCCGTTATGTCGTAATGTGTTACCAATGGTTTTCGTGGTGACAGTGGTCCCAGCTGCCTTGAGATCATTGACAAGTTCCCCCTTGTAGTTGTAGGCTGATTTCTAACCTTCCTCATGATCAAGGATACCCCACGAGGTGAGATTTTGCGTGGAGCCCCAGATCTTTGTCGATTGACAGTCATTTTGTACTTCTTCCATTTTCTTACTATGGCACCAACAGTTGTCTCCTTCTCGCCCAGCGTCTTACTGATGGTTTTGTAGCCCATTCCAGTCTTGTGCAGGTGTATGATCTTGTCCCTGACATCCTTAGACAGCTCCTTGCTCTTGGCCATTTTGTAGAGGTTAGAGTGCAGTCCCCTCGCTCCAGCCCCTTGTCACTGCTATGCAAGAGGTAGCACACAGCCCACCCAAAATTACCTCCAATATTCAGTGCCGGTGCCTGGGCATGGTCCAGCACTGAATATCTGGGGATAATTTATTTGGCAACAATCAGTTTAAAAAAAAAAAATGCTGACCACTGCCAGTTGAATATTGGAGAGACTGTCCTCAAATCTCACCCTCTCTTAATCCATTTAAATCTGTTCTCTCCACCATGATCTCAGGGAAGTCCTCCCCCTTCCGGCAGGCAGGCAGCTAGCTAGCTATTCTAGCTATACCTAGGCTGCCGGTGCTCAGGTAGTAGCTGCAGGTTCTCCTGTGCCCTGGCTGCTGTGTTGCAGCAACCAGGGCAGCTGCTCACTTCCATGAAGTGGAAGTTGAGAATATAGGGGTGACCATGCACAAGGGTGAATTCTCAAGCTGGTTTCCATGATTGTGTCTGCTGCCAAACAAGCCTCTTTGAGGCCTGCACCCCAGACCCCTTAAATCTATTTCCATTTCCTTGGTTCTCTCCTCTTGATTCCTCGCAGAAGGTGGATCAGTTTTCTTCTGGCTATTTGGCTGGTTAATACTGTCAGATTGTGACAATTCCTTCTGAAGCTACTGCAGCCGTGAATGTTGTTTTGAGTTAAGGAAAGATTCCAAATTATTATGATTGCCATCATTGTCATTCTCTGTAAATGTAGCAACCAGAGCAACACTGATGGGAATCAGTTGATTCTGCATGCAGGGAACCATCAACAGCAACTTGTACCTTCTGGCATGTAACCAAGAGCTGACACTTAGCTTTGATTTTGTGCAAGTCTGACAACCACAGTTGAATCTAGAGGTATAGCCAAAAATGTTGTTTTGTTTAGCTTTCCATGTTGTTTACAATATTTTTCATTTTGTTCAATTTAAAAAAATTTCAGTTTGTGGACAATATTATCAATAGTGCACCATGATACCCAAATAATATGTCATTGCTTTTTCCTATAATTTCAAGTTAACAACAACCTGAAATGACATGGCAAATGTTGCTGACATTTCCCTATGTCATTTCAAATCCCTGGTTGATACATAAGATCTAGATACATAGATCAGTGAATCACTTCATTTTCAAAAAGGTTTTTCATGTATGCTACTAATATGCTCAAAAATAATTCACTGCTATTACTAATTTTGATATTTCCTGTTGACCCTTCAATCATGTTTCATGTAAATCCCATGTAAATACTGACTAGTCAGTATTCAGCTGATGGCAGAGTTTTATTTAAAAAGAAAATCATCACTGGAGGGAGTCATGTGATGCTGGGAGCAGCTCCAGACGTGCTGCCCTTGAGCTGCTCGGGTCCCCGTCCCTGATTTGGTATTGTCGCCTCCCTGACTGTCTGGTACTCTATTTTTTCCTCCAAGCCTCCTTACTCCATTTATGGCAAATACCTTACCAGATCTCTCATGGCATCTGCCTCTAATCCACTGAGAAGGAAGGGCGATCGCAGTCGAGTGCCTGAGAACAACATGGCAGTCTCTCCCCCAGCGCCACAATCACTGCCCAGCACCGACACATTAATTGCAGACCTCACTGAGTATGTAGTACGAACACTGGATTCCAGATTCTCACAGATCTCTGAGCAACTATCAGGACTCATGGAGCTTACATCTGAGCTTGCGCATCGAACAGGAGAGCTGGAAACACGTGTCTCAGAGATGGAAGATATTCCACAAGACCAGACCACGGAACTGACCCGCCTGCAGTGCCTTGCCCAAGAGCAACAACAGATTGATGATCTAGAAAATCGTTCCTGGAGGGATAACCTCCGGTTTGTGGGTCTACCAGAATCTATTTCAGACCACCAACTGAGGCAAACCTTGGAGAACTGATTGCTGGCAAATTTTCTCAAGGCAGGTGAGGTTCTGCTATTCATTTGGATCGGGTCCACAGAGTGGGACCACGGCACACACATTACTTGCGCCTCCATGTCTTGATCACAAATTTCATTGTTATACACAGAAATCTCAAGTGTTAAGAGCAGCTATGATGGACTAAAATACTAAGAAGAACTGGTGAAACTCTGCGCAGCCATTCGTTTGGATCGGCCCACAGAGTGGGACCACGGCATACACATGACTTGCGTCTCCATGTCATGATCGCAGATTTCATCATCATACACAGAAATCTCAAGTGCTAAGAGCAGTTGTGACGGATTAAAATATGAACTGGTGAAACTCTTCCAAGATTACTCTACTGTTCTTACAGTGCAACATTGGGCTTTTACTACTGCCTGCGCTAAGCTCATGGAGAAACACCAGCGCTTTGTGCCGCAGTATCCAGCCATGCTTCAAGTGTATGCAGATGGCCATTGGGTCTCCTTGTGCCTCACCAGAGGCGATCTTGGATTGAATAAACCATTCCGATTCTACATGATACCTTGGTTGCTTGAGGGCTTTCCATTATTGAAGTGGATTTGCATCCTGGACTACTTGCTCTGAGGTTGGAATTTTTGTGCAGTGGCATTACTCTATTGGGCTTGGAGCTTTGGATTGCACAGAACTGCATCCCTCTGCCTTTAAGACGCTATCCTGGGAGGTATAAGTTTTGATTGCTTATCTTTTTTGTAGTTACCTGTTTGGGGATGGGGCACCCATTGTCACTATAGTGACTTGTTACCTAACCCATCTTGTATGGGAAAAGTTCAGTCTACCATAAACATGGTGGGGTGTGGGGAGAGGGATGGAGGGGGTTGGGAGTGGGTGGGATGGGGTGGGGGTTGGTAAGGTTATTTTCATTACTCTTTGTGTTGTGGTGTGGATTTAATTGGTCACTAAATATTTGCTCTCTAAGAGCTGGCACTTCTAATTGTTCTATATTCCTGGTAGTATGCACCTATGTTGCCTTGTTTTCTTTTTCTGCTTCTTCTCCCCAGGTTGAGGCTGGGCAATCTGGGATAATAGGATCTTGGTCTGTTCGCATGTCTCCACTTTTAGTTGGGCCTCATGACTAGCTCCTCTACGCCCCGCTTTATATCATGGAACATTTCTGTGATCACTTCTCCCATTAAGCAATCCAAGATTCTCCTCCTTCTTAAACACCACAACGTCTCTATTGCTTGTTTCCAAGAAACCAAACTTTCTGACACCAAACATCTCAAATTGCGCCAGCAGTGGGTGGGAGACTGCCACGTCTCTTCCTCGTCCAGTCATCGGGGGGGGGGGGGGGCGGAGGAGTAGTGGTTCTTATACGGAAGGGCTTGCCCTGTACCTGTCACTCAATGGCATGAGACACTGAAGGCCATTATGTTTTAATTTTTCCTAACTACTGCGGCCATGAATATTATCTGTACACAGTATAAAGCCCAAAAGCTTATAATGTTGCATTTTTTAACACTATAGTGCATCTGGGTTTACAGAACAATAGTACCCCTTGGATATTACTTGGGGACTTTTAACCAAGTTTTCGATACCTCTCTAGATTGCTCTGCTCCTCAAGCATGCAATGTGTTTGGGCAGGGTAAGGGTAAACGTAGATCAATTGTTTGTATTCTTTCAAAATGTATAAAGACTAGGGGACACTCAAGGATGTTACATGGTACTACTTTTAAAATGAACAGGAGGAAATATTTTTTCACTCAATGAATATTTAAGCTCTGGAACTCATTGCCAGAGGATGTGGCATCAGAGCTTAGTGTATTTGTGTTTAAAAAAGGTTTGGACAAGTTCCTGGAGGAAAAGTCCATAGTCTGCTATTGAGATAGACATGAGGAAAGCCACTGCTTGTCCCTGGGATCAGCAGCATGAATCTTGCTACTATTCGGGATTCTGTCAGGTTCTTGTGACCTGAATTGGCCACTGTTGGAAGCAGGATACTGGGCTAGATGGACCACTGGTCTGACCCAGTATGGCTATTCTTATGTTCTTATATCTTTGCAAAATCCTCAATCTCTTGGATCCTTGGCGTCTCTTAAACCCCACATTGCAAGACTACATGCATCTTTCCTGAGTCCATCAGTCGTGGTCCCAAATAGACTACATATTACTCTCTACGTCGCTTTTCTCATGCGTAGCCAGCGCCAAGCTGGGGTCAATGGAGATCGCCAATCACACTATAATTTCGGTCGATCTGGAATTGGGCGCTTACCTAAGACATTGGAAATACCCCTCTTATCTAATTGTGGATTCGAACTTTTGCAGTTACTTTACAACAATGGGAATTTTATTCAGAGAGGAACAGCTCCCATCAGGGTACACCTATCTTATTTTGGGAAACTTCTAAAGCAGTTCTATGTGGGGACATCATTAGTTATACATGTGCACGAACAAGGAAACTGACCAAGTTATTATTAATTTAGAGCGTCGTTACTGGGAGGCAAAGAAGGCCCATATGAAGTGCCCTTCGACCACTAATTTTGAAGCCATGATGGCCACTTTGGCCACTCTAAATTCTTTTATCCATGAATGTACATGAAAATTGCTGCTCTCTCGTTGTTTCCACTATTATCATCATGGGAATAACCCAGGAAAGCTCTTAGCATGAATTGTGAAAGCATGATCCTCGTCTGAATTTATTCTCTTTTTGCAGACCCCAGATGACACTCGTTTACATTGTCCAGAAAATATTGTTCAATTGTTTTTTGATTATTTTTCCCACATGTATGCAGTGGACCCTGGGTCGGTGAGCCCTTTCCTGGTGGATTATCTTGAAGATTTGAGTCTTTCTAGGCTGAATAATGACATGAAAACTCAATTGAGTGAGCCATTATAGGCTCGCGAGATCCAGTAAGCGATTACGACCTTATCTTCTGGAATTGCACCTGGACCATACGGTTTCCCCATGGAATATCACAAGGTCTTATCACTTACAGCCTACAATGATTCAGTCATTTCTCAGGGTGCTTTCCCTCCTCGATCTAATGAAACCTTCATATCCTTAATTCCTAAACCGGGCAGGACTCCTGATCTTCCCAAATATTTCTGTCCAATTTCACTGTTAAATGTAGATGTTAAAAATCTTATCAAGGATTTTGGGAGATGGTTTGGCCTCCTTTATACCTCATCTGGTGGGCGACCATCAGGTGGAGTTTGTGCGGTGCCGACACTCTGTATTGAATGTCCACAGAGCACTTCTTGCAGTTGCACAAAGTCAGGCTTCTCGGGATCCTGTACTGCTGGTCAGTCTGGATGCTGAGAAGACATGTGACCATGTACATTGGGACTATCTCTTCAAGGTTTTGCATTACATAGGGATAGACGGTTGGTTCTTGCAAGCGATTTCAGAGCTGTATGCCTCACCAATGGTTACCCTTATGGTAAATGGTTTGTGCTCTTCCTCTTTCATAATTGCTAAGGATACATGACAGGGATGCCCTCTTTCCCCATTGTTGTTCCTCTTGTATTTAGAACCTTAACTATGTTCTATCATGCGAGACCCAGTGTCTGGCACGTCTTCTTTATCTCTCAATCAAAGTTCTTGCTTTTGCCAATGACAACTTTCTCACATTAATCAATCCCCAACATTCCTTGTCTCATCTCTTGGACACTGTTCATGAATTTGGTTACTAATCTACAAAAATCAATGGCACTTCCAATTCAGTTGTCTATTTGGGTCCATTGGGTGGGAGAGTTCCCTCTCCAGTAGGCAACACTCCACATCAAATACCTCAGTATTTATATCCCTGCAGACTTGAAACAACTACGTACTCAATTTTGCCCCACTTTGGACTTTTACGAGATCATCACTTTGGATGTGGCAGACCCTACTCATATCTTTATTTGGCCATGTGGCCCTTTATAACATGATTATTGTGCCAAAGTGGACTTATGACCTGCAGGTTCTTCCTTTATTTTTATTTCACTCTGAAGACCAAACTGCTCACCCAGTTTTTTTGGAGAGGGCACCGCTATCCTCTTTGTTCCCCAGACAAACATATTAAATAATCAGGGGGGCTTGGGGGTGCTGAAGGTTAAATTGCTATATATAGCTAGTTGCATGCGTCATTTGACAGCTTGGTTTCGTGGCACAAATTTTTTTTTTCACATGCCACCACAGAACTCAACCTACTATTGCCCCTTCATTTTAGCTTTTGGCCGTAATGCATATACCATCACATTTTGCATTTTTATTTATGCCATTGTGGAGAGCATGGTGTTGGCTGTGCAAGTCTTATCACTTCAAGTGATATCTCCCTTGTTGCCTTTATCGGGAAACTTATCCTTCCCAGTGTGGAGTTCTTTACCATCTTTCCTCCGCTGGAAAAGGGAAGGAATTATGTACCTTTTTCATGTTTTGTCTGAGGAGGGTGCTCTTAAATCCTTTGTAGACTTATGAACAGATGATAAACTCTCCCTTATTGACCAGTTTGCCTACAGACAACTGCAACATTATGTTGCCACCTTGCCAAGATCCTGTCTGACTTCTGACATGTGGGAGACTCTGGCCTCTTCGGTTTAGATGCCCAACGCTCAATTCCACTTAAATATTACCATGGACAACTGCGAGAGAATCTACCAACTTTCGACTATGACTCACTTGCTCAGAAATGGTCTCTGGAATTGGCCTGTTCTTTACAAGGTGCTGAGGTGAAAGCTTGCTTGCTCAGTACTTATACTCTTATAAGTGCAATGCTCTGGGAACTTCAATTTAAATTTATGTGCCTTTATCTCTCCCCACATAGAGCCTTCCGTGTCACAATGTACTCTACAGATGATTGCCCGAAGTGTTCAGGCTTTGGAGCCCATCTGGGTCATATGTTTTGGGCCTGCTCACCTGTTCTTCCTTTATGGACCCAGCTCTGTGCTCATGTCTCTCAATTCTGGCATGTTGTTTGGAAGCCAACCCCCTCTTTATTATTTTATGTGTTTCAGTTGAGGGGTCCAGTTCCGGCCAGTATGAGAGACTTTTTAAAGCGCTCGTCCCTGTTGGGTAAAAATATTATTCTTAGTCATTGGTTCTCAGCTGACTCACCAACAGTAATTCAATGATAGTCATCTATGATAACCCTGAGAACCTTGGAATATAGAGAAGTCCATGACCTTTCCTCTGCTAAAGGGGACCAATATTTTTGACTCTGGTCTCCATTTTAGGATACATTGATCCCGCTAGCTCATAGTAGAGTACTGAATGGTTAATATCACGACACGCTTTGTGAAAGTATTGGATGGGAAAAAGGTTATTCTCACAGTTCTTGGCCATCAGTTATGTAGCAGGCATTTCTGTTTGATCTCTTGTAATTTACACATGCACTTAATTCATTGTCCCGCTGTTATATGCCCTGTTAAAATTTTGAAAAATAAAAAAATTTGTTGGAAAAAAAATCATCACTGACTAAATTAGACCTGGATATTTAATGCTGGGCCATGTCTAAGCACCGGAATTGAATATCCAACTATCACAGGAAATGTGCTGGCCACCATAACCTATGTGAGTTCTGGCTGATATTGAACTGGGACCCACATAAAAGGAATCACATTTCCCCTCTCTTGCCCCCACAACCATATCCAGTCCTCCTTCCCAGCCTTCCCCTCCCCCCCCCCCCCCCCCCCCCACAAAGTGTAAGCAGGCACACCTTTTAATAGGCACTCCAGTGTTTCACAAGTATATACAAAATAAGGGAAATATAAAGCAATAGGCAAATTGTCCAAAGTGTTAAGGTAAACTGTTAACAATACTGAATATAATACTTCATCATAGAAACATTAGAAGGTCTCCTTGAGGGTATTCCACTTACTCCCCCCCCCCCCCCGACCTCCAAACAATTCCAAGCAGACACCCCCTGAACCTCCCTTAACAGGTTTGGTGGTCTACTGGTGGTTGGGGCAGGACCAAACTCACGCCTGCCCCATGTGGCTCTTGATTTAAAATTGAAGTTTCGACCTCTAGTGGTTTTTTTGCATTACTGCTGCTACAGGATGACCCCGGCCAGAGATAATACCACAGGATTACCACTAGATGTCACTGTGCCCACTGGAACTCTCTCCCATCATTTACTACCAAAATATATTTTAGTTGTATTTTGTCTGGCCAAAGATGGCCTAGATAATCCCAAATAAAAAATATACACTGTAGCTGGTCCCCAGTGAATCCCCTCATTTGCAAGATGGATCTGTAGGGCTACAGAACAACTTTTATATTTTGATTAGTCCAGAGAATTCAAGAAGGGAGCACTCAATCTCCACGTGAAGGGCACTTCTGTAAACTGGGTGTTAACATTTTTGCGCCCATTGCATGTGCAAATATTTAGAATACTGTACAGGTATGGGATTTGCTTTACAAGACGTATGAGGAGAGACTTGCGGACCTGAACATGTATACCCTGGAGGAAAGGAGAAACAGGGGTGATATGATACAGATGTTCAAATATTTTAAAGGTATTAATCTGCAAACGAACCTTTTCCGGAGATGGGAAGGCGGTAGACCTAGAGGGCATGAAATGAGATTGAAGGGTGGCAGACTCAAGAAAAATGTCAGGAAGTATTTTTTCACAGAGAGAGTGGTGGATGCTTGGAATGCCCTCCCGCGGGAGGTGGTGGAGATGAAAACAGTAACGGAATTCAAAAATGCGTGGGATAAACATAAAGGAATCCTGTTCAGAAGGAATGGATCCTCAGAAGCTTAGCGGAGATTGGGTGGCAGAGCCGGTAGGGGGAGGAGGGGCTAGTGGTTGGGAGGCAGGGCTAGTGCTGGGCAGACTTCTACGGTCTGTGCCCTGAAAATGGCAGATACAAATCAAAGTCAGGTATACACATAAAGTAGCACATATGAGTTTATCATGTTAGGCAGACTGGATGGACCGTACAGGTCTTTCTCTGCCATCATCTACTATGTTACTATCCAGCTTATTTTCGAAAGTGATAGGCGCCCATATTTCGACCCAAACTTGTACAGCGCTGCGTAACCCTGGCAGCGCTATAGAAATGCTAAGTAGTAGTAGTAGTAGAGATGGGCGGCTATCTCGCAAAGGCACCCAAATTGGTATAATCGGAAGCCGATTTTGGGCGCCTTCAACTGCACTCCGTCGTGGAAACGGCCAAAGTTGATGGGGGCGTGTCGGAGGCGTGAAGGCGGGACTGGGGCGTGGTTATCGGCCGAGGAGAGATGGGCGCCTTTGGCCGATAATCGAAAAAAATGGGCGCCAGCGAGAATTTAGGGCACTTTTTTTGGACCCTTTTTTTTCACGAACAAGTCCCAAAAAAGTGCCCTAAATGACCAGATGACCACCGGAGGGAATCGGGGATGACCTCCCCTGACTCCCACAGTGGTCACTAACCCCCTCCCACCACAAAAAAAGAACTTTCAAAACTTTTTTTCCAGCCTGTATGCTAGCCTCAAATGTCATACCCAGCTCCGTCACAGCAATATGCAGGTCCCTGGAGCAGTTGTTAGTGGGTGCAGTGCACTTCAGGCAGGTGGACCCAGGCCCATCCCCCCCTACCTGTTACACTTGTGGAGCTTAATGCTGAGCCCTCCAAAACCCCCCCAAACCCACTGTACCCACAAGTAGGTGCCCCCCTTCACCCCTTAGGGCTATGGTAATGGTGTAGACTTGTGGGCAGTGGGTGTTGGGGGGGATTTGGGGGGCTCAGCACACAAGGGAAGGGTGCTATGCACCTGGGAGCTCTTTTAATGTTCTTTTGTAATGTGTCTAGAGAGAATCCACGTACGTGGAGAACTCTGTAGATCCCACGGGGCGTAAAGAGCCAGGGTATCCAAAGACTGAAACCAAGGTAAAATTAAAATATATGACGTTTAATAGTTTTAAAACAAATAATAATAAAACAATTTTACATAGAAATGAAGACTGTAAAAAATCCTTCTCTTTCTGTGTAATAAATCCCATTCTGGAGGCTATATCCACTAGCTCTTTGATATCCTTCTATATATCTTCCGTAGGATCCTTATCCAAGGGTACATAGAATTCATGATCATCTAGTTGCCTCTTAATCTCATTAATGTAATTAGTCCTATTTGTGACCACGATTCCTCCGCCCTTATCAGTAGGCTTAATAACAATATCATTGTTATTAGCTAGATCTCTGATAGCCTGACGCTCAGTTGTACTGACGTTATAGTGGCGTGGTCTTTTGTTTTTTTTAAAGACCACGTCAGTACCGTTAATCCCATCATTCATACTGGATACTACTCATATGATCAATATTTTGCAGGATTATGAGGGGTCACTCACAGATACTATACCTGTTACAATGGACATAGAATCATTATATACTAACATTCCGCAGAAGGAGGCCCTCAGGATCATTGAAAAAACATTACAAGGCAGATCAACACATAGACGGATTCCTAATCATATGATTCTGACATGTGCAACCATTGCACACACACAGAATTATTTTGGTTTTGAAAGAACTTTTTACCAGCAGATAAAGGGCACGGCTATGGGCTTGAGTATGGCTCCTGACATAGCTAATCTTTATGTCGGAGATTTTGAAAAGCAATATTTGACATCACATCCATTCAAACAATACATCAAGATTTATCGTCGGTATATAGACGACATTTTCATCTTGTGGCAAGGTGATGAAGATACCCTACTTTCTTTTTTTGAATGGATTAATGCTCAGGATCCAAACCTTAAGTTTAAATTTGATTACAATAATCATCAAATCAGTTTTTTGGATCTCACAATCCAGAAGGACGATTATTTGTTCAATACAACCATCTACAAGAAGCCCACCGATCGGAACACTTTTTTGCATTACTCCAGTTACCATAACCCTAAATTGAAAAGTAACCTCCCCCTGTGTCAATTTCTTCGCCTTCGGCGCATCTGTATGGACTTTGAGGAGTTCAATTCACAAGCCACATTCATGGGCAACAGATTTACCACTAGAGGCTATCCACCAAAACACATCGAGGCGGGCTATACCAAAGCATTAGCTCAGAACCATGAAGCTCTCCTTCAACCCAATCGACAGAAGAAGAACCCAGACATCGTGTGTACACTCAAATATTCATTTTTGTCTAAGCACATTGCTAAGTCCATACGTAAACATTGGCAGATATTGGAGGGCCTCGAGTGTTTTAGCAACAAAGAATTGCATATTCAAGGAATAAAAACTTGAAGGAATTTTTAGTCCCCTCTACTCTGTCAGATATTAGTGATCCTCTGGACAGTCTTCATTTAGGACACAGGAGTCATTTTCTATGTAAAATTGTTTTATTATTATTTGTTTTAAAACTATTAAACGTCATACATTTTAATTTTACCTTGGTTTCAGTCTTTGGATAGCCTGGCTCATACTCCCACCTTTTTTATTTTCTTTTGTAATGTGTAAAAGTGCTCCCTAGGGTGCCCAGTTGGTGTCCTGGCATGTGAGGGGGATCATTGCACTACGAATCCTGGCCCCTCCCATGACCCAATGCCTTGGATTTGTTCGTTTTTGAGCTGGGTGCCTTCGGTTTCCATTATTGCTAAAAACCGATAGCGCCCAGCTCAAAAATGCCCAAATCCTAGGCATTTGCCCCGCACAACCCATATTATCGAAAAAAAGATGGGCGCCCATCTTTTTCCGAAAATGCGGTTTGTCCCACCCTTTTGTATGGCCGCCCACGGAGATGGGCGTTCGCGTTCGATTATGCCCCTCCACGTAGGTCTTTATCTGCCCTCATTTACTATGTTACTATGTTACTATCATGCTTATTTTCGAAAGAGAAGGATGCCCATCTTTCGACACAAATCGGGAGATGGGCGTCCTTTTCGCAAGGTCATCCAAATCGGCATAATCGAAAGCCGATTTTTTGACACCCTCTACTGCTTTCCATCGCGGGGGCGACCAAAGTTCACGGGGGCGTGTTGGCAGGGTAGCAAAGGCGGGGGGGCATAATTGGGAGATAGTCGTCCTCGGCCGATAATAGAAAAAAGAAGGGCGTCCCTGATGAGCAGTTGACCGACTTTACTTGATCCATTTTTTTTCACGACCAAGCCTCAAAAAGGTGCCCAAACTGACCAGATGACCACCCCTTACTCCCCCAGTGGTCATTAGCCCACTCCCACCATAAAAAACAAGTTTAAAAATACTTTTTTGCCAGCCTCTATGCCAGCCTCAAATGCCATAAGTCCATCACAGCAGTATACAGGTCCCTGGAGCAGTTGTAGTGGGTACAGTGTACTTCAGGCATGCGGACCTGGGGGGAGGTTTGGGGGGCTCAGCACCCAAGGTAAGGGAACTATGCATCTGGGAGCAATTTCTGAAGTCCACTGCAGTGCCCCCTAGGGTGCCTGGTTGGTGTCCTGGCATGTCAGGGGGACCAGTGCACTACAAATGCTGGCTCCTCCCACGACCAAAGGGCTTGGATTTGGATGTTTTTAAGATAGACGCCTTTGGTTTCCATTATCACCGAAAACCGAGGACGACCATCTCTAAGGTCGACCTAAATGTCAAGATTTGGGCGTCCCCGACCATATTATCGAAATGAAAGATGGACGTCCATCTTATTTTGATAATATGCATTACCCCGCCCCTTCGCCGGAACATCCTTAGAGATGGACGCCCTTAGAGATGGTCGTCCCCATTCTATTATGCCCCTCCATTATGTAATACTAGCAAATATGCATGTGTGTGTCAGTATACTACTTTTAAACTATTCTCTAAATGCACAACTATTTTGTTTAATCTGTATTTGCAAGGAGGGCATTCACATGGGTAGAATATGGACTGGACATAGGTGGGTCCCTCACTTAATGCATAGCTTGAGTCACATTAGGCATTACTGCAGTCTAAATGTGACAATGCTGGCTCATGGCAATTCTGGGGAATTCACTGAAAGTAAGTCATTCTTTATGTACTTCCTCTCAAATGTTATTTCCTTAAAATATTTCTCTTGAAATTGCCCATAAAATTTCTTTGGCTCACCTCCCACAATTAACTCCCAGTCACAAACCTATTTGCCCACTGTTTCCTCCCAAATTTTCCATGATGCCTGTTTGCTAGGGGTGTGCATTTGTTTGTTGCATTTGGGTTCACTTGAGTTCCTATAAAAGTTTTAGTGTGCACAAATTGATTTTACAAGTTAGCACGTATATAACTGATTTGTACATGTAAAAAAAAAGTTGTAGTTCACATAAAATGTGAACATTAAAAACAAATGTGTGAGGAACCAAAAAGACACCCAAAATCAGGAACATTTTCGGAAAAATCCAAAAGCAAACTGAAAAACTGTTGGCTATGTACATCCCTACTAACAGCGCTGCGTACACCTCGTAGCACTTTAGAAATGATAAGTAGTAGTATTTACCATCTCCTTAGATTCACTGAAGTAAATCCCTTGCTGCTATTTCCCTCTCAGTATTCCTATTTAAAATTTTCCCCTGAAACAATTCCCCCATTGAACAAGATATACTATCTGCCTAATAAAGAAATTAAAGAGAATCTACAGACTTTACCACAAATACAAGGAGAGTTAAATATTTCAGATATTCTTGAAACATCTTTAACATCAGTAACTGACAGACAAATTTTTACTTGTTTCATTTATTTTTCAACAAGACCAAGAGGGCGTGAGAAGATTAGCTTTAAAAAATTTACAAACATTATTTTATGGAGGAAAAATATGGGTCTTTCCTGATGTCACCAAGCAAACGCAAGAGAGAAGAAAAGCTTTTCTGGCATTAAGGACTGAGACTATAGCTCTTGGAGCATTATTTAATTTAAATTACCCTTGTAAATGTAATATTAAATTTATGGGAACGAAGTATGTTTTTCTTATGCCAGAGCACTTAAGATAGTTTATTGATAAAAAAAAAATCTTGAGACCTACAGGAACAACATGATCATGATCTATGAAACAGGAATACTATAAATATTATGGTGGATAACGTGTTAGGCCTTTTCTTATATATATAAAATTTATGTTTAAATCTCATCTTCTGAGTTTATAACGGCTCTCCACTCCCACTAAGGTGGTCTAATATAAGATGTACAAACAATATCTTATTGAGATTTGCTTCTTAATATTATGCTTGTCTGATTTTTCCTGTTCAAGTTGTAATGCTTGTAAAGAATATAAATTTATAAAATTTAAAAAAAAAGTATTCCTATCATGTCACCCATTCACTTGAACTTTGGTTCTGGCACCTTCCCTTGCCTGCATCACCAGAGCCCAGGATAGAGGGCAGTAGGGAATGTGAAGCTAGATGTAGCAAGTCGTAAACAAGCCTCAGGATCCCGCTCCTCTGTAGCTCTACAGTGTTAGTAGACAGTACCAAACTGGCTCTTTTCCTTCCTAGCATACATTCCAGTTTCTGCAGTGGATCACAGCAAGTGACTTTCTTCCAAACTCATATTGTGAACTGACGGTCAAAATTTTCAGCTCAATTACAGCCTGAGTTCGACAAAAATATTGAAATATCGCTGCAGATTCAATTACGTTTGGTTTTAGGTGTGGGTTCACCCTCTTAATGGGAGGGAGATTGTGTGTGGTATGAATGGATCAGATTATACTGAACCAAGGCAGACAGAATGTGTGGATGAAGAGAAGTGAAAGGAGAATGGTGGGGAAGACTTGGGGTTGGGGAGAGAAGAAAGAATGTTTGGATTTTCAGGGCTTCCCTAGCACTTGTTTTGGTCTCATGAATCCTCCTCATGTTTTCACCTATTCTGCTCTGTCCTTTTGAATATGGCCTGGCTAGTCCTGCCATGATTTGTTTTTACTTTTTTTATTGGCCAAGACAGTGTCATTGGAAATGCTTGAACACATAGGCCCAGATGCACTAAACGTTTTTGCTTGTTAAATGAGCCTTTAACGAAGAATTTTCTACCCGTTGGATGCACTAAAGCCCATTTTCCGACGATGGTAGCAGCTAACGAAAATGGAATGCAGATGAGCAATTAGTCTACAAACCCTATTGAAATGACATGCACTAACATTTCCCGATTAGTTTAACGCACGAAAAGTGAACAAAACACCGTGAAATCTAACGAGAGGTCTGTACCTCTCGTTAGGGCTGTCCACTAAAAATTTTAATGTAAAAACCAAAAACAAAACAAAACGAGGGGGGCGAAAACGCGCGTCAGGGGCATCCTTTATTGATGCCCCAGGTCGCCGCTGCTCCCCTCTCCGTCTACACCAATATAAAAGTACAAAAAAAAAAAGGATCGGGAGGGGGGCAAGGGCGCTCATCCGGAGCGTCCTGTATGGACGGCCTTGCCCCCCCCCCAGCTGCTCCCCGCTTCCGCCGCTTCTCCCCCCCCCCCCACGAAAAAGCGAAATTTTAGTAGTCCCGGTCCCCCTCCCTTCCTGTTCCTCTGTTTTGCCAAAGCTCCGCCTCCCATCATTCCTCCACCCCGTGCCCCGCCCCCGCCGCTCCCCCCTCCACCGAGACCCCCCTCCGTAGGCTACTTACGTCAGAAGGAGGCGGGCCTAGGCCGGGGAAGAAGAGACGTTATGAAGACTCTGCGACCAACAACAGATGCAACAGATCTTCTTCCTGCCCATGCAGCGCCTTCAGAAAGAGGTGAGAGGCGCTGCTCGGGCCCGTAATATGGAGGGGGGTCTCAGTGGAGGGGGGGAGCGGCATAGTCAACCTCAGGGGGGGGCGGCGGGGGCAGGGCACGGGGTGGAGGAATGACGGGAGGCGGAGCTTTGGCAAAACAGAGGAACAGGAAGGGAGGGGGACCGGGGCTACTAAAATTTCACTTTTTCATGGGGGGGGGGGGGAAGCGGCGGAAAACGGGGGGCAGCGGGGGGGGGGCAAGGCTGTCCATACAGGACACTCCGGATGAGCGCCCTTGCCCCCTCCCGATCCTTTTTTTTTTGTACTTTTATATTGGTGCAGACTGGGTAGCCACGTGTATGTGTTGTGGCTTTTTTGTTTGTTTGTTTTGACGTTTGCGGCATGCGCAGAGCAACCACCATAATGCTTGGCTGCTCTGCGCATGCTTTAGGGGCCGTTTAACGATGGGGATAGCGAATGTGTGATACATCCTTCTTTTCAATACCGCACCGAACATTTCTGAAGCGTTTGTTTTTAGCATTCTTCGTTTTTTCATATTCGTTAAGCACTTTTACGATTTTGATATTTTAACGTTTGGTTGATGCATCTGGGCCATAATCATTTTGAAAATTTGGCTCCTATGCCACAAAACACTGAGCTGCATTACTGAACTTTTTGGATGGCCCAAAGGAACCCCTTTTCCATATGTCAGAACATTGGGTAACTCCTATTGAGCCTTGATAACAGCCCTTGGAACTTTTATCTATCAAGCAACATAACAGCACTCAAGTATTTTACAAATATATACAAGATAAAGGAAATAAAAAGCAAAAGGCAAATTGTCCAAAGTGTTAAGGTAAATTGATGACAATACTGGTTGTAACACTTCATTATAGAAATGTAGAAGGTCTCCTTGAGGGTATTCCACTTACTTCCAACTCCAGTATCTCTCATATACTTGGTAGGTGGTAGATACAACTCCTTTATCTTCAACATTAAGTTTCCTAATCTCTCCCAGATAGTATATATTATTTTCCTTATTTGGTTATAGCAATTGGATTACTGAGCTTCTAGTATCTCTATTAAGTAAGAAGCAACACGAGTGCTATGTTCTTATCCCAGTGGTGATGATAGTTCGTTCTCTTTCAGATGGTATAGGTTCCCTGAGTGCTGAATGCTTACCTGTGTGAATACATGTAGGATAAATCCCTGGTTATGTGAAACGTCCCCTGACATAACTAGGAAGACAGAATTCACCAATGTCACTGCATGTAGCCTTCAGACCCTTCCCCAATTGGGGTCTACAGATGTTAGTAGGTTTAATCATTGTTGTTAGCTGACCAAGGTTTAGGATCCAGTTTCTCTGTGATCAGATCTTCTGCCTTAGGGGGGCACTCTGAGAGGGGGACTACCCTCTCTGATTAGGTCTTTCCTAGTTTACTTTTTTTATACTGATAGTGCTTTATAAGAAGCCCTATTTATATATAACGTGCATGTAACATGGGTGTTGTTGATGCCATTGGGATGAAATTTACAGTGACTTGTTATTATAATACCATTATTTAATATGAAAAGCAACTTATTTATATATTAAGATTAAATATTCAAAACCCCATTGAGCAGGTAATATATACAGGTAAAAGTACCTAATCATCTTAACACAGGTATTCATCAGAAAATAACTGGCTGCTTTTTTGGCAGAATATTCACCAATATGAGCTAGATTTAGACTTGTTATTTATGTGATCTGTTACACAGTTAACATATAGCCAGTTATCAATGACTGGCTAAATTTATGTGCCTTGTAAATTTGAGCAAACAAATAACCAGGTTAGGAGGGGGAGGCAGTTAGCCATATACATCTTTTGAATATCAGCCCTGCAGTAAACATGCCACTCACATGTTATCACTTATTAAGACTTTTTCATTTGATACTTGCACCATGCATACTGTTCATTACCTTTTTGCACTCTATATAACTTTTATTTCTTCTTTTCACCAGGGTTCTCGGGGTGATCCAGGTGATATGGGAGAGAGAGGAAATCCTGGGCCTGCTGGACCTAAGGTACAGTCACCTACGTAATATATTATTGTACTGTACAGAGTATTTTTTTAGGTTCAAACTTTATTGACTTTTAAAAACAGTAACAATATTAATAAAACAACATCAAACCCCCACATCCTATATAGGAAGCATAATAGCAAAAGTACTGGATAGCCCCCCCCCCACCCCCCCGAGCTTCAGTCCTTTATTTCTTCATACTTCTGAAGTGGTGACCATATCTTCAAAAATGTATCCAGTCACCCAAATTGCTCCAGCAATATGTTCATACTTGTAGATCTGACAAAGTGAATTCCACAAAAAACACACATTTAAGTTCATAGCATGTTTCCAATTTTGTATTATCATTTGTAAAGCTACCACCACCATGAGTCAAAAAACGTCTACCTGTTTTGGTCCCACACAAAGTTGTTAGGGAAACAAATACTACATGTACATCAGGGGAGTCTGCCCCCCAGATTCTATATATGGTGCTCAGATTTATGTTCCCAAATTTATATGGGTGCTTTAGATGCATGTGTTTAATGACATCAATAATTGAGGGTCAATGTTAATTGGCATTCATTAATGTTTTCATTTGCATTGGGCTGTGCACTATTCTATAAGGCAGTGCACCTAACTCCCATAACACATATCTCAAAAGGGGGCTTGTCCATGGAAGGAGCATGGGTGTTCAAAGGCAATCCAAAAATTTGTGCATGTAATTATAGAATACTGGACCAGTGAGCCTAATTTGGGTGCCAACATTGACACCAGGTTTCAGCAGGTGTAAGTCTGGCACCCAAAGTTAGGTGCAAAATCCACATTTAAATGCTATTCTGTAAAGGATGCACGCCCTTTAAAAAATAGCGCCTAACCAAATCTTACTAGAAATTAAAAACCAGTGGGCAATAGAATAATAGATAATCCAAAGTTACAATAGCCATTGCACATCTCCTGGCTGTTTTGCTTTGCTTTGAATATTGACTCCCATTAATTTTCACATTTGACATGTGGTAAGTGTAAAAAATTACAACACTTTAGTAAATAGGTCCCTAAGAGTTAGAACCTCCTTGAGTCTGAATTGTTATTGATGCCATTAACTTTTAAGGATACAAAGAACATCACCATTCAAATATTTCAAAAAGTGCCTCAGTAAAAAACATAGGGTTTGTACTGAACTTTGATTTACTATAGGAGTTACAAACCTGTGGTACTACAGTACTGTAGGATGCTGATTTCAGTGTTAAAGGAATAACTCTGCTTGCAAGCCCCCTTGCAAGCGGAGTTATTCCATTAGCCTGGGAGCATCAGGCCACTATGCTGGCACCCTAACATTTTATATTGGTGGCCACAGCACCCCCCCCCCCCACAGTGCTACCCCAACCAGACTATTATCCAACCAAACAGCCCCCCACCCCCATCCCCTGGGCCTATTTTACTTGAATCTCTAATCATCTAGGTGGAGAGATCCCCAGTCACTCCTGCCCTTGCTGGTGCTAGCATGAGGGTGGAACAGAAGAAAGGAAATGATGTTGACGGGAATGGCAAATGATATTGATGGGAATGGCAGAGATTTGAAGAGATGGGAAAGACAAAGGAATAAAGAGATAGAAAACTGGAGACAAAATGAGAGAGCCATGGAGAAGATAGATTGGTGGATAAAGTTGAAGAGCAGAGGAAATGTGCATAAACTGAGAAAGGCAAATACACAAACAGGTAGAAATGCCTCTACGAAAAGTCACAAAGCAAAGCAATAGTAGAGGATGCCACAAACCATGACCAGCCACGGAGATATGGTAAAACTCATTTATTAAAGCGTCAGCGGTTGGATCTCTGCTACATTGTGCTTCTGACACCACAGCCAGAATCTGACAGCACTGTTATCCTGCAGCACCAGGCATACCTTGCTTTTACTCTGTTGTAAAAGTTTGATTGTGAACCCTGAGGCAGGTGGTTATCTACCAAAAAACGTGTTGGGTCCAACCACTGGTACTTTAATAAAGGAGTTTTACCATATCTCTGTGGCTGGTTGTGATTTGTGGCATCCTCTAGTATTGCTTTGCTTTATAAACTGAGAAAGACATAAAGGGACACATATATAAGGAAGGGCAAATGAACAACAAGGTGAGAAAAGTCATACCTGCAACATTGCCTTCTTTTGGAAGAACTGGGCCCAGAAAAGAATTTGGACTAATGGGGATTCTGCTTGTAAAAAATGTTTCCTGATGTTTCAGGAGCACAAATGCAACTGTTTATTTGTTTTACTTATTGATTGATCTATTTAACCTCTTATATATCTCCTGAAAGTTATCAAAGCAGTGTACTTTCAAATATAATATGTATTTTTCTGTCCCTGGAGGGGGCCACAATTTTATTTATTTATTTATTTACATGGCTTGACATACTTCTATACCCCAAAATATGTCTACAGAGCGGTTTACAGTACTACTAACAAATTATAAGAGGAAGAGAAACAGAGAAAGCAGAAGATAAGAGCTAGCACAATGATAAAGAAAAGTTAGGAACAGGAGGGGAATGCTGAGGAAAAAAGATGAGTTTTCAGAGCTGATTTGAAATTAGTATAGGAGGATTCTAAATGGAGGGAGGAAGGGAGAGCATTTCATAGTTTTGGACCAATATAACTCAATGCAACAGGCATATAGGGAATAAGATGAGATAAGTAGTCTGGAGTGGTGAGAGTGCAGGATTTGAACACTTTAAATTAAAATTTTGTACTGAATGGAGCCAGTGTTCATGATAGAGAAGTAACATGGTTGAAAGGCTTTGTGTGGTAGAGATGGCGAACAACAGTAGATTGTCCCAGTTGCAGATGTTTTAAGAACTGGAGAGGCAGGCTGGATGGAGTAGAGAGAATTACAGTAGTTAAGACGAGTGACCACCAGAGAAAGTAGAAAGGCACTGACCAATGATAGCAAGATAATGAAGCAGACAGCACATATATTATAATTTGCATTAATCAGTCACAAACTCAAGGAATTTGAGCCCTTGGACTGCTGCTAGAGACTGGCTAGCAGTGGGCGAATCAACCGGCTAGAACTGGAGAAGTTGGAATGCCAGACTGGAGCTAGAATGCTGGACTGGAGCTAGAATTCCAGACTGGAGCTTGGAAGCCGGACTGGTGGAAGATGGACTGGAGCTGGAAAGCTGTACTGGAGCTTGGAAGGCAGGAACAGGGCTTGGCTGGAGCAGAACCAGGAATAGGACTAGACAAGATGAGGCAGAAGCAAAGCTGGGCAGGAACAGGGTGAAGGAATAAGGTACAAATTTGGCAGGGCAAACAAGACAGGGCACAAGACTAGGCAGACAAGGGAGGACTCAAGGCAAGTATAATCCGTTGGGTTGGTCGTGAGCACTTGGGCCCTGGCCGAGGCCAGCAGGGCGCCGACCCAGGCCAAGGGAAGACCGACCCACCACCACACACTCCAGCTACACAATACCCCTAAGCTACCCCTCCCCGCAGTCCCTCAGGAAGAAGGGAAATAGGCAAACAAGCGGGCCTCGCTGCCAAACTGGAACCCACGCACACAGAGCCACTCGTGCGGGCCTCACAGCTGAACAGGAACCCAGACACACACAGGAGGGGGAGAAAGAACCCAGAGGGCCCCCGGGACCCCAAGATGCCAGGCACACGCTGAACACCAGCGATAGGGCAGAGGGAGAAACGAAAGAACCAGAGTGGGCCACGCCCACCCAGGGGACTAGCGCAGGACAGGGTAACTAACACAGCAACCCCCCCCCCCCCCCACCAGGGTAGGAAGCCCCAGGCAGAAGCCAGAGGAACCAGACACAAAAGGAAGGCAGAAAGCCTTTGCCTCAAACCCACTGTAGACAGAGGCAGACAGAACACAAAGGGTTAAGCTTGTAGAGCCAGACGGCACACCAGGGAGAGAGAGAGTTCCATAAATCAACAAACAATCAGAGAGAACAGAAGGAGGGCCGACAGAACAAACACACTGGCAGAGGCAGGAACACAATACACACAGTACACAAAGGGTTAAACTCACTGAGCCAGCAGGCCGGGACACTGGGAAGAGAAATCCTTAGAGTAAACAAACAACCGGAGAGGACGCTCTCAGACAAGCAGCCTAGCTGAGACCAGAGCTGAACAAAGCCCAGCCCCCACTGAGGAACAAGCAGCTGCCAGCCAAGGGAAGCCCAGCTGGAGGCAAGAGAACTAATTATACACACACACACACACACACACTCTGCCCCAGCTAACACAAACAAAGGGAAAGGAAAGAAATCCCTGAACAGGGAACTCAGATCAAAGTCAGAGCACAGAGCACGTTCTGACCAAGAACTGCAGCTTTCAAGTCACCATAAGAGTGAAAGTAACGCGAAAGCAGAGGAACTCTTCAGCTGCAGGCTAAAGTACTATCCCCAGACGTCAGCGTACTATCCCCAGACGTCAGCACAAACCCTGGCAGCCAATCAGAAGAGACATCCCCCCTCCCCCTCAGCCAAACCGGCAGAATCATAACAGCAAGACAAACAAGACAGGACACAAAGCATGGCAGACAAGGCAGAACTAAAGGCAAGGCAAACAATACAGTGCAATCTGAAGTGCAACATACACACACAAATGCAAGAACACTCTAGAAGACCTCTGTTGCAAAGGCAAAGTTTGAATGTCTAATCGTTCCTTAAAAGAGCCCTCACTGATGATGACATGCCCTCAGGAATGAGGCTCGAAGCACACAGAGACCCCAGAGTGAGGCTTGGATACTGGGATGCCAGAGTGAGGCTTGGATGATTCAGGAGCAGGACTGGAATAATCTCTGGAATACGGCTTGAGAAACAGGGAAAAGCCAGTCCGAAGAAGCCGCAGAACCTGACCACCAGAAGAAGAGTTGAGTCTGGACATGGGAGAATGGCCACAGCCGTGACAGTATCTCCCCGTCAAGGCTCCCGTGGACCCAACAAGAGGTCTGGGCTTTCAGGAGAATCTTTGATGGAACCTGATGATGAGCGTTGGAGCATAAACATGGACTGCATAAACAACTTCTCACCATAAACATGGAGCATAAACAACTTCTCACCACTGCCTCAAAGGATAAAACCACCTAAGAATAGATGGTTCACTGTAGGCTCAGGGAGACTATGACATGTGGCACAGACGCATACACCCTCACAATTGTTGCCCCTACAGAATTCTTTTTCTCTATTACAGCACTGTCATGCCCCTGAAGCTAGAACTGAGGTGGAACAAAAAGCAATGACGGTGCCCAAATAGAAAAGACACTCCCAAAGCACTAATATTGAAACTCATACTAGGAAACTGTTGATGCTAGGGGATTCCATTACTAGAGACATTAACTTTGAAACACAGTTCAAGGGGCCAAGCAAAGTGAAATGCTTTCAGGCTCCTCAGCTACCAGGAGTACCAAGCAAATAATCTCTATAATCAGAGAAGAAACTAAGGAGTCAAACACTGATGTTTGACTCTCTTGCACCCTATGGAATGCCCGCTCTATCTGTAACAAACTCGCCTATATCCATGACCTCTTTATCTCGCTTCACCTCCATCTGCTCGCCATAACAGAAACCTGGCTCTGCCCTGATGACTCTGCTTCAGTCGCAGCCCTGTGCCATGGCTGTTATCTATTTTCACATACTCCTCGCCCTGCTGGCCGTGGGGGCGGTGTTGGACTACTTCTCTCTCCCTCCTCCAGATTTCAACCCCTTCTTCCACCTCAATCTCACTGTTTTTCCTCCTTTGAAGTCCACTCTATCCGCCTTTTCTCTCCTCTGCCTCTTCAAATAACGGTCATTTATCGTCCCCCTGATAAGTCCCTTTCATCCTTTCTCAGTGACTTTGATGCCTGGCTTGCCTTCTTCCATGATCCTTCCTCCCCCTCTCTCATCCTTGGTGACTTTAATATTCCTGCTAATGATCCTTCCAACTCTTATATTTCCAAGTTACTCGCTTTAACATCCTCCTTTAATCTCCAACTTTGCTCCACCTCCCCCACTCATCAAAATGGTCACTGTCTTGATCTCATCTTCTCCTCCAACTGTTCACCCTCTAGTTTCCTTGCCTCTGATCTTCCCTCCTCTGATCACCATCTTATAACTTTCACACTTAAATCTTCTCCCTCCCTGTCCCGTCCTATCTTACCTAATTTATCTAGGAATCTTCATGATATTGACCCTTCATCTCTATCCTCCCATATTTCAAACCTCCTCTCTACTGTGGCACCATCCACATCTGTCAACGAGGCTGTTTCTTCTTACAACAATACTCTATCCTCTGCCTTAGACACTCTTGCACCTGTGATGACCCGCCCTGTAAGGCGTACAAAACCCCAACCTTGTCTGACTTCTAATATCCGCTACCTACGTTCCTGTACCCGCTCCGCCGAACGCCTCTGGCGGAAATCTCGGGCCCTTGCTGATTTCTTACACTTTAAGTTCATGCTGACCTCCTTCCAATCTGCTCTTTTACGTGCCAAACAGGATTATTATATCCAACTGACCAACTCTCTTGGTTCTAATCCTCGACTTCTCTTCACCACATTGAACTCTCTCCTCAAGGTGCCCCCTCCCCCAACTCCCCCTTCATTATCTCCTCAGACCCTTGCTGAATTCTTTCACAACAAGGTTGAAAAGATAAACCTTGCTTTCTCTACCTCACCACCTCTCCCTCCACTAGTCCGTTCCCCTCTCTCTCCTTCCCCTCATTCCCTTTCCTCCTTTCCTGAAGTTACTATTGAGGAAACTACACTTCTCCTTTCTTCCTCAAAATGTACCACCTGTTCCTCTGATCCCATTCCCACCCACCTTCTTAATGCCATCTCTCCTGCTCTTATTCCTTTTATCTGTCACATTCTCAACCTTTCACTTTCCACTGCGACTGTCCCTGCTGCCTTTAAACATGCTGTGGTCACACCTCTCCTTAAGAAGCCTTCACTCGACCCTACTTGTCCCTCTAATTACCGACCCATCTCCCTCCTTCCTTTTCTCTCCAAATTACTTGAGCGTGCTGTTCACCGCCGCTGCCTTGATTTTCTATCCTCACATCCTATTCTTGACCCACTACAATCTGGTTTTCGCCCTCTCCACTCAACCGAAACTGCGCTTACTAAAGTCTCCAATGACCTATTACTGGCTAAATCCAGAGGTCAATATTCCATCCTCATTCTTCTTGATCTTTCCGCTGCTTTTGACACTGTCGATCACAGCATACTTCTCGATACCCTGTCCTCACTTGGATTCCAGGGCTCTGTCCTTTCCTGGTTCTCTTCCTACCTCTCCCTCCGCACCTTTAGTGTTCACTGTGGTGGATCCTCTTCTACCTCTATCCCTCTGCCTGTCGGCGTACCTCAGGGTTCTGTTCTTGGTCCCCTCCTCTTTTCTATCTATACTTCTTCCCTTGGTTCATTAATCTCATCCCATGGCTTTTCCTACCATCTCTATGCTGATGACTCCCAAATCTACCTTTCTACCCCTGATATCTCACCTTGCATCCAAACCAAAGTTTCAGCGTGCTTGTCTGACATTGCTGTCTGGATGTCTCAACGCCACCTGAAATTAAATATGACCAAAACCGAGCTTCTCATTTTCCCCCCCAAACCCACCTCCCCGCTCCCCCCGTTTTCTATTTCTGTTGATGGCTCTCTCATTCTCCCTGTCTCCTCAGCTCGAAACCTTGGGGTCATCTTTGACTCTTTTCTCTCCTTCTCTGCTCATATCCAGCAGATTGCCAAGACCTGTCGTTTCTTTCTTTACAACATCCGTAAAATCCGCCCCTTTCTTTCCGAGCACTCTACCAAAACCCTCCTCCATACCCTTGTCACCTCTCGTTTAGACTACTGCAATCTGATTTTTGCTGGCCTCCCACTTAGTCACCTCTCCCCTCTCCAGTCGGTTCAAAACTCTGCTGCCCGTCTCATCTTCCGCCAGGGTCGCTTTACTCATACTACCTCTCTCCTCAAGACCCTTCACTGGCTCCCTATCCGTTTTCGCATCCTGTTCAAACTTCTTCTACTAACCTATAAATGTACTCACTCTGCTGCTCCCCAGTATCTCTCCACACTCGTCCTTCCCTACACCCCTTCCCGTGCACTCCGCTCCATGGATAAATCCTTTTTATCTGTTCCCTTCTCCACTACTGCCAACTCCAGACTTCGCGCCTTCTATCTCGCTGCACCCTATGCCTGGAATAAACTTCCTGAGCCCCTACGTCTTGCCCCATCCTTGGCCACCTTTAAATCTAGACTGAGAGCCCACCTCTTTAACATTGCTTTTGACTCGTAACCACTTGTAACCACTCGCCTCCACCTACCCTCCTCTCTTCCTTCCCGTTCATATTAATTGATTTGATTTGCTTACTTTATTTATTTTTTGTCTATTAGATTGTAAGCTCTTTGAGCAGGGACTGTCTTTCTTCTATGTTTGTGCAGCGCTGCGTATGCCTTGTAGCGCTATAGAAATGCTAAATAATAGTAGTAGTAGTAATGTTGCTCACCAATAATACCCCACTTGCAGCGCAGAGAACTTTTCAGAAGCTGGGGAATGGGGTTAAGTCTTTTGCTACAAAAGTAGCTTTTTCTGAAATACTACCTATTTTTGGAAAGGGAGAGAAAAGATTGCGAAGTACTGAAAATTTCAATAGCTGGCTCAACGCCTGGTGTCACCAAGAAGCTTTTAGGTACAAAAGAGAATGGGGTAATACATGGAAAAACAAAAGACTATATTGTAACGATGGGCTGCACCTCACTGTGGCAGGAAATAAAATCCTTGGGGAGAAATGTAAACGATATGTTTCTAGGCATTTAAACTAGAAGGAAGGGGTGGTGTATGGAGGCAGGTCACTTCCAGTGGTCACCCCCAGCTAATGCTAAAGAAAAGATGTGACAGTAGAAAAGAAAGAAATGAAAACAACAATCTTAGCAAATCATCCTTGATTTGGGGCACCAACTCCTGCCAGAAGGCCGTGACAAGGCTCTCATTATTCCAAGTTAATTCAGAAACCAAGGTGCAGAACCAAATAGCATAATCTCCCAGGTTCCATGTCCCCTGTTTTAATCTAAGAATCTCAGAAACAGCTGATGTAACTTTCCATGGTTCTTCAAAGACCCTCTTGAAGTGTCCTAAAAAAACTGTGAAGATCATTAAGCACTAGGTCGTCCCATTCCTTGAGAGGAGACGTCCATGCTAAGTCTTGGCCAGACAACAAGGAAATAATATAGGCTTCGGGGCTCTGTCAGAAGGAAAATCTCCATTTTGAAGTTTAAAAATTATCCGGCACTGGTTGAGAAATTTACAATCTTTGGGATTGCTGTCATACCTTGGTAGTGCCATGAGATGAATGCTTGAAATTAGAGGAGCTATTGCTGACCTTGAAGACACTAGAGCTTGGGGTGTGGCTGCTCTTAGGTGGTGGTCCAGAGCCTGGAATGCCCCCATTAATTGCTGGAGCTGGCCCATAAGTAAAGTCAGACTTTGGACAGCATCATTTAGTTGTTGAAGCTTCTGCAAGGCAGGCAATTCTGCTGAGTTTATGGCCTTTGTAATCTGTCAAGGAATGTGAGCCCTTGGGCTGCTGCCAGAGTTTGACTAGCAGCAGGTGAATCACCTGGCTAGAATTGGAGCTTGAAAGCTGGACTGGAGCAGGAAAGCTGGACTGGAGCTTGCAAACCAGGAACAGGGCTTGGCTGGAGCAGGAACAGGACTTGACAGGATAAAGCAGACGTAAAGCTAGGCAGGAACAGGGTGAAGGAAAAAGGTATAAACTTGGTCTCCTATTTAGGAATCTTGGACTCCTGTTGTGGACTTTAAATGAAGCTATAATACTTAATTTGTGTTATGAATAATATCTTTAGATTTAATTGTAATAGTGGCTTTTTCTTTACAAGTTTATACTTGTTTACTATGTATAAAAACGATAAATAAAAAAAAAGGTATAAGCTTGGTAAGGCAGACATGGCAGAACACAAGGCAAGGCAGATACTATGGGCTAAATTTTATAAATGGTGCCGAAAAAAATAGCGTTTAGCACTATTCTATAAATGGCGCTTAAAGTTAGGCGCCATTCATAGAACATTGCTTACTACTGAGAACCATGACTACATTTAGGTGTGATCATTTACACCAATGAATCTCTCAATATGGCCACCGCCAGGGGCAGCAAGGTAGGAGTGTAACAGTATAACAACGCGCATAAATGAAAGCAACACCCCTTGTTTGCCCATGACCCTCCCATGGCCAAGCCTCTTTTTTAGACCTGTGCCTAAATTTATGCATGCTTCCTAAAATCTCAATTATTGGCGCTAATTGGCTTGTTATTCAATTAAATTTCCCGCACAAATTGGGCATGCGTCCAAATTTGCACACACAATTTTTAACAACTTATATAGAATCCAGGGGTATACTTCAATACTCCGAGTTTTATGGACACCAACAAGGCTACATCATTGCAGCTCTACAACATCAGAATGCTCCCCTCTTCTAGTCCTCACTCCTACCCTCCGGATCAGCATACCCCCCTTTTGATCCTCTTTCCCACACCCCAGAACTCCAGCACCCTTCCTTCCATTCCCCCTTCCTCCCCTGGAACTGCAGCACCCTCCTTTCCTATCACAATCCCCCTCCTACCTCCTCAGAAGAAAGATGACAGCAGGTCCAAGAACCTCCCACCTCCCCCCACCCCTCGTAGGCCCCCCACCCTAGTCCTACTTTGATAGTCTCTGGTGGTTTAACAGGGCAGATGAGTAGGTACGATGCCAACTCTCTTGTGCCCGGCATGGCAGCCTGTTCAAAATGGCTGCCACTCTCAAGGTATGTGGCTGCAGCTAGAGGTTGTGGCAGCCATTTTGAATTGTGGCGGCTGAATATCTGCCAGGACCCAGATAAGCTTCAGCAGCCAGTACAACTTTCATTAGCCCTGGCTATTCAGTGATGGTAGTTGGACATGGGGCTAATTCTAACCTCAATGGTCAGCATTAAAAAAAAACCCCACTAATACTGCTGAAGACTGAACATTGACTGGAATGTGTTGTAAATGTAAAGGCTCTGTGCTAATTGCTGGGGGTGATCCCAGCATGTCTCTGTACTGTTACTACACTGAAACATTCTTTACTATGAGTTGTTGCAGTAAAGTGTCATATGAAAATTATAGCTGTGCAACACTGACTAAAGTTTTGTAGTATGTTATGTTTTTGCTCAGTTCATCATAAATACATTGTCAAAATATTAACTGTAAAGAGGATTGAACTCATTGAGCCATTGTCCTTCTACAACCAAACAAGCTCTGTAAAGGTGAGTCCAACTCACTATGCAGTAGAAGGGAGAATATGGAGAAGGCTTGATTTTTTATTTATGAACTGAAAGGTAGAAAAATGCCAATAAATATTTGATATTTTTTTCATACTAACAAGAACATGTTCTGGAAATTGTAATTTTGGGATATGTGTTCCTGAGTTATATTAAACTAATAGTTCTTTTTATCTTCCAAAAGGGTGACAGGGGTAGACCTGGCTTTAGCTATCCTGGTTCCAGAGGGCTTCCAGTAGGTATTAAAACTTCTCATCAGTCTGTAGAACTGTTATCTTATTGATGCATGGATCATTCTGCACCTGAAGGGTGCATGCTTGAATCTAGAGAACATTTTAATCTAAAGATGATGCATGATTTAACATCTGTAACAAAAATCATGCATGCTTGAAACTATGGAACTGTTGGTTATAAAAAGAATAAATATGCCAATTAATGTTTCAAAATATGGTGTGAAACATAAGGAGTGCTTGTACTTACTTTCTAGGGTGATAAAGGTGAAAAAGGTCCCCCTGGTCCAATGGTATGTAAACTTTTGTTTCTATTCTAACATATATAAAATATATCATAAGCAATAAATGATATTCAAACCTCGCTTTGCCTGAATAATTTAGGGGAATCCATTTCAACATAGATGGTATAAGGATGCATATATTTTAGGAAATTAAAATAAGCAATTTATAAACTGAGAAGAAAAACTTAGAAACCTACGTGTCATACCTGGGTTTAGAGGTATTAAAATAATCAGGGAGTGGCCACAGATCCTAAAATGCCTGAGAATTGTGATTAGCTAAGACTTTATGGACTTTTTTTTTTACTAAAGAGTGTTAAAAGTTTGGGCTTAATGTGTTATAGCACAGGATTATAACATGCAGCAAGCCCCAAAGTAATGCATCAAGAAGGGGAATTCTTAGTATTTATTATTATTATTGCAGCTCATACATTAATGTTCCCATTAGTGCACAGTATCTGCTAAGAGTTAATGTGGTAACCACTTACTGCCTCCTATGTAGGAAGCAGTAAGGAGGTAGTAAGTGGTCCCATGTTAATTCTGTATAAGCCAGTTAGCAATGTGACAAGTGACACGTGAGCTGGCTAATACTTTCATATACATTGGGTGAAGAAAACTTTTCTCCGATTTGTTTTAAATTTACTACACTGTAGTTTAATCGCATGCCCCCTAGTCCTAGTATTTTTGGAAAGCGTGAACAGACGCTTCACATCCACTTGTTCCACTCCACTCATTATTTTATATACCTCTATCATGTCTCCCCTCAGCCATCTCTTCTCCAAGCTGAATAGCCCTAGCCTCCTTAGTCTTTCTTCATAGGGAAGTCGTCCCATCCCCGCTATCATTTTAGTCGCCCTTCGCTGCACCTTTTCCAATTCTACTATATCTTTCTTGAGATGCGGCGACCAGAATTGAACACAATACTCAAGGTGCGGTCACACCATGGAGCGATACAACAGCATTATAACATCCTCACACCTGTTTTCCATACTTTTCCTAATAATACCCAACATTCTATTCGCTTTCCTAGCCGCAGCAGCACACTGAGCAGAAGGTTTCAGTGTGTTATCGACGACGACACCCAGATCCCTTTCTTGGTCCGTAACTCCTAATGTGGAACTTTGCGTGACGTAGCTATAATTCGGGTTCTTTTTTCCCACATGCATCACCTTGCACTTGCTCACATTAAACGTCATCTGCCATTTAGCCGCCCAGTCTCCCAGTCTCGTAAGGTCCTCTTGTAATTTTTCACAATCCTGTCGCGAGTTAACGACTTTGAATAACTTTGTGTCATCAGCAAATTTAATTACCTCGCTAGTTACTCCCATCTCTAAATCATTTATAAATATATTAAAAAGCAGCGGTCCTAGCACAGACCCCTGAGGAACCCCACTAACTATCCTTCTCCATTGTGAATACTGCCCATTTAACCCCACTCTCTGTTTCCTATCCTTCAACCAGTTTTTAATCCACAATAGGACATTTCCTCCTATCCCATGACCCTCCAATTTCCTCTGTAGCCTTTCATGAGGTACCTTGTCAAACGCCTTTTGAAAATCCAGATACACAATATCAACCGGCTCCCCTTTGTCCACATGTTTGTTTACTCCTTCAAAGAATTGAAGTAAATTGGTCAGGCAAGATTTCCCCACACAAAAGCCGTGCTGACTCGGTCTCAATAATCCATGTCCTCGGATGTGCTCTGTAATTTTGTTTTTAATAATAGCCTCTACCATTTTCCCCGGCACCGACGTCAGACTCACCGGTCTACAATTTCCCGGATCTCCCCTGGAGCCTTTTTTAAAAATGGGCGTTACATTGGCCACCCTCCAATCTTCCGGTACCACGCTCGATTTTAAGGATAAGTTGCAGTAACTGGGCAATGCGCTAATAATTACTGAAAAAATCTCCATAGCGCCGTAGATGGTGCACGCTTGGAGAGAGAGTACTGCCGGCGGCCTCGTTGGGGTGGTGGTAGTTCCAGGTTGCCACGCAGGAAGCCCTTTGCCATGCAGCAACCCTTTAGTAAAAGTTCACCTGAATGCATGCACAATCAGTTTAAGGTGTGCTAACAATTACGCATCTGTATTGATAACATTTTCACCTTCCTTTTACTAATAGTTTATGAATCTGGATGGACCGTGCAGGTCTTTTTCTGCCGTCATCTACTATGTTACTATCCAGCTTATAATCGAAAGTGATCGCCGGCCATTTCCCGACACAAATCGGGAGATGGCCGGCGATCTCGGAAAAGCGGCAAAATCAGTATAATCGAAAGCTGTGTGTTTGACAGCATTGCCGCTTTCCCGTTGCCTCGCCGGCGAAAGTTCAAAGGGGCGTGTCGCCGGCTAAGCGAAGGCGGGACATGGGCAGGTGTGGGCGTGGCTACTAGATGGCCGGCTTTCCCCGATAATGGAAAAAAAACCCGGTGATAAGCAGTATTTCGCCGGGTTTACTTTGTCCTTTTATTTTCACGACCAAGCCTCAAAAAGGTGCCCCAACTGACCAGATGACCACCGGAGGGAATGGGGGATGACCTCCCCATACTCCCCCAGTGGTCACCAACCCCCTCCCACACTAAAAAAATAAAATTAAAAACCTTTTTTGCCAGCCTGTATGCCAGCCTCAAATGCTGTACCCAACTCCATGACGGCAGAATGTGTTCTATCCTCTGACAGCCTTTCCCTGGTTGTGATGTGGCTCTCGGGTGAGTGTGACACCTTTTCTGTTAGGTGCACTGCAGAGTCACATCAGCAATGCATTGTGGTGGGTGTAGGGTACTGGGCTGTACTCCCATGGTGCTTTTCCCTCTGCTAACTGGGTCAGAGTGTGCCCTGTTTTTACTTCCGTTAGTCCAAGAGGTAGTGGCCATGTTTGTAAGCCAGTTTTAGATCCCTTTCATGTGTTAGCCACATTAGAGAACTTAGTTCTTACCTTGAATGTGGCTGAAAGAGGGCATTGTACACCATTCTGCCAGCTCTGACCTACTGCTAATCTCAGTACCAGGAAGACTCTTTGCCAGTGGGGCACAACCTCTGATCTGCAGTTAACTGTGAGTAAACATGCTTATTCAAATAAAGGACTTTTTCAAAGAGATTAGTGTTCAGGTGTCAACTGGTGTGGCAAGCTTATACAGCAGCAACAAGTCCTGTCCCTGGAGCACTTTTAATGGGTACCGCAGTGCACTTAAGGCAGGCGGACCCAGACCCATCCCCCCCCTACCTGTAACACTTGTGCTGGTAATGGGAGCCCTCCAAAACCCACTGTACCCACATGTCTAGGGTGCCCAGTTGGTGTCCTGGCATGTCAGGGGGACCAGTGCGCTACAAATGCTGGCTCCTCCCACGACCAAATGGCTTGGATTTCACCGGGTTGGAGATCGCCGGTATTTTTTCCATTATCGTTGAAAAACAAACCCGGCCATCTCAAACTCGGCGAAATCCACGCCATTTGGCCGGGCTAAACTGTATTATCGAAAAAAAATGGCCGGCCATCTTTTTCGATAATACGGTTCCGGCCAACTGTAGCACCGCCGCCACAATAGATCGCCGGCAACCTATTTGGCCAGCGACGTTCGATTATGCCCCTCCACGTTACTATGTTACAGGGTCTCAAAGAAGGTCATTTAAAAATTTTAATTCTATGAGGTCCCGATTCACAAAGCTTACCATGCTTGCAATGTTTGCTTTAGACCAGTTGAAGCCAGTCTCAAGCAAACATTATTTAGCGTCTAATGCACAAAGGAGTTCTGAGTGGCTTTAACAGTTTGCCATAGTTGCTAGTAGTAATCCAAGGCAAATGTATTATGATGAGCTCATTAGTATTAAAATGAGTATTCTGTGTGATGCACAGAAAGAAGCCCCTACCTTTATCGTGCAAAATTTTCCAGCAGTTCTGGAGCAGTCATTGTGTGAGGGTGACTTCTGGGATGAGTACTCTGCTTGCATTTTTCAATAGCAAAACTTGTCCAGTAGCAGAAAACAACTTAGTGGGGTAAAAAAACAAACAGACAGCCAATTGGCTTGGGAAAGCCCCTATGATATCAGCTGGGGGGGGGGGGGCAGAAAAACAAGCAGACAGCTGGAGCTGGAGGGACTTTCAGCAAGGAGGAGCTTGCAAAATCAACGGGGCAGCCTGAGGGAAGGCAAGTAAGCTGCAGGAGGAAGGTGCAAGAGGAAGGTGGAGCCAGCATAAGAGCACTGCAGTAGAAAGGAGACAAGGGACAGTGGAGCCAGCATTCCTTGCTGTTTCAAAATCTGTAACTTCTATTGTGGATATAAAAACCCACACAGTTCTTGGCCAGGGGCACTTGACACTTTTGATGTGGCATCCAGGATCTCTGCTCAAAGCATAGCAATTTGCAGACCCTCATGGCTGCATGTTTCTGACTTGGAACATTCTGTTCAGTAGAGGTTGGCGGATGCCCCTTGCTGGGGGGGAGGGAGAGAAGGTGAATAATCTTTTCAGAGAGAAGGTTGAGGAGGTCGCAGACCAAATCAAGAAACATACTGATACTATCTCTTTTCTCTCCCGTCGGATGCCTTCTGCATCCACCTCCTCATCTAGAAGAATTTTTGGCAAGTCAAGGAGTCCTCCCTACTACTACTCTAGGTGTAGGTACACTCCTTTGGCTTGTCAGCCTGCTCAGGCTCAGCCTCAGCGCACTTATTCTTGTCAATAGCATAAGCCTAAGGTCCCTGCTACTTCTTTTCAGTTAAAGGAAGGGACAAGCTTTTGACTGGCTCCAGCAGAGCAGAGCCGCAGTAAAAATGTCTCTGCTGGATGACTTGCCGGTTGGGGGAGGTTAAAATTTTTTCATCAAAGGTGGTCTCTCATAATCTCCGACTGGTGGGTTCTTCAAATAGTTCGTCTTGGATACACCCTCAATTGGCATTCCAAACCCCCAAATTGCCCACCAAGAACTCATTCATTGAGCTTTCAGCACAGAGAGGTACTTGCAGAGGAACTCTCCACCCTTCTAAAGGCCCATGCGGTTGAACCCGTTCCACCAGGGGAGGAAGGACAGGGATTCTATTCCAGGTACTTCCTTGTGTAGAAAAAACAAGGGGGGGGGGGGGGGATGCATCCAATCCTAGACCTAAGGACCCTGAACAAATTTCTAGTCTGAGAAGTTCTGAGAGAAAAGGACATTTCTCTGGTAAGTGAACACTATTTTGCTTTGTGCTTTGGAAACTTAAAGATTGGGGTTTAAAAGAGGAATTGTAGGTTAGTGATAGGCAGCATAAAAATATAAAAAAGCAAATATTATCAACTAATCTCAATAGTCTTTCCCCCTTAGTTTTAAAACTTGAACTTTATACCACAGCATTAACATATAGCCTCTAGCAGGCACTGTAGAATCTAGTTTAGTATTAAGGGGGGAAGAGAGAGAGAGAGAGAGAGAGAGGGAAAAGCAAGCAGGACCTAGTTTAGTATTAAGATGGGAATAAAGAGAGAGAGAGAGACAGGAAGAGAAAAGCAAGCATCATTAACTAGTTGCTAAAGGGTGCAACCCTTTTCCCATAGTTTTGAACTGAAATGTTCTCTAGAAATATGCATTTTTCCCGTAGTTTTAAACTGAAACCTTTTCTAGAGGTAGAAACTTAGCCAAAAACTTTAAAAGGCTCCAATCATGTTCTAAAAGACAGTTATTTTCTGTTCTTTGGTTGCTGGAGAGGTAGCACGGCCAGTGACCTCAAATAGGTGTTAACTAAGGTGTGAGGAAGTAGAATATTTGCATAGGTTGCTGAGCTAGCTTCAAAGATCCTGTTTTGAATAGATGCCCTTAGCTGAGTTAGCTTCAAAGAGCCTGTTTTGAAAAGGTCCCCTTAGATTCAAAACTATATACAGAGGAAAGATCCCACTGAACTTCCTTTCTGAGAAGTTCTGAGAGAAGAGGACATTTCTCTGGTAAGTGAACACTATTTTGCTTTGTGCTTTGGGAACTTAAATATTGGGGTTTAAAGGAGGAATTGTAGGTTAGTGATAGGCAGAATATAAATATTATTATTATTATTTGTTACATTTGTATCCCACATTTTCCCACATATTTGCAGGCTCAATGTGGCTTACATAATACTGTGAAGGCATTTGCCAAATCCGGTACGGGATAGGTACAAAATGTTGTATTGGGGTAGGGAAGATAAGATTCAATCAAGTTGGGTTGAGGTAAAAGAGTTCATTAATGTCCAATACGATCTTTAATAGTGAAGTGTTGCAGGGTAGAGTCATTTAAGTTGGGTCATTCGGATATGCCCTTCCGAATAGGTGAATTTTAGGTAATCATAAGTTGTTTTCACCACTTGTGGCAATGTGTTCCACAGGCGCGTGCCTATGTAAGAGAAGTTGGACGCATGGGTTGTCTTGTATTTTATCAACTAATTTCCATAATCTTTTCCCCTTAGTTTTAAAAACTTTATACCACAGCATTAACAGATAGACTCTAGCAGGCACTGCAGGATCTAGTTTAGTCTTCCCGCCCACCCCTAGGAAAACTCTTCATTTATAGTCAGTTATTCTAATTAGGGTAACAAGCAAGGAGTGCTCTTACAGAGTTTTAAATACATTTCATTACCATCTAAGAAGGAAACACTAAATAAATCACACAATATGCTATATAAACTAACAGATATTTTTATATTAGGCTAATATCCTTAATACTTTAGCAAGTTTTAAATTATTGAAAAACTCAAAAATACTAAGATGGAGTCAGCAGTCCAGCAGCGAGAGGGGTGCTATCCAGTCTTTTGCATTGAGTGTCACATGTATGATTATCTCCCTGTTGGTGAGATGTTTTATATATGTGTGTCTGATGCAAAGAGCTCCTAGCTCTCAGAGAACGTGTCCGTTTTCTTGAGGCTAGAGTAGTAGACTTGGTGGAGCTGAGGGAGACAGAGAGGTACATAGAGGAGACCTACAGGGATGTTGTAGAGAAGTCCTACCTCCAGTCTGGTAGCCCCTGTGCTACCTTGGAGGAGGGAGGTCTCCTAGAAGGAGAGCATCACCCTGGTGAAGTAGGAAGCACTCATGTAGCCAGGATCTGCCCACCAGGGGATGTACTATCCTCTCGCACCGATATGTCTTCAAGTGCTGCCCAGGAGGGAAGGGCTAGGACAGCTGTTGTAGTTGATGATTCGATCATTAGGCATATAGATAGCTGCATATAGATAGCTGGGTGGCTGGTTGACGTGAGGATTGCATGGTGACTTACCTGCCTAGTGCGAAGATGGTGGACCTCATGCGTCACCTAGATAGGATTTTAGATAGTGCTGGGGAGGAGTCGGCTATCTTGGTACATGACATAGGAAAATGTGGGAGAGAGGTTCTGGAAGCCAAATATAGGCTCTTAAGCAGAAAGCTCAAATCCAGAACATAATGGGTAGCATTTTCTGAAGTGCTACCTGTTCCACGCGCAGGACCCAAGAGACAGTCAGAGCTCTGGAGTCTCAATGAGTGGATGAGACAATGGTGAAGGGAGGAGGGTTTTAGATTTGTTAGGACCTGGGCAACATTCTGGGGAAGGGGGAGCCTATTCCGAAAGGATGGGCTCAACCTTAACCAGGGTGGAACCAGACTGCTGGCATTGATATTTAAAAAGGAGATATAGCAGCTTTTAAACTAGAGACTGGGAGAACGCCGACAGTTGCTCAAAAGTGCATGGTTCAGTATAAGGTATCTTTTAAAAATATCACAACAGGGAAGATAGGGTATCCTGATAGTGAGGTTGCAAAAGAAACCATAGTAGATCAGGTGTCCTTAAATAAAAATAAAAATCAGACAAAAGATTGCAAATTAATAATGCCAAGTACTGAGCATGATGTAAATAGGAACAACAAACACAGTTTGAAATGTCTATATGTGAATGCCATCTAAGAAATAAGATGGGAGAGTTAGAATATATTGAGCTAAACGAAAAATTAGATACAATAGGCATCTCTGAGACCTGGTGGAAGGAGGATAACTAGTGGGACACTGTCATACCAGGGTACAAATTATATCGTAGTGATAGGGTGGATCGAATTGGTGGAGGGGTAGCATTGTATGTTAAGGAGAGCCTCGAATCAAATAGATTGAAAATTCTGCAGGAAACAAAACACTTCTTGGAATCACTATGGAATGAAATTCCACGTGTAAAGGGGAAAAGGATAGTGATAGGAGTGTACAACCGTCCGCCTGCCCAGGATGAACAGATGGATTTAGAAATGTTAAAGGAAATTAGGGATGCAAACAAACTGGGCAATACAATAATAATGGGTGACTTCAATTGACTGGGTAAATGTAACATTGGGGCACGCTAGGGAGGTAAAATTCCTTGATGAAATCAAGGACTGCTTTATGGAGCAGCTGGTACAGGAACCAATGAGAGGAGGAAAAATTCTAGACCTAGTCCTTAGTGGAGCGCATGATCTGGTGCGGGAGGTAATGATGCTGGGGCCGCTTGATAACAGTGATCATAATATGATCGGATTTGATATTAGCTTTGAAGTAAGTATACAAAGGAAATTAAATATGTTAACATTTAACTTTAAAAAAGGAGACTATGATAAAATGAGAAGAACGGTGAAAAAAAAAAAGAGGAGCAGCTGCGAGGGTCAAAAACTTACATCAGGCGTGGATGCTGTTCAAAAGCACCATCCTGGAAGCCCAGGCCAAATATATTCCGCGTATTAAAAAAGGAGGATAGAAGACCAAACAACAGCCGGTGTGGTTAAAAAGTGAGGTGAAGGAAGGTATTAGAGCTAAAAGAAAATCCTTCAGAAAATGGATGAAGGAATCGACTGAAAATATTAAGAAACAGCATAAGGAATGTCAAGTGAAATGCAAAGCGCTGATAAGAAAGGCTAAGAGGGACTTCGAAAAAAAGATTGCATTGGAGGTAAAGACACATAGTAAAAAATTTTTTAGGTATATTAAATAGATGATAGAGGGGTATGGGAACAACAAATCGCTAGAATAAATCACAGGTGTCCCCAAATACTTTAACTCAGCAAGCAGCTATAAGAACTATGTAATTTTTAGAAGGAAAAAGAGCCTCAAAGAGCTCATGGATATAAATTATCTATAGAGCTGAACAGGATCGAATAGATCATCTCTTCATCATAGGTACGTAAAAAAACCTTCAAAGATGGAATTCATCCCACAAACCTTTACATGTGGTTCCACTATCCGTTGCTAATGCAAACTACATTGCATCACTTTGCACTTGCTCACATTAAAAATTGTCTGCCATTTAGACGCCCAGTCTCCCAGTCTCATAAGGTCCTCTTGTAATTTTTCACAATCCTCCCGTGATTTAACGACTTTGAATAACTTTGTGTCATCAGCAAATTTAATTATCTCATTAGTTACTCCCATCTCTAGGTCATTTATAAATATGTTAAAAAGCAGCGGTCCCAGCACAGACCCCTGGGGAACCCCACTAACTACCCTTCTCCATTGAGAATACTGACCACTTAACCCTACTCTCTGTTTCTATCTTTTAACCAGTTTTTAATCCACAATTGAACACTACCTCCTATCCCATGACTCTCCAATTTCCTCTGGGGTCTTTCATGAGGTACTTTATCAAACGCCTTCTGAAAATCCAGATACACAATATCAACCGGCTCACCTTTATCCACATGTTTGTTCACCCCTTCAAAGAAATGTAGTAGATTGGTGAGGCAAGATTTCCCTTCTCTAAATCCATGTTGGCTTTGTCTCATTTATCCATGCTTTTGAATATGTTCTGTAATTCTCCGAGGACAAGCAGGCTGCTTGTTCTCACGATTGGGTTGACGTCCGCGGCGCTCCAGGAAACCGGCAAAAGTTTGCAAGCAAAATAAAAATCTTTCAAGAACGCTCCGGGCAGAGTGCACCATGCATACGCGAATGGCCTCCCACCCATGGCACGAGCGTGTAATCCTCAGTTTCATTTTTTCCGTGTCTGAGGTGACACAGTTTTTTGCTGTGTTCCTCTCTAGGCCCAGGAGACAGTTTTTGGTCGTTACTGCTTCTTTTTTCTGTTCATTTCAACAAAATTTTTAAAAAAATACTAGAGTAGTTCCCTTATTTTCATTAGTTTTTGTCACTAAGTTTAAGTTTCATTTCTTTTCGTTGTGGCCATCTTTTAGGCTGCGTGGCCAGGATTTGTTTTCCCTTTTTGTGCCTTTTCGATTGGCACAATCACGTCTTTTAATTTTGCAGCCGCCATTTTTCCGTCCATGTCATCGAAGACACCCAGCGGCTTCAAGCATTGTACTCTGTGCAACCGGACCATCTCGGGTACCGACCCCCACGCGTGGTGTCTCCAGTGCCTTGGGCCCAATCATCTATCAGCTGCTTGTAAGCTGTGTTCTTTGATGAAAAAATAGACCCAAGTGTCTTGGGAGGCTCAATGAGAAAAACTTTTTGCGGATCGGTACGGTCCTTCGATGTCGGCATCAGTATCGGTACCAAGGTCAGTGGCATCAACTTCGATGTCAGCATCGGTATCGGTACTGAGGTCGGCGGCATCGACTTCGACGTCGAGGGAAGCATCGACTTCGAGAACACAGGTAATGGCTGCCGAACTACCATATTACACTGGGAGCAGTGAGGAATCGAGTGGGTCTCCACCTGTCTCGAGGCCTACTGCTTTGCAGGCCCCCCGGGTCCGCCCTTCGTCAGACCCGGCCCCAAGGAGGCATGAGGATTCCACGTCCTCCTTTTCGGTACCGAGGAGTCTCAATGACGGGCATCGAGCGAAGGCTAAGAAGCACCGTCATTGATCTCCTTCCATGCGCGGTACCGAGAGTTCTGGAGAGCCGAGGGATTCGGCACCTGAGAAGTGTCGGTTCCGAGAGGACTGCTCACCCTCTATACAGGAGGTGCCGATGTGTCAGTCTTCTGGCAGTCTGGTACCAGCTCTTGAGCCCCCACAGATTCTGCCACCGGCCCCTGCACCAGCCCCGCAGCCTTTTCTGATGGAGGCTCTCGACGAGCGCATCAGGGCCCTTCTTCCAGAGCTTCTGGAGGGATTGCTGCGCCAGTCTACTTCGGTTCCAGGGGTGCTTGTGCCTTCTGCACTGTCTGTTGAAGCGGCATCTGGTCCTTCGCCTGTGATGAGGTCCCCGACCTCGGTGCCACTTGTGGCATCGGCATCGGCTGCTACCCGGGTTGACTCTCCTTCGACATCGGCGGAGGAAGCTTTGCCGCAGTCCAGGCAGGGGTCGACTTCTCAGCATCCCCCTCGAGGTTGTCATTCCTCAACGTTGAGACAGGCTCGGGTTCGGGCTGCTCTTAGAGAGCTTTTGTCCGATACCGAGGATGAGCGTTCGTGGGAGGATGAGGAAGATCCCAGATACTTTTCTAAAGAAGAGTCCTATAGGGTTCCCTCTAATCCTACTCCACCCATTGGAAGAAGGATGTCTCCACCTGAGAGTCTTTCTTTTTCCTCCTTTGTCTGGGAAATGTCTAAGGATATTCCCTTCCCTATGGAGGTTGTGGATGAGCCCAGGGCTGAGATGCTCGAGGTCTTGGATTATCCTTCTCCACCTACAGAGGTTGCAACGGCTCCCTTGCATAACACACTCAGGGAAGTTCTTATGCGAAACTGGTCGTTCCCTCTCTCTAATCCAGTGGTCCCCAAAAAAGCTGAGTCCCAGTACAGAGTCCACGGAGAGCCGGTGATGGTGAAGTCTCAGCTACCTCACATTTCTATGGTGGTGGATTCTGCTCTCAAGAGAGCCAAGAGTACTATGGACTTAGCCTCGGTGCCCCCAGGCAGAGAGTCTAGGACCTTGGATTCTTTTGGGAGGAAGACGTATCAGGCTGCTATGCTCGCAGCCAAGATTCAGACATACCAGCTCTACACAAGCATCCACTTGCGGAACTCGGTGAGGCAACTGTCTAGTTTGGTTGAAGCTCTTCCTCCGGAGCTGGCCGAACCTTTTCACCAGGTGGTCAGGCAGCAGAAGGTGTGTCGAAAATTCCTGGCCAGGGGGACTTACGACACTTTTGATGTGACATCCAGAATAGCTGCTCAAGGTATAGTGATGCACAGACTCTCACGGCTGCATGTCTCTGACCTAGATCATAAGATCCAGCAGTGAATGGCGGATGTTCCTTGCTGGGGGGATAACCTTTTTGGCAAAAAAGTAGAGGATGTGGTCGATCAGATCAAAAAGCACCATGATGATATGGATTCTCTCTCCCGCCGGGCGTCTTCTGCTACCACCTCCTCATCCAGGAGGTTTTTTTGAGGGAAGAGGAGTGCTCTCTATTCCTATAACAGGCGTAGGTACACTCCTGCTTCTCAGCAGCCTACCCAGGCTCAGTCCCAGCGTGCTCGTTCTCGTCAACAGCATGCACCTAAGGCCTCTTCGGCTCCTCAGCAAAAGCAAGGGACGGGCTTTTGACTGGCTCCAGTGAAGCATAGCCACAGTGAAAGTGTCTGTTCCCGGATGACTTACCGGTTGGGGGGAGGTTAATATTTTTTCACCAAAGGTGGCCTCTTCTAACCTCCGACCGGTAGGTTCTTCAAATAGTCCGGTTAGGGTACACTCTCAATCTGGAATCCAAGCCTCCAAATTGCCCACTGGGAGTTCATTCTTACAGCTCCCAGCACAAGCAGGTACTTGCAGAGGAACTCTCCGCCCTTCTAAAGGCTAATGCGGTCGAACCCATTCCACCAGGGGAAGAAGGGCTGGGATTCTATTCCAGGTACTTCCTTGTGCAAAAGAAAACAGGGGGGATGCGTCCCATCCTAGACCTGAGGGCCCTGAACAAATTCCTAGTTCGAGAAAGGTTCAGGATGGTTCCCTCAGCACCCTTCTTCCCATGATTCAGGAAAACGATTGGCTATGCTCTCTGGACTTAAAGGATGCCTATACCCACATCTCGATACTCCCAGCTCACAGGAAGTATCTTCGATTTCGGTTGGGAACTCAGCACTTTCAGTCCTGTGTACTGCCCTTTGGCCTCGCGTCTGCGCCCAGGGTTTTCACAAAGTGCCTGGCTGTTGTCGTAGCATCACTACGCAGACTGGGAGTGCATGTGTTCCCTTATCTAGACGATTGGATGATGAAGACCACCTTGGAGGCAGGCGCTCTACAGTCCATGCGGATGACTATTCGAGTGCTAGAACTGCTGGGGTTCGTGATCAATTATCCCAAGTCCCATCTCGTCCCGGTTCAAGAATTGGAGTTCATTGGAGCTCTGTTGGACACATGGACGTCTCGAGCTTATCTTCCCCAGGCAAGGGCAGACAATCTCCTGGCCCTCATGTCCATGGCTTGAGCGTCTCAACAGATCACAGCTCGGCAGATGTTGAGACTCTTAGGACACATGGCCTCCACAGTTCATGTGACACCCATGGCACGCCTACATATGAAATCAGAACAATGGACCCTAGCTTCCCAGTGGTGCCAGGCCACAGGCGATCTAGAGGATGTGATCCATCTCTCCACCAACCTTTGCACTTTCCTTCAGTGGTGGACCATTCGATCCAATTTGACCTTGGGACGTCCATTCCAAATTCCTCAGCCACAAAAAGTGTTGACGACGGATGCATCCCTCCTGGGGTGGGGAGCTCATGTAGATGGGCTTCACACTCAAGGAGCTTGGTCCTTTCAGGAAAAAGGTCTTCAGATCAACCTCCTGGAATTACGAGCGATCTGGAACGCTCTCAAGGCTTTCAGAGATCGGCTGTCCAACCAAATCATTCTAATTCAGACAGACAATCAGGTTGCCATGTGTTACACCAACAAGCATGGGGGCACCGGTTCTTGCCCTCTGTGTCAGGAAGCCGTCCGGATGTGGCTTTGGGCGCGCTGTCATGGCATGTTCCTCCAAGCCACGTATCTGGCATGCATAAACAACAGTCTGGCCGACAGATTGAGCAGGATCATGCAACCTCATGAGTGGTCGTTAAACATGGGCATTGTCCACAAGATCTTCCGAGTGTGGGGCACCCCCTTGGTGGATCTTTTTGCTACTCAGATCAATCACAAAGTCCCTCAGTTCTATTCCAGACTTCAGGCCCATGACAGACTAGAGTCAGATGCCTTTCTCCTGCATTGGGGGACAGGCCTTCTGCATGCGTATCCTCCCATACCTCTAGTAGGGAAGACTTTGCTGAAACTCAAGCAAGACCAAGGAACAATGATCCTCATTGCTCCCTTCTGGCCTCATCAGATCTGGTTCCCTCTTCTTCTGGAGTTGTCCTCCGAAGAACCGTGAAGATTGGTGTGTTTTCCGACTCTCATCACCCAGAACGAGGGGTCGCTTCTACATCCCAACCTCCAGTTTCTGGCTCTCACAGCCTGGATGTTGAGAGCTTAGAAGTTGCCTCTTTAGGTCTTTCAGAGGGTGTCTCCCGAGTCTTGCTTGCTTCCAGGAAAGATTCCATGAAGAAGTGTTATTCTTTCAAATGGAGGCGGTTTGCCATCTGGGGTGACAGCAAGGCCCTAGATCCTTTTTCTTCTCCTACACGGACCCTGCTTGAATACCTTCTACACTTATCAGAGTCTGGTCTCAAGACCAACTCCGTAAGAGTTCACCTTAGTGCACTTAGTTCTTATCATCAACGTGTAGAGAGTCAGCCTATCTCTGGAGAGCCTTTAGTTGTTCGTTTCATGAGGGGTTTGCTTTTGTCAAAGCCCCCTGTCAAACCTCCACCAGTGTCATGGGATCTCAACGTCGTTCTCACCCAGCTGATGAAAGCTCCTTTTGAGCCACTGAATTCCTGCCATCTGAAGTACTTGACCTGGAAGGTCATTTTCTTGGTGGCTGTTACTTCAGCTCGTAGAGTCAGTGAGCTCCAAGCCCTGGTAGTGCATGCACCTTATATCAAGTTTCATCATAACAGATTAGTTCTCCGCACTCACCCTAAGTTCTTGTTGAAGGTGGTGTCGGAGTTCCATCTGAACCAGTCAGTTGTCTTGCCAACACTTTTTCCCCATCCACATACCCGCCCTGGTGAAGACAAGCTGCACACCTTGGACTGTAAGAGAGCATTGGCCTTTTACGTGGAGCGGACGAAGCCCTATAGACAGTCCGCCCAGTTGTTTGTTTCTTTTGATCCCAACAGGAGGGGAGTCGCAATCAGAAAACGCACAATCTCTAATTGGCTAGCGGATTGCATATCTTTTACTTATGCCCAAGCTGGGCTGACTCTAGAGGACCATGTCACGGCTCATAATGTCAGAGCCATGGCTGCGTCAGTGGCTCACTTGAAGTCAGCTTCTATTGAAGAGATTTGCAAGGCTGCAACGTGGTCATCAGTCCACACATTCACATCATTTAATGATGATCTTAAACAACTCAAGACCACATGCAGAAGACTCGAAAGGGCCTGGAGAAAGCACCAGGACACTCAAAATCTAAATGCATGGAAGACATCGCAGAGAAAGTATAAATATGCTATCAGACAATTTAAGAAACTTTACTATAAATCTAAAATAGGCCCAGATTGCAAAGATTTGAAACAACTCTACTCTTTAATTAACAAACTAACGGATACTACAGCGCTCACATCTGTTACTAAAGGTATTCCGCCTGCTGCAATTTTGGCCAAGTTTTTCAAAGACAAGCTCTTAAAATTAAAGAATTCCCTAACGCAGAGTAGTTTGTGTGTAAGTGATCTTCTTAGTGCACTGGAACCGAGTTTAGGCGAGCACCCAGCAGACCGATCGTTCTCTCTCTTCGCAGCTCTTACAGTAGATTCTGTCAAACAGGAGGTCCACAGGTTATCCAGTAAATTTTGCAAATTAGATGCTTGTCCAAACTATCTACTCAAATGTGCTCCTTGCTGCTTCATAGCTGATTTGACGCTGCATCTTAACTTCATGCTTGGTATTGGCTTGTTCCCTGAAACTTCTGGAAACATCCTACTTACCCCGATTCCCAAAGATGTCAAGAAAAACAGCCAGGATCTTGCAAACTATCGGCCAATTGCATCTATTCCACTTTTCGTGAAATTAATGGCGAGCATGGTATACAAACAGCTCAAGAAGTACTTGGACAAATTCAATATATTGCATGAGTCACAGTCAGGATTCCGTCCACTCCATAGTACTGAAACCATGCTTGTCACCCTCCTGCCCAACTTTAAAAAGGAAGTAGCTGTTGGAAAGTGAATTCTGCTTTTACAATTCGACATGTCTAGTGCTTTTGACATGGTGAGCCATGACATCCTGCTTCAGCTCCTTGACTACTTCGGTCTCAGTGGAAATGTATTAGCATGGCTGAAGGGTTTTTTAACCACCAGATCATACCAAGTTAGCTCTAATTCAAGCCTATTGCCTCGCTGGAAAGCAGACTGTGGTGTGCCTCAGAGCTCACCGCTTTCCCCAACACTCTTCAACTGCTCAGCTAAACTTGTGATCTCATAATCTGTGTTTCCTAACTAACTGCTTAGTGGCTATTTCTAATTGATATCTGTACTCTATGTAACTGATTTTAAAACTGCTTATTGGCTATTTGTATTTGATAGTTGATAATCTAGGAACTGGATTTAACAAGTGCTTTAAAATCGGTAGTAGTTTCTCTTGTATTTTTTTTCCCCTCTGCTTCCATTCTGTGTGAAACTCCTCCCCTCCCCCATCTGCTTTTGTTGTAAGGTAATTGCATAGCACAGGTGGAGCTTTCTCTCCACGTGGTTTTTGTCTCTACACAGAACAGAAGCTGGACGGATCTTCTCAGATAAGATTATTTTGTGATTCCCCCCACCTTACACTTGTGGCTCTGGGCATTTCAATGCTGTTCTAGAGATAGGTTACAGCAAACACATTCCATAGGTCTTATGCTTAAGCCCACCCACCCTGCCCCACAACCCACCCACCCCAAGACTGACACTTCCTATATAGCTTTACCAAATATACTACATATCATAAATTAACCCCACCCTAATTACAACCCCATCATAGTACACCTGTTCATACCCATTTCAACAAATCAAGATGACTTTTATTCTCTGTAATAATTGTGGTGTTTTAGTTTCAAGACCAAGCTTCTGGAGACTTAAAGCTTGTCCTATCTGTCTTCAACTTGCTAGTTTAAAACAGGAGCTCAGCAAAGTAAAGCAGGAATTGAATGCACTTAAAGCAACTTCTAGGACTGCACAAAATCATACTGCACAGAATCATACCAAATTCTCACCACTGCCTCAAAGGATAATACCACCTAAGAATAGATGGTTCACAGTAGGCTCAGGCAGGCTTCGTTATGTGACACAGAAGCATCCGCTCTCACAAGTTTTGCCCCTACAAAATTCCTTTGCTCCACTACAGCACTGTGATGCTCCTGAAAATAAAACTGAGGCGGAAGAGAAAGAAAAAGCAAAGAAGGTGGAACAAAAAGATATGAAGGTACCCAAAGAGAAAAGACACCCCCAAATCACTAAAACCAAAACACATGCTTGGAAATGTAGATGGAAAGTGATGACCACAAATGCTCACAGTCTAAGCAATAAAGTTCATGACCTTCATGCCCTAATCTTGGAGGCAGACTTGGACATAGTTGCAATCACGGAGACATGGCTCAATGGTTCCCATGAATGGGATGCAAACATACCAGGCTATAATCTTTTTAGGAAGGATAGAGAGGGGCGTAAAGGTGGAGGAGTAGCTCTGTATGTGAGAAATGATATCACAGCGACTGAAATGACAGGGAACTGGGGAAAGGAAGAAGCGATATGGATCACCTTAAAAAGAAAGGATAAAACCTCTGTCCATGTGGGTGTTGTCTACAGACCTCCGACACAATTGGAGGACCTAGATAAAGATCTGATCGCTGATATTCAAAAGTTGGGGAAGAAAAGAGAGGTGCTGTTGTTGGGAGATTTCAATCTGCCGGATGTAGATTGGACGGTTCCGTCTGCGAAATCAGAAAGAAGTAGAGAGATCGTGGATGCTTTTCAAAGTGCTTTGCTCAGACAAATGGTGTCAGAACCCACGAGGGAGGGAGCGACGCTAGATCTGGTACTCACAAATGGGGATAATGTGTCAAATGTTTGGTTTGGTTTGATATGACAGCTGAAGAGGAGGGTGGCCACTCAAAACTCAAAGTCCTGGATTTCAAACATGCTGACTTTAGTAAAATGGGGGAATACCTGAGGAAGGAGCTGATGGGATGGGAGGAAATACAAGAAGTGGAAGGACAGTGGTCCAGACTGAAAGAAGCTATAAATAGGGCCACGAACCTTTATGTAAGGAAAGTAAATAAAAGCAAGAGAAAAAGGAAACCAATATGGTTCTCCAAGCAAGTGGCTGAGAAAATAAAGGCTAAAGAGTTGGCGTTCCAGAAATACAAAAAAACTCATGAAAAGGGACACGAGGAGGAATACCGGATGAAACTGAAAGAAGCCAAGAGAGAGATACGTCTGGCGAAAGCGCAAACGGAAGAACAAATGGCTAGAAATGTAAGGAGGGGTGGCAAAATTTTCTTCAGGTATATTAGTGAAAGGAGAATGACTAAAAAGGGAATTGTGAGACTAAAAGATACTGCGAACCGCTATGTGGATAATGATGAAGAAAAAGCAAATTTGCTAAATAGATACTTCTGTTCTGTTTTCACAGAAGAAAATCCTGGAGAAGGACCGCGATGGACTGCAAAAAGTACAAATGAGATTGAAGTGGATAGAGCACTGTTTACGGAAGAGAGTGTGTATGAACAACTTGAAAAGCTAAAGGTGGACAAAGCCATGGGACCGGATGGGATCCACCCTAGGATATTGAGGGAGCTCAGAGAGGTTCTGGCGGGTCCTCTTAAAGATTTGTTTAACAAATCCTTGGAGACGGGAGAGGTTCCGAGGGATTGGAGATCGGCGGATGTGGTCCCTCTTCACAAAAGTGGTGATAGGGAAGAAGCTGGAAACTACAGGCCGGTAAGCCTCACTTCGGTTATTGGAAAAGTAATGGAAGCGATGCTGAAGGAAAGGATAGTGAATTTCCTGGAAGCCAATAAGTTGCAAGATCCGAGACAACATGGATTTACCAAAGGGAAATCGTGCCAAATGAACCTCATTGAGTTCTTTGATTGGGTGACAGGAGAATTGAATCAGGGACGAGCTATGGACGTAATCTACTTAGATTTCAGCAAAGCTTTTGACACCTTTCCCCACAGGAGGCTCTTAAATAAACTGGATGGGCTGAAGATAGGACCCGAAGTGGTGAACTGGATTAGGAACTGGTTGACGGACAGACGCCAGAGGGTGGTGGTGAATGGAATTCGCTCAGAGGAGCGAAAGGTAAGTAGTGGAGTGCCTCAAGGATCGGTGCTGGGGCTGATTCTGTTCAATATATTTGTGAGTGACATTGCCGAAGGGTTAGAAGGTAAAGTTTGCCTATTTGCGGATGATACTAAGATCTGTAACAGAGTGGACACCCCGGAGGGAGTGGAAAACATGAAAAAGGACCTACGGAAGCTAGAAGAATGGTCTAAGGTTTGGCAATTAAAATTCAATGCGAAGAAATGCAAAGTGATGCACTTAGGAAGTAGAAATCCACGGGAGAGGTATGTGTTAGGCGGGGAGAGTCTGAAAGGTACGGGCGGAGAGAGGGATCTTGGGGTGATAGTATCTGAGGATTTGAAGGCGACGAAACAGTGTGACAAGGCGGTGGCCGTAGCTAGAAGGTTGTTAGGCTGTATAGAGAGAGGTGTGACCAGCAGAAGAAAGGGGGTGTTGATGCCCCTGTATAAGTCGTTGGTGAGGCCCCACCTGGAGTGTTGTGTTCAGTTTTGGAGACCGTATCTTGTTAAGGATGTAAAAAAAATTGAAGCGGTGCAAAGAAAAGCTACGAGAATGGTATGGGATTTGCGTTACAAGACGTATGAGGAGAGACTTGCGGAACTAAACATGTATACTCTGGAGGAAAGGAGAAACAGGGGTGATATGATACAGACGTTCAAATATTTGAAAGGTATTAATCCGCAAACGAACCTTTTCCGGAGATGGGAAGGTGGTAGAACGAGAGGACATGAAATGAGATTGAAGGGGGGCAGACTCAAGAAAAATGTCAGGAACTATTTTTTCACGGAGAGAGTAGTGGATGGTTGGAATGCCCTCCCGCGGGAGGTGGTGGAAATGAAAACGGTAACGGAATTCAAACATGCGTGGGATAAGCATAAAGGAATCCTGTGCCGAAGGAATGGATCCTCAGGAGCTTAGTCAAGATCGGGAGGCGGGGCTGGTGGTTGGGAGGCGGGGATAGGGCTGGGCAGACTTATACGGTCTGTGCCAGAGCCGGTGGTGGGAAGCGGGACTGGTGGTTGGGAGGCGGGGATAGTGCTGGACAGACTTGTACGGTCTGTGCCAGAGCCGGTGGGTGGGAGGCAGGGCTGGTGGTGGGGAGGTGAGGATAGTGCTGGGCAGACTTATACGGTCTGTGCCTGTGCCAGAGCCGGTGGTTGGGAGGTGGGGCTGGTGGTTGGGAGGCGGGGATAGTGCGGGGCAGACTTATACGGTCTGTGCCCTGAAGAGCACAGGTACAAATCAAAGTAGGGTATACACAAAAAGCAGCAAATATGAGTTATCTTGTTGGGCAGACTGGATGCAGGTCTTTTTCTGCCGTCATCTACTATGTTACTATGTTACTATGTAACCTTATGTTGGTCCCTCTGGCCACAGCCCTTTCCAAACTAGGTCTCAACCCATTTATTTATGCGGATGATATCACTATCTCTATTCCTTTTAAAACAGACTTGAGCGAAATAGCCAGTGAAATACAGCTTGGGTTGCGTACAATGCTGGATTGGGCCAACACTTTTAAATTCAAATTCAATGCTGAGAAAACACATTACCTCATCCTCTCCACTCCCTATAACAAGTTTACGACCTCCACATTAATCAGGCCTGAGCTTGTCTTACCGATCTCTGAGTCTCTAAAAATATTAGGTGTAATTGTAGACAGGCACTTAACTCTGGAGCAGCAAACGAACTCTACCAACAGACAAATGTTCTTCTCTCTTTGGAAGCTAAAACGCATAAAGCCATATTTCCCTAGGGAAGTATTTCGAAGTTTAATTCAGTCTTTCGTCCTTAGTCGCCTTGATTACTGCAATAGGATATATGCAGGGTGCAAGGACATGCTTCTGAAAAAATTACAAACTGCCCAGAACACAGCTGCTAGGCTTATTTATGGTAAATCGAGGTTTGAAAGCTCAAGACCGCTGCATGAGAAACTGCATTGGCTCCCTGTCAAGGACCGAATAACATTTAAAATTTGCGCACTAGTGCATAAAATTCTCTATGGAGAGGCCCCAGCGTATATGGACACGCTTGTCAGCTTACCACCTCGTAACTCTCACAGATCAGCTCGCTTGTACCTAAATCTGCATTACCCAATCTACAGAGGCCTCAAGTATAAAACCACCTACGCTTCCACCTTTTCCTACATTAGCGCACAACTGTGGAATGGTCTACCTAAATTTGTGAAAATCACCCCTGATCATCCGACCTTTAAAAAATACCTTAAGACCTTCTTATTCGGGAAAGCTTACGCTCCTGACCTGCACCGCACCGCTGTCTATTGAATTCCATTTCTCTTTCCACATTTCCCCACCTCTGCTATTACTTACTAGGCTCTTTCACTACAATGCCATTGACTGTTGTAGACTTGATGTATGCTTTCTGTAAATTCCTGTAAGCCACATTGGGCCTGCCCTTGGGTGGGAATATGTGGGATATAAACGCTATAAATAAATAAATCTCACTACTGACTTCAGCAGGATACCTGACGCGACAGTCGGTTTGTGCAGTCGGTGCTGCAGTATCTGTTTGGGGTTTAGAATCCAACTCCACCCTCCTAGGCCCATTTCTGTTCTGTTCCAGGCTGCACTTTCACTTTGTTGTGTTTCTTTTCAGGTCAATCTATGTTATGTCCTCGCTGCTGTGAGGCTCAATTGACCTTTTTCATTGTTTTGAGTGAGCCTGGGTGCTAGGGATACCCCAATCGTGAGAACAAGCAGCCTGCTTGTCCTCGGAGAAAGTGAAGATACATACCTGTAGTAGGTATTCTCCGAGGACAGCAGGCTGATTGTTCTCACAAACCCACCCTCCTCCCCTTTGGAGTTCTAGTTCTCTGGTTGCTTTTTATTAAACGGAGAATTACACGCTCGTGCCGCGGGCGGGAAACCATGCGCGGTGCGCTCTGCCTGCGCGCCGGAGTATTCTCGAAAGATTTTTATTTTACTTGCAAAATTTTGCCGGTTTCCTGGGCCGTCGCAGACGTTTACCCAATTGTGAGAACAATCAGCCTGCTGTCCTCGGAGAATACCTACTACAGGTATGTATCTTCACTTTTTGTTCTTTATAATAGTCTCTACCATTTTGTCCGGCACCGACGTAAGACTCACCGGTCTATAATTTCCCGGATCTCCCCTGGAACCTTTTTTTAAAAATTGGCGTTATATTTGCCACCCTCCAATGTTCCGGTACCATGCCCAATTTTAAGGATAAATTACAAATTACTATCAATAGCTCCGCAAGTTCATTTTTCAGTTCTGTCAGTACTCTGGGATGAATGCCATCCGGTCCAGGAGATTTGCTACTCTTCAGTTTGTAGAACTACCCTATTACATCCTCCAGGTTTATAGAGAATTCATTCAGTTTCTCCGACTTGTCAGCTTCAAATACTATTTCTGACACCGGTATCTCACCCAAATCTTCCTTGGTGATGACCGAAGCAAAGAATTCATTTAATCTCTCCGCTACGGCTTGTCTTCCCTGATCGCCCCTTTTACTTCTCGGTCATTTAGCAGTCCAACTGATTCTTTTGCCGGCTTCCTGCTTTTAATATACCTAAAAAAAATTTTACTATATGTTTTTGCCTCCAACACTATCTTTTTTTCAAAGTCCCTCTTTGCCTTCCTTATCAGCGCATTGCATTTGACTTCACATTCCTTATGCTGTTTCTTAATATTTTCAGTCGGTTCCTTCTTCCATTTTCTGAAGGATTTTCTTTTAGCTCTAATAGTTTCCTTCACCTCACTTTTTAACCATGCCGGCTGTCGTTTGGTCTTCCGACCTCCTTTTTTAAAACGCAGAATATATTTGGCCTGGGCTTTCAAGATGGTATTTTTGAACAGCAACCATGCCTGATGTAAATTTTTGACCCTCGAAGCCGCTCCTCTAAGTTGTTTTTTTTTCACCATTCTTCTCATTTTATCATAGTCTCCTTTTTTAAAGTTAAAGCTAATGTATTGGATTTCCTGTGTATACTTACTTCAAAGCTAATATCAAATTCGATCATATTATGATCACTGTTATGAAGCGGCCCCAGAAACATTACTTCCCGCATCAGATCATGCGCTCCACTAAGGACTAGGTCTAGAATTTTTCCTTCTCTCGTCGGCTCCTGTACCAGCTTCTCCATAAAGCAGTCCTTGATTTTGTCAATGAATTTTACCTCCCTAGCATGCCCCAATGTTACCCAGTCAATATCGGGGTAATTGAAATCACCCATTATTATTGTGTTGCCCAGTTTGTTTGCTTCCCTAATTTCCTTTAACATTTCTATATCCACCTGTTCATCCTGGCCAGGTGGACGGTAGTACACTCCTATTACTATCCTTTTCCCCTTTAACATGGAATTTCAATCCAAAGGGATTCCAAAATGTGTTTTGTTTCCTGCAGAATTTTCAATCTATTTGATTCAAGGCTGTCCTTAACATACAATGCTACCCCTCCACCAATTCGATCCACCCTATCACTGTCCTAACCCTTCCCTCCCGGGCAGCACTTGGAGACATATCCTCGGTGCGAGACGATATATGGTCTGTAGCCCCGCACATTCCAGGATGCACTGGGAGGGGCTGGGCAACGCTATTTTGCGGCAGCGTCAACCCAAGGAAGAGGAGGGAGGCATGCTACCTCCCTCCTCCAACAAAGGTAGGGGGGCCGTGAGGGGGGTTCTTTTTCATGCTGGACCACCAGGGATTCGACTGACAACGCTGGTGGGGGGGAGTTGGGGTGGGCTAGAGGGCCGCCGGACCTCCAGTCCCCCCCCATCGCTCACTGGGAGGAGGGGGTTTGGCCGGCGGCCACTGGACCACCAGGGACAATTTTCCGGGGGGTTGGGGGCGCTGGAGACCTACCAGATCTCCAGCCCTCCCTGAACCTGGGGGGGGGGGGTCGTCAGGGGGACCGGAAGTTCACCGGACCTCCAGCCCCCATTGCTCGGGGCAGGGGTAGTCAGGGCCTGGTGGTCCCATGGACCTCCAGCCCCTGTGTTTGACAGGTTTGGGCTTTTGACAGCCCAGACCTGTCAAACAAGTGCGGGAGGATTGTGCTAAGAACATGCTCAGGCACAATTCGCCCGCACTTCTACCCCATGATCAGAGATAATTGCGCTGTTTAAATTTGCATGCATTATCTCTGATCATAGGTCTAATAGCGCCCTGCCCTGTTCCAGCGCTATTTTAGAGCGCTGTTTGGAACAGCGCGGGGCTTTTGATCATCTGCCTGTCGGAACTTCCCAGAAAGAAAGTTTAGTAGGACCTTTCCTCTTTATATAGTTTTGAATCTAAGGGGCCTTTTTTAAGCAGGCTATATGAAGCTAACTCAGCAACCTATGCAAATATTCTACTTCCCCTCACCTTAGTTAGCACCTAATTGAGGTTGCTGGATGTGCTACCTCTCCAGCAGCCAAAGAACAGAAAATAACTGCCTTTTAGAACAAGAGTTTTTGGCTGTTAAGCTTCTACCTCTAGAAAAGGTTTCAGTTTAAAACTATGGGGAAAATTCCTATTTCTAGGGAAAATTTCAGTTTAAAACGATGTACACTATCCAGCTCATTTTCGAAAGTGATCGCCGGCCACCTTCTGACACAAATTGGGAGATGGCCGGCGATCTCCTGAAACCAGCCAAATCAGTATAATCGAAAGCCGATTTTGACCGGCACCAACTGCTTTCCGTCGCAGAGCCAGCGAAACATCAAGGGGGCGTGTCGGTAGGGTAGTGGAGGCGGGACGGGGGCGTGCTCATGAGATGGCCAGCTTCGCCCGATAATGGAAAAAAAAAGCCAGGCTTGACGAGCATTTCGCCGGCTCTACTTGGTCCCTTTTTTTTCACGACCAAGCTTCAAAAAGGAGCCCCAACTGACCAAATGACCACAGGAGGGAATCGGGGATCACCTCCCCTCACTCCCCCAGTGGTCACCAACCCCCTCCCACCCAAAAAAAAAAACAACTTTTTTGCCAGCCTCAAATGTCATACCCAGCTCCATGATAGCAGTATACAAGTCCCTGGAGCAGTTTTTAATGGGTGCAGTGCACTTCAGATAGGTGGACCCAGGCCCATCCCCCCCCCCCCCACCTGTTACACTTGTGGTGATAAATGGGAGCCCTCCAAAACCCACCCAAAACCCACTGTACCCACATGTAGGTGCCCCCCTTCACCCCTTAGAGCTATTGTAATGGTGTAGAGTTGTGGGGAGTGGGTTTGGAGGGGATTTGGGGGGCTACACAACTAAGGGAAGGGAGCTATGCACCTGGGAGCTTTTTTTTTTTTTTTAATTTTTAGACGTGCCCCCTAGGGTGCCCGGTTGGTGTCCTGGCATGTGAGGGGGGCCAGTGTACTACAAATGCTGGCTCCTCCCACAACCAAATGCCTTGGATTTGGCCTGGTTTGAGATCGCCAGCATTATTTTCCATTATGGCCAAAAACCGATGCCGGCCATCTCAGACCCAGCGATCTCTGACATTTGGCCTGGCCCAACCGTATTAGCGAAGAAAAAGATGGCCGGCCATCTTTTTCAAAAATACAGTTGGTTCTGCCCACTTATGGCGCTGGCCCTGGAGATGGCCGCCCATAGAGATGGCCAGCACTGTTCGATTATGCCCCTCCATGGCAACTAGTTTCCCTCTCTCTCTCTCTCTTTATTCCCCCTAATACTAAACTAGATCCTGCAGTGCCTGCTAGAGTCTATTTGTTAATGCTGTAGTACAAAGTTTTTAAAACTAAGGGGAAAGGGCTATGGAGATTAGTTGATAAAATTTGCTTTTTTATATTTTTATTTTGCCTATCACTAACCTACAATTCCCCCTTTAAACCCCAATCTTTAAGTTCCCAAAGCACAAAACAAAATAGTGTTCACTTACCAGAGAAATGTCCTCTTCTCTCAAAACTTCTCAGAAATTCGTTGCCAGAGAATGTGGTAAAGGTGGTTAGCGTATCAGAGTTTAAAAAAAGTTTGGACAGCTTCCTAAAGGAAAAGTCCATAGACCATCATTAACTTGGACTTGTGGAAAATCCACTATTTCTGGGATAAGCAGTATCAAATGTTTATTACTTTTTTGGGATCTTGCCAGGTATTTGTGACCTGGATTGACCACTGTTAGAAACAGGATGCTGGGCTTGATGAACCTTTGGTCTGTCCCAGTATGGCAATACTTATGTAGTTATGTAACATTTTTGGTAGTTTCAGCTACATCACATCCTATGAAAGGTAAAACTGATTTCAGCCTACGTGCTGAAAATAGGAATTTGAAGATCACTAATAAATTATCATCATGAGAAAAATAGCCTATTTCTGTCAGTCCTTTGGGAATGCTCTAATAAAAGATGCATTTGCACTGAAAATGTCTGGGATTTGGATATGGATTTAGGTGGTGACCTATCCTCTAACTTATATAGGTAGAACTGGTATAAAAATCAACCCATATCTCTTTCAACATCTATTATATAGTCCTTATTCTCTGTACTACTACTACTAATCATTTCTGTAGTGCTACTAGACGTATGCAGTGCTGTACACATTATATACAAGTACTGTCCTTAGAGGGCTCACAATCTTAGATCCCTGTTTACTAAGCCGTGCTAGAGGCGCACTAGCGTTTTTTGCATGCACTAAGCGTTAGCACGCGCTAAGGGCCCAATTCTATATATGGAGCCTAAAATTATCAAGTGCTAGGCAATTAATTACGCCTAAGTATATTCTGAACACCATGCATAAATCTATATGCAGTATTTAGAATACACTTAGGCATAGTTAATGTGACTGAATCTACATGTGTCAATTTACGCCAATGAAAAGCTGGTATAAATCTCTGAGTTTAAATTTACGCACATTGGCCCATATTTTATAACAATGTGCATAGATTTTGGATTGCCCACAAAATGTCCAGTTCCACACCCCTAACCCCGCCCCTTTTTGATTGTGTGCATTAGATTTTAGGCCCGGTACATTACAGAATATGTTTAGCAAAGGACATGCGTACATTCTAATTTTTGCCAATTAGTGCTCATTATTGCTTGTTAAGAGCTGTTAATGCTTAACAGCTTGTTAAAACAATCTATGCGCATAGTTATAAAATATGCCTAGATTTAAATGCAGAATCTCTCGTAACTCTAGGCACGCTATATAGAATCCAGGGGTAACCATGTAGATACTCATAATATTCCTATGAGTGTCTACACGTTTAGCACTTGCTAATTTTTAGCTCGTGCTAAAAATGCTAGTGTACCTTAGTTAAGGGGGTCTTTTACAAAGGCACGCTAGTGTTTTTAGCGCTTGCTAATGATTTGTGCTTGCCAAACACTAGAGAGGCCCATAGGAATGTATAGGCATCTCTAACATTTAGCACATGCTTATTTTTAGCGTGCGCTAAAAATGCTAGCTTGCCTTTCTAAAAGGACCCCTAAGTGACTTGCCTGAGATCACAAGGAACTGCAGTGGGAATTGAACCCATGTTACCAAGATCAAAGCCTGCTGTAATAATCATTGGGCCACTCCTCCACTCCCTGTAGCTTGTTGAGGGTTATAGATCCTATTAAGGTAGCAAAATTTTAAGGTTCTGGTTGATATTGTTTGTGTAAGTCAGCAACGGGTATACCTTCTTGCATTTGCTGTTTTACTACCCTAATTTGAGAGTGTTCTGGGTAAGATGTGTGGTCAAGGGTTTGTGTTGTATTAGAACAATAAATCTAATGTATCAGCATAGTGTTGGTATCTACAACATTTTCTATTTTCTTATTTATTTCACTAGGGTGGAAGAGGAGATCCTGGACCTAAAGGAACTCCTGGTGCCAAAGGAGACAAAGGCGACCCAGTAAGCAGAATTTATACTTAAATAATGATAAATGCTCAGTAGAAAAAGTATGGCACGTCATGAAAGCGGAGGAAAAATATTCATCACTATTTATGGATTATTCCAGAACACTTTTGTGAACATATACCACAAAGGGGGCTGGGTGGTATTTTTTTAACACAAATTAATTTTAACTGGTTTAAAATGTGTGAAAGATAAATAGATAAATAGTCATGCCGTACATAATACATTTCCAAAGGAATCAAACGATAAGTGCAATCATGATACTGGTTCTGTTCATATCTGAAGATGAATTAGAATTTGCAAGTTCTTCGTTCTTCACTCCAGTCTTCCCATTTTCTTATTCAAACATCTCATTCCATATTCTTTCACATGTAGTCTACATTCCTCCCAATAGCACTTTCTAGTGGCACCTTCCTATATCCAAATACACTCACAATCCGCTAGAACTTCTTTTATAGTCATCTCTCTACCCTTTCGAATAATATTCCTCTCCACTTGTGAACAGAACTTTCATTCTTAAGGTTTAAGGCTATCTTAAAGCCTACTTTTTCTCTAAAGCATTTACTCCTGAGCCCAGATGATGTTAGCCCCCTTTGCTTCTTCGCTACCCTATTGCAGCCAGAGTTCCCCATTTCACTGTCCTCACAATCCTTTCCATACCCTTTCCCACCTTTTATATTCCTCCCCTTAATTAATTTTAATTTCTTCTGTTTAAAGTAATATTTACATCCCTATGGAGTAGATAGAATAAGCATCTCTGAGACCTGGTGGAAGGAAGATAACCAATGGGATACTGTCATACCAGGGTACAAATTATATTGCAGTGATAGAGTGGATTGGATTGATTGAGGGGTAGCATTATATATTAAGGAGGGTCTTGAATCAAATAGACTAAAAATTCTGCAGGACACAAAGCACACCTTAGAATCCCTATGGATAGAGATTCCATGTGTTATGGGGAACAGGATAGTGATAGGAATGTACTACCGTCCACCTGGTCAGGATGAACAGATAGATGCAGAAATGTTATCAGAAATTAGGGAGGCTAAGAAACTGGGTAACACAATAATGATGGGTGATTTCAATTACCCCAATATTAACTGGGTAAATGTAATATCAGAGCATGCTGGGGAGGTAAGATTCCGTGATGAAATCAAGGACTGCTTTATAGAACAGCTGGTTCAAGAACCAAAAAGGGGGGGGGGGAACAATTCTAGATCTAGTCCTTAGTGGAGCGCAAGATCTGGTACAGGAGGTAATGTTGCTGGGGCCATTTGATAACAGAGATCATAGCATGATCAGATTTGATATAATCTCTGGGGTAAGTACATACAGGAAATCCAATGCAAAAGCATTTAACTTTCCAAAAGGAGACTATGTTAAAATGAAAAGAATGGTTTAAAAAAAACTTTAAGAATCTGCTGCAAAGATCAAACATTTACATCAGGCATAGATGCTATTCAAATATACCATCCTGGAAGCCCAGACCAGACATATACCTTGTATTAAAAAAGGAGGAAGGAAGGCGAAACAACAGCATGCATGGTTAAAAAGTGAAATGAAGAAAGCTATTAGAGCTACAAGAAAATCCTTCAGAAAATTGACGAAGGATCTGACTGAAAATAATAGGAAACAGCGTAAGGAATGGCAAGTCAAACGCAAAGTGCTGATAATGAAGGAAAAGAAAGATTCTCCCACTCACCCTGAAAAAACATTTAACTGGCCAGGAATGGCATCTGGCCAGTTAAATGGTACTTAGCCGGCTAAGCATTAATTCAGTGCAAGATAGCTGGCTATCTCAGCTAAATGTTAGTGCTTAGTGGCTAGCTAGATGACTGACTATCCTGCTTATTTTCAAACGAGAAGGGTGACCATCTTCTGAAACAAATCGGGCGATGGCCGGCCTTCTCCTAATGCCGGCCAAATCGGTATAATCGAAAGCCGATTTTGGCCGTCTTCAACTGCTTTCCGTCGCAGGGCCGGCCAAAGTTCAATGGGGTGTGTCGGCAGGTACCGAAGGCAGGACGGGGGCGGGGTTAAGAGATGGCCAGCCTCAGCCGATAATGGAAAAAAGAAGGCCGACCCTGACTAGCATTTGGCTGACTTTACTTGGTCCCTTTTTGTTCACAACCAAGCCTCGAAAAGGTGCCCGAACTGACCAGATCACCACCGGAGGGAATGGGGGATCACCTCCCCTTACTCCCCCAGTGGTCACCAACCCACTCCCACCCCCCCAAAAAAAAATTAAACACATTTTTTTGCCAGCCTCAGATGTCATACCCAGCTCCATCACAACAGTATGCAGGTCCCTGGAGCAGTTTTTAGTGGGTGCAGTGCACTTCAGGCAGGCGGACCCAGGCCCCCCACTACCTGTTACACTTGTGGTGGTAAATGTTGAGCCCTCCAACCCCCCCCCCCCCCAAACCCCACTGTACCCACATGTAGGTGCCCCCCTTCACCCCTTAGGGCTATGGTAGTGGTGTACAGTTGTGGGGAGTGGGTTTTTTTTTTTGGGGGGGGGGTTGGGGGGCTCAGCACACAAGGTAAGGGAGCTATGCACCAGGGATCAATTTGTGAAGTCCACTGCAGTGCCCCCTAGGGTGCCTGGTTGGTGTCCTGGCATATGAGGAGGACCAGTGCACTATAAATGATCAGTATTCTCAATGGAGAAGGTTAGATAGTGGGATTCCTCAGGGTTCTGTAGTGGGACCACTGCTTTTATTTTATTTCAATAATTTTTATTGATGAACATCCAAGATACTTAGAAACATATATAGCTCGATAGGAAACATTGCATATGGCACACAATAAGCATATAGTTTATACCACATTAGTTCCTAAAAGTATTATCATCCAGAAGGTTTTTTCCCCTTTATTTCTCCCAACACCCTTCCAATTACTATAACACTTACAGTTACCAAGAGGAAGTAACCCAAAGAGCCTGTGTTCTGATGGCCCTCTGGTATCCCCCCCCAAGGATCTCACTATATCCTTTTTATTCCCACCCCTCTACCCTCCCTTTCCCGTCAGACACTAGTTGTGGGTCAATAGGGCCACAGTCAAGGTTATTCTAACAGTCATATATTCAAGAGGGAGCTTTTCGCTTTGGGGGCCAAGGAGTCCAAAAGCGGGCCCCAACGTATACAAAAGTTTTTAAACTCCTTTATGTCACCTTCTTTTATCATCATACGTTCAGTTCGTAGACATTGTACCATCCGCATTCGCCAGCTCTGAAGAGATGGACCTTTCGAGGATAACCACTCTGCAAGAATGGACTTCTTGGCCAGCAAAATAACTCGTTCAACAAAGCTGGCAAAGCCTTTCGGCTTTGGGTTGTTTAAGCAGGGCTTTCCAAATAGCAAAAGCGGCGAACCGGACCACCGCGTTTTCCATAGAGCTGAGACTCCTGCAAGCAGGGCCTTCCAAAAGATTTGAATTTTTGGGCAAGCCCAAAACATATGGCCCAATGTCGCCCCTTCAGCCTGGCACTTGGGGCATCTCCCATCCGGAGAGGCCCCTGCATAAAATGCTCGTCTGGGTGGCATGTGCATCCGGAAAGCAAATCGGTATTGTAGTTCCCAGTGGTCCGCCAGGGAAGACACTCTATGCAGCGATAACACATGTTCCTTAAATAAGCCCGGTAACACCTCTATCGATAAGTCCCTGCTCCAAGCCTCTGCATATTTGCCAAAATCCGGCTCAGAAATTGTGTCCCTAATGTGTCTGAGGTGGAATCTTAATGGGACTTTAACTTGTGATCCTAAAGTAAATGCCTCTGGCAGTTCTTCTTGAACATCCTCCGCCAACAATTCCCATGGCAGGCTTCTTATATAATGTAGTAACTGCCAGTAATGGAAATAGTCTTTGGGTTGGAGTAGGCCTCTTTTTTGTAATTCCTGAAACGATTGTAGTTTCCCTTCTTTGGTTAGAAGCTGTTGCAGGTAGATGATGTCACGGTCTTTCCATTGTTTAAAGATGTTGTACATCATTCCTGGGGGAAATTCAGGGTTCCCACACAATGGTAGCAGTGGAGTGATTTTTGGTGAGAAGTGGTGTAATCTGCATACCCAGTGCCATGCTTTCTGCGCCTGGGGCAGGATGTTGGATATAGTCAAGAGTGGAGAGGCTCCCCCACTCCCATGGAGGCAGCTACTAAAATGGATTGGTGCAAATAAGTTCAATTCCATAGTTGTTGCGGAGAAATCCCCAGAGTTGCGAAACCAGTCTGTTACATGTCTCATAGCACTGGCAATCGCCAAGTGTCGTACACTTTGTAAACCCAGCCCTCCATATTCTTTGGGGACATACAGTTTGTCTAGAGGGAATCTAGGTTTCTTCCCCCGCCACAGAAATTTCCTTAGCAATCCATTCAGTCGCCTTTCATCCTCATTAGTGAAGTGTAGGGGTAATGTTTGGAACATGTATGACCAGCATGGGATAACCATCATATTGTAAAGCGCTATTCGTCCCAAAAGGGAAATAGGAAGACCCCGCCACTGCTCCAGTTTTCTAGCCGTATCCCCCATTAATTTTCGAATGTTCACTTCATATAGACAGCTTAATGTCCAAGGAATTAATACTCCCAAGTACTTCATCTCTGACCCAGCCTTCTGCAATGAAAATTCATTGGGGGGTGAGCCATCTTCATGCTTATAAAGTCTCATCACTTGGGATTTTTCCCGATTAACTTGAAACCCTGATATGACTCTGAAGCTTTCTATCTCTTTTAAAAGAATTGGCAAAGCCACCCTTGGATCTGTAGAAATGATTAATAAGTCATCTGCAAAGGCAAGTGTCTTTACCCGATCTCCTCCCACTGTCACCCCCGCTACTCCCTCCCTCCGCTGGATGTTTCTAATCAGTGGTTCTATAGCAAGAATGAACAGCAGAGGGGACAGGGGACATCCTTGTCTGGTTCCTCTCTCTATATCTATTTGTTTAGTTTTCTCTCCATTAATCAGCACAGCTGCTTTGGGATTAGAATAGAGTGATCTGATGGCCCCTAAGGCCCAGCCTCTCACACCCACGAACTGTAGTACCTCAAACATATAATCCCATCCCACCTTATCAAACGCTTTTTCAGCGTCCAGGCTAACCAGCATTGTTTCACAGCCCGCCTGCTGAGCCTGAGCCAAAGCTAATAGTAATCGCCGCACATTAGTTCCTGCGTGCCTATTTCGGATAAACCCCACCTGTTCCTGACCAATAAGCTTGGGTAGGCTCTCCTGCAATCTATTAGCCAGCAGTTTTGCGAGTATTTTTACATCTACGTTAATTAATGAAATCGGTCTGTATGAGCTAGCTTGGTTCTCGGGTATTCCTGGCTTAAGCAACAATGTAATTAAGGCTTCGTTAGCATAAGCTGGGAATTGCCCCTGGACCACCACCTCCTCAAAATATGAGTGCAGGGGGCCCACCAGGTGCGGACTTAATATCTTATAGAATTCACTTGTGAACCCGTCTGGGCCTGGAGCTGAATTTGAAGGGAGGGACCGAATAATGCCCTGCAGTTCCTCTCCCGTGATAGGGCTGCAGAGTTCCTCTACTTCTGATGCCGTTAACACTGGCATATCAGCTTTTTGCAGATACTCAGTAATAGTTACCCAGGATGGGGAGGGAAGTTTCGTATATAAATCCCTAAAGAATTTATAGAACACCTGCTGCACTCCTTCTTTCTCATGTTGAATACGACCTGCCCCATCTTTAACCGCCACTACCACTCTAGGCCCGTCCCAGGACTTAACCACCCTTGCTAACATTGTTCCAGCTTTATTTCCGAATCTTTGGAAGCGGAATTTTTTTGCTACTAGTGCTTTGGAGGCTCTTTCATGTAGTAGGGAGTTTAAAGCTATTTGGGCTGTTGTCAACTGTTCCCGATTGTAATTTGTTGGGGCTGCAGCAAACCTACGCTTAGCCTTCCCCAGGTTACGTTCCAAGTTAAAGATCGCCTTTGTTATCTTCCGTTCACGTTTCACCGTGAAGGCAATCACTGCACCCCTCATAACCGCTTTCGCTGCTTGCCAAAACAAAATAGGGTTGTCCTTATGCCTCCCATTGAATCGGACATATTCTTCCCAGCTCTTTGACAGATATTGTTTAAATGTGGGGTCATTGGCCAGGTATGTAGGAAACCTCCACCCTCTTCCCCCTGTTCCTAGATCTCGGCCTTCCAAATCTAACCAGACCATTGAGTGATCTGATATCTCTTCCGGGCCAATCTCCACTGCACTCACATGTGGGAATATCCTTCGGTCTACCAATATGTAGTCTAATCGGGAGAGAGTTCCATGTGCCCTCGAAAGGTGAGTATAGTCTCGTTCCCCTGGGTGCAGGACCCGCCAAGAGTCCACCACCTGAAGAGCCTGCATAAATTGGGTTAAAATTCGTGATTCTGGCCCCCTCCGAACCACCCCCCCCCCCCGAGGAGGAGCTGTCTAAGGTGGGGTCAGCTACTAAGTTAAAATCACCCATTATAAGCAGAGGTAGTGATCTATGGGGCATGCACAACTGGAGCAAATGTTCATAAAAGGGTCTCCCCTGCTGATTGGGGGCATATATCGCTACTACCAGGTATTCAACGTGCTGTAGCCAAAGACGCACCACCACATACCTCCCCTCCGGGTCACTGCCCACTAAGTGTGCTTTAGCCACCGCCCCTCTTCGTATTAGAATTGCCACCCCACTTCTCCTCCCTTTGGCCTCTGCCCCATGTATCTCTCCTACCCAAGTTCGTTTCAATTTCTTCAACTCTTCCTGGGATAGTCTTGTTTCCTGTATGCAAGCTACATCTGCCCTATGTCTTTTTAAAGCCTGTAAAATCTTTGTCCGCTTAATTGGAGATGTAATGCCCCCTACATTCCACGTTATAAACCGAGTCCGGGCACCCATAGGTTTTCCACATAGTATGTTCTGTGAGAAAAGTACTTAGTAATATGCGGGTAACCCAGGTGCCCAGCTCCACCTAAGTTCCCTTCTTTCTTAATCTGCAGCCCCATGACCATTCCCTGACTATTAACCCAGTGATATACTTTGACCCCCCCCTCCCCCTTCTTTCTCCCCTCCTTGCCTTCCCCCCGCCCTCCCACAGTTCCCCCCCTCCCCCCATCTGCCCATGCACTCCTCTTTCGCAACATCTACTAGAAGAGAGCTGGTCTATGGATGGTAGGGGTCCCCTTCCCCGCCCCAGCATTCGCGTCTTTATCATCCATTCTTTCCATTCGATACAATACAATTTGTGCCTAATACATATCAATCCCCAAAGAAACTGGTTCAGTTTACAGTGTAACATAACATGTGCCAATTAAGTGTTCCATTTACCAATTATCAGTGTGCATCTATTGTATGCCCTCGGGTTCCGCTTCGGCCCGCCTTCATTGATTCTCCTCAGCCATTCTGACCCGAGGGGGTTGAAGGGTTTTCCCTTAGCAGGCCCTGAGCCTCTTCTGGCGAGTGGTACATTTTCCAGCCACCCACTTCCAGCACTTTAAGCTGAGCCGGGTATAATAACATAAATCGTTGATTTTTCGCTGCCAGCTGGCGGCACACTGGCCCAAACGCCTTCCTGTGCTCTTGCAGGGCCGCAGAATAATCTTGAAAAATTTTTATTGCTGCTCCGTCGAATGACAATGTGTCCCATTTGGAACGGGCCCCTCTCAAGATTTCCTCCTTATGTATAAAGTTGTGCACTTTAATTATAACCACGCGTGGTCGGTTACCTCCTGCAACCCTTCTGCCCAGGCGATGCGCTCTTTCTAGGCAAAGTGGGCCTGCGCTATCCGAAAGCGCAAACTCTGATTTCAACCAGTTCTCAAGCTGGGTCGAAAGGGCTCGATCTGACACCGACTCCGGAATCCCAATCAATCGGAGGTTAGATCTCCGAGATCTATTTTCTAAATCATCTAACTGTTTGGCTTGTGTTCGCAGCATTGTCTGTAGATCTTGCGCTGCCGAATCTCTTTCTCTATTCGAGTCCTCCAACTCCGATACACGCACCTCAAGTTCCCCCGTTCTTCTAGTTGTTTCTCCAAGCAGCAATTCTACACTCGCCATTTGTTCTGAAAGTTTTGTAAGTTCAGGCTGTAGTGCCGCTTTCACAGCCTCTGAAATTTGTTGTACCTGTAGCGGGTGGAATCTCGGAGGGGAATCCGCAGTCGGGTCAGGCGCCATCTTGGCTTCTCCTGTTCCACGCAATTTCTCGGCGCTTTTTTTCCCCGTTTTCAGCGCGGATGCCCGAGTTTCTTTAGTAATAAAGGAATCCATCGATAACCAGAAGTTTGCCTTCCGTTTCAGGGTGATTGCATTCAGATTTCACTCGTTTTTACTGGGGCTAAGGGAAGGGAGACCCCGGAGAGAAGAAAGACACGACTTTCTTCCTCAGACCATCACGTGACCTCTATCGGACCACTGCTTTTAAACATATTTATAAATGATCTAGGGATGGGAATAACTAGTTAGGTATTTAAACTGTGTGACACAATGTTATTCAAAGTTGTTAAATCGCAAGAGAATTGTGAAAAATTGTAAGAGGACCTTATGAGACTGGGAGAATGGGCATCCAAATGGTAGATGATATTTAATGTGAGCAAGTACAAAGAGATGCATATGGGTAAGAAGAACCAAAACACATTAGGAGTCGCCGCCCAGAAAAAGGATCTAGGTGTCATCGTTGATGACATGTTGAAAACCTCTGCTCAGTGTGTAGCAGCTGCTAAGAAAGCAAGTAGGAATTATTAGGAAAGAAATGGAAAATAAAAATAAGAATCTTATAATGCCTTTGTATCGCTCCATGATGAGATCGCACCTTGAATACTGTGTGCAATTCTGGTCACCGCATCTTAAAACAAAAAGATATAGTAGAATTAGAAAAGGTACAGAGAAGGGTGACAAAAATGATAAAGGAAATGGGACAACTTCCTTATGAGGAAATCTTAAAGCAGCTAGGGCTCTTCAGCTTGGAGAAGAGACAGCTGAGGGGAGATATGATAAAGGTCTTTAAAATACTGAGTTGAGTGGAATGGGTAGATGTGAATCGCTTGTTTACTGTTTCCAAATATACTAGGACTAGGGGGCATGCAATGAAGCTACTAACTGGTAAAGTTAAAACTCACCGGACAAAATATTTCTTCACTTAACATGTTATTAAATTCTGGAATTTGTTGCCAGAGAATGCGGTAAAAACAACTTAGCAGGGTTTTAAAAAGGTTTGGGTTATTTCCTAAAAGAAAAGTCCATAAGCCATTATTAAGATGAACTTGGGGAAAATCCACTGCTTATTTCTAGAATAAGCGCATAAAATCTGCTTCACTGTTTTGGGATCTTGCCAGGTACTTGTGCCCTGTATTCGCTACTGCCGTAAACAGGATGTTGGGCTTGATGGGCCTTCGATTTGCCCCAGTATGGCAATACTTATGTAATCCCACTTACCCTTTCATTTCCATCTTCCCAATTTAAACTCTCATAAAATTTTTTTGAATTGTACACTGCTTAGATCATTTATTTTATTTGTAGTATATTAAACTAGTAAAAAAGGCCCGTTTCTGGAACGAATGAAACGGGCGCTAGCAAGGTTTTCCTGGGAGTGTGTATGTTTGAGAGAGAGAGCCAGAGTGAATGTGCGGGTGTGTGACAGAGTGAGACTGTCTGTGTGACAGTGTGTGTGTGAGAATGAGAGTGTGTGACAGGGCCCCCTCCCCTGTTCCTAATGCCCCTCACCCAGTTCCCTCCCCTCCTTTTCCTCCTCCTTCCCACACTTTGGGTTCCTTAAGGCTTTCAAAAGTCTATGTACCCCTGTGGCCCTAACGCCCAGTATCTGGATACCCAACCGCTTTCCTCCTCACCCCTCCCCCAAGATGTAATACTTTCACGTCCTTCATTTTTTAAAAAAAGTGTCCTATCTACCCTGTGTACAAATGCCCGGCATTCAGATTGTGTTCCTCTCGTAAATTTTCATTTCTTTCATTCATTCAGAACTTGCCCCCCCCCCCCCCCCCCCCCCCCGAACACTTTTGGTTCCTTCAGTCTTTTAAAACTCTCCTATGTACCCTGTGTGCTAATGGCCAGCATTGAGATTGTTTTCCTTTCCCAAATGTTCATGTCTTTCAGTCATTCAGAACTCCCCCCTCCCCCCATTTAACACTTTTGGTTCCTTCAGTCTTTTAAAACTCTCCTATCAACCCTGTGTCCTAATGACCAGCACTCAGATTGTTTTGCTTTGCCAAATTGTCTGTCACTGATGTCACTGAGGTCAGTGCGTGCCTGCCTAGCAGACCACATCCGGCAGGCACGGTCCCAAGCACATCTTGTTGGAGGTGAGAATTATTATATAGGATAAGATTGAACTGTGAACTCCAAGAAATTCATAGTTTTTTTTTAATTTTTTTTTACAAGAAGTCTTTATTGAAAAATGAAAGATCCCTGTACAACAATTGAAAACTACAACAACATCATTAAGAAAATATCAATCTCTGCATTTCACACAAAACAGTATTCAACTTACAAGGTTCACTGCTAATGAAAGCATATGTCTGGACTTCACTTTTTGTTCCCATTTTCCCCCATAAGTTTTATCTCTAACATAATACAAAATATCAAACCAAACCTATTTATGGAAAATATCCCACCCTTCCTACCCAGTACATTACCCAGCAAAAGACAATATTACATTTATTCAGCAGTCGAGTAGTAGCAGCAACCCCGTCTATGATCCCATACCTAGAGGAGCCCATATTCTTCCCCATTTTGCCAATTGTTTGCGTTCCTTTGCTAATAATTTCTCTTTTTCTGCAATATTTCCAAGCAAAGGTTTCCACTTAATTATTGAAGGACTGTTACGTTGTTTCCAAGCCTGCGCAATTATCAATCTGCCTGCACAAAAACAATGTTTCGCTAGGGTCTTGCCCTCTTCTTTAAGTCCCAAAATATTTTTATGAAATAAGTACACTGCAGGGTCCCATGGTATATCAACTCCTACCCAGTGTTGCACCCTCCCCTGGATTGCCCTCCAAAATGCTCCCACCTTTCTGCATGTCCACCATATGTGGCCCATGGTGCCTAATTGACCACAGTGTCTCCAGCACATCTGGGACACTGTACTAAACATATGATGTAATCGTACTGGGGTCAGATACCAACGATATATTATTTTCGCAACATTCTCCTGAATGTTTATCGCTGGGGAAATCCGAACTGAGCCTCTTTCGAATCTCTGCCACTCCGCCTCTGTATATTTTACTCCCAGTTCCTTTTCCCACTGGTCCCGATGTCTGGAGTTCTGCGGGAGTTGATCTCTCAAATATCCATATAGCAAGGAAATTAGACCTCTAGTTCCCTGTTCTCTTACACATAATTCTTCTAAGAACGTGACTTCTCCAAACAGATTAGCTCTTAATCCTGGGGATTGTAGAAAATGCATTAGTTGCGTGTATGCGTATTGATCTCTCCGAGGGAGGTTATAAGTTTCGGTTAATTCTGAGAACGTGACAAATCTCTCTCCACTTAATAATTGTCCCCAAAGATTAAGACCGTTCTGTGCCCACCTAGTAAAGGTTGAGGGTCTGCATCCCAGAGGAAAAGTTAGATTGTATGCTATAGGGGACAGCCTAGAGTTATACATTTTCCTTCTACGTTCCATTTTATCCCAACACGAGTGTAAAGTGAATAACAGGACTCACCCCCACTCTCAGCCGCCTATGTTTAGGTGCTAGCCATAGCATATGTCCTAATTTTAATGGACTGCGAAGTAGGCACTGTTCTGCCCTTATCCAAAGCTTATGAGGGGTTTCCTGGAACCATTCTGCCGCCGCTTTAACTTGGGCTGCCCTGTGATAGAACTCTAAGTAGGGGACTCCCAATCCTCCTTTAGATTTGCGGGCCATATAGGTCACATTGGAATGAATTCTCGGCTTATTCCCTTTCCAAATAAACTTTGTTAACCGACTCTGCATGCGCTGAAGCAAATGTTCTCCTATTGCAGTGGTATACGATTGAAAGAGGTATAATAAACGTGGCAAAATGTTCATTTTTACTGTGGCTATCCTGCCGAACCAAGACAAGCCAAGAGGTTCCCTTCTATCTAAATCTGCCTTAAGTTCAGTCACTAGGGGAGTATAATTCACCTCACTTAGGCATTGCAGATTACTAATGAGGAAAACTCCCAGATATCGGATGCCATCAGTCACCCATCTCAAGGGGAACAACTGCTGACACGTCTGGTAAATTTGCGCTCCCACACCTTGTGCCAATGCTTCCGTCTTGGTATAATTAATGTTGAAACCAGAAACCTTTCTGTAGGCCTCCAGAGTCTGAAATAGCTTTGGAAGGGAGTCTAGAGGAGATGTGATTGTCAATAGGACATCATCTGCGAATAGTGCTACTTTGGACTCCCATTCCCCTACCTTCACTCCAGTAATACCCGGATCGTTTCTCATGGCCCACGCCAGGGGTTCCATCACCATGGCAAACAAAAGAGGTGATAGTGGACACCCCTGGCGTGTTCCTCTTTGTAAATCAAAGAAAGGGGAGACCTGTCCGTTGATCTTTAGACATGCTCTAGGTCTAGTATAAAATTCCTCTAACCAACCCATAAATTTAGTGCCAAATCCAAGACGTTGCATTGTCTGATATAGAAAGGGCCAATGCACCCTATCGAATGCCTTTTCGGCATCAATACTTAACAAGCAATAGGGTAAATTTCTTTGCTTTGCAGCATACATAACATCTATTGTTCGCCTAATGTTGTCAGAAGCTTGTCTATTTGCAATGAATCCCACTTGGTCTGGGTGAATGATAGATGGCAGAACTGTAGTTAACCTGGTGGCCTACACTTTTGCCAGTATACGCACATCGATGTTTAATATCGAGATTGGCCGGTAGGAAGAACATTCGGTCACATCTTTTTTGGGCTTAAGGATTACGGCAATCCATGCCTCTCGCATAGTTTCTGGCATGCTTTCCCCTGTTCGTATAGAATTTAACACTTCCGCTAACAGAGGTGCCAGGTATGGGGCAAATTTTTTATAAAATTTGCTTGTGTAACCATCTAGCCCAGGTGCTTTGCCAGTTTTTAAGGATTTAATGGCATTGAGCACTTCCTTTGCCTCTATAGGAGGGTCAAGCATTTCCCTGTGTTCTAGGGAAATACTCGGCAGGTATAGTTTCTCTAAATATGACCGAACATCCCCCTCCTGTATCGAGCTATCCTTGGAGTACAATGCAGCATAATACTGGCTAAATCGGTTTCTAATCTCTTGCGACTGTCGGAGACTCTCTCCTTGTTGCCCCTTAATACAAAAAATGGTACGCTCTACCCGAAGCTTTCGCAGTTTAAGCGCTAGCTGTCTACTAATCTTATTTTTCTCAGTATAATTATGAAGCTTTAACTTTTCATTAAGAAAATCTAACTCCTGGCTTAGCAAAGCATCTAATTGTACCCTCTTAGCTTGCAAGCTTCGGTAATGTTTAAGAGAGCCTGTACTTTTATGTTTTAGTTCTAGTTCCCTAATCTGGCTTCTCAACTGAGTCAGTTCGCTGTCTCTTTTCCGTTTAAGTCGCCCCGACACCGCCATGAAGTGGCCTCAGGATACTGCCTTAAGCGCATCCCAGACCACCGCTACTGGCGGGCCTGAATTCAAGTTAAATGACAAATATTCCTCAAGTACCTTAACATATTCGGTACAAGCCTCTTCTTGTTTTAATATCATATTATTGAAAGTCCAGGTACCTCTCCTTTTCTCTGTCAGGTGACTGTCCCACTGTAGCATACATGGAGTGTGATTAGAGAGGGTGATATTTCCAATCTGAGCTCTGCCAATTTGATTTCCTAGCAGTTTATCTATAAGAATGTAGTCTATTCGGGAATACGTCTGATGAGCTTGGGAGTAAAAGGAGTAGTCACGTTCTCCGGGGTGGCTGTCCCTCCAGGAATCACAGAGCCCCACGTCCTCCACAAAAGTGGTAAAATGCTTGGCAATTACCCTATCGTTCCTTGTGGGACAACCAGATTGGTCTAAGTCTGGTTGCAAGGTGGCATTGAAGTCGCCTCCTAAAATCACAGAGCCTCCTATCATTTCCATCAATTTTCGCTTAAGTAACTGGAAGAAGGAAAGTTGCTCCATGTTGGGGCCATAAATAGATCCGAATGTAACTTCCCTATTTTCTATAGTACCTCTGATCAAAACATACTGCCCTTTTGGGTCCCGTTTCACCTGCTGGACCTGCAGAGAGAGGTTATTATGAAAAAGTAGGGCCACCCCTTTTTGTTTCTTATTAGAGACATCGGATGCAAAATAAATTTTTGAATAGTGGGGGTGCCTAAACAGAGTTTCATGGGCCCTCTTCAAATGTGTTTCTTGTAACATTATCTAATTCAAGATTGGGTCCGGTAATTAGTACTATTGAAGCAAAGATCTTCACACTAATTTGAAGTATTCTGCTATTTAGACAGATAAAGAAGCAGTGTCTTAACCTTATTCATATATTCAATTTTTTCGAATTTTTTCTAAGGCAACCTCAGCGACGCTCATTACCAAAAGTTTGGATATGGCAATGTAACTAGCGTCCACTTCTTCATTGGTTCAGCCAATTTATTGTATTTTTTTTAAACTTCAAAAATCTTTTGCTATTTTATCAGTTTAATTACTTATCTTATATGATCAGACCAAAGGGTTCAATGCCCGACATGCATGTTTCGCCCTCTATCAAGCTGTGTCAAGGGCTATCCCCTAAAAAATAGAAAACCCAATGTATTAGTAAATTTTCCTAGCGCATAGAAAACCTTCCTTCATAAGTTTTCAGTAATCTAGGTTATTTCACGCCATACAGTATTTATCAAAAAATCTTACCTACAGTCTCTCCCAGCGTCAGCTCTACTTAGTTCTAGCGGGTTTACCCCTTCTCAAGATGGCGCCGGCGTTCTCATCTCTTACTTAAATATTCAAATTACCTCTGACCTCATGGATCCTCCCCCGGGCTCTATTGGACCTCTACAATACAGGATACACTGATCTATCCAATCAGTGACATCCATTCTAGCTCAGCATTTAAGCCAGCTGGCGATACCGTGTTTAAAGAAAAAATATAGAATTGTTCACGATAATTTAGCAGTTTTTTGACCGAGCCTCCCTCCTCCCCTGTGCCTACACATTCCAAGATTCTCCATCGTATTTCATCTACTGTATGATTTTTATCTAGCCAATGGGCTACTAAAGGAGCCTGCATATTCTGAGTAGTAATTCTGGATTTATGCTCCGTTAGACGGATCTTAATTGGTCTAGCACTTCGTCCTATGTAAATCAATCCACAGGGGCATATGATACTGTATACCACGTTATTCGAATCACATGTAGCTCTTTCCCTTAGGCCAATAATGCTGTCTTTTCCAGGGGCACACCAAGTAGGACCCATCATTCCTGTTTTACACCACTGGCAATGGCCACATTCTACCTGTTCACCTCTTATTTCAGTCCCACTGGAGTGGAGGAATTTTTTCTTTGCTAGCACCTCTCCCATTGTTTTTCCCCTGGTATATGCAATTCGAGGGGGTTCTGAAAAGCATGGAAATAATTGCAGAATATGCCAATGAGTTTTAATACTTTGTATCAACTTCTGACTCATTGCAGTAAACGGAAGAACACAAGTTAATCTTTCTTCCCGAGTTTCAACATCAGGCATATTCTCTTTCAATAAAAGGGGTCATTGAGCAAAACGAGCACGTAGATAAGCTTTTTTAATCGATGATCTAGGATATCCCCGTGCCTGAAATCTTTGTTTTAGGTCTATCGATTGATCCTTAAACTCCTGAAGAGTGGAACATACCCTTCTCACTCTCAAGAATTGACTGACCGGGAGATTGTACTTTAGATGATATGGATGACAGCTGTTGAACTGTAAAAGTGTATTACGGCTTGAAGGTTTTCGATACAAGGTAGTAGACAGTCCAGTTTCGTTCTTATAGATCCATAAATCCAGAAATTCAATCGATGTCTTATTAGCCGTCATAGTAAATGCAATGTTTGAATCCAATGTATTTAACCAAGCAGTAAATTCATAAAGAGATTGTTCAGAGTCCGTCCAAAGGAAAAAGATATCGTCCAGATAGCGTTTCCACATCTGTACTGGTTTGAAGCGTTCAGATGGATAAATCAGCATAGCTTCTAATCTAGCTATATACAGTGTTGCCACCGACGGAGCTAGGGTAGCCCCCATAGCTACACCCTGGGTTTGTAAATAGAATGTTTTGTCAAACCAAAAATAATTCTTCAGAATAACCAATTCTGCCAATTGTACTATAAAATCAGATGCGATCCGCTGGGGTCCATGTCTAGCCTCCACAATCTGTTTAATTATTTCTAGAGCCCCTGACTGGGGAATCCGTGTGTATAAAGACACTATATCAAGCGTAACCAACCAAGAATCTTCTGTCACATTCTCAATTTTTTCCATCTCTCTCAAGAAATGGGAGGAATCTTTTATGTAGGAAGGCATATCTTGTACATGATTTTTTAAAAAAAGATCCACAAACTGAGACAAGGGTTCTAAAACAGACGATCTAGTGGAAACTATTGGGCGTCCCGGCGGGTCTTCCATCCGTTTATGAATTTTGGGTAGAAAGTATATTTTGGGTGTCTGAGGGTTTTTTTCCATAAGAAAACTTCCTTCCTTAGCTGTAAGCATATTAATTTTTACTGCTTCTGTTACTATATCTTTAATATATGCCTGTAATCCTTCCATCGGATCTGTGGCAAGCACCTTATATGCTGACAGGTCATTCAAATGTTTCATTGCTTCTTCACGATAGTGATGGATATCCCAGATCACAGTAGCTCCCCCCTTGTCTGCTCTTATAACGACAATTGAGGGTTCTTTTTTGAGCTGTTGTAACGCAGCCCATTGTCTGGAGGATAAATTTCTCTTTCCCTTGAGCCCGCTCTTATTATGCTCCAACAGATCCAAGTCTCTCAGAATCAAATCCTTAAAGGTGGATATTACTGGATTAGTAGGGCCGGGTGGAACCCATGTAGAGGGTGGCTTTACTATTGACATATCAACAGTGCTAGCATGATCCAAAAAATATATTTTACATTGTAATTTTCGGAAGAATTTATAGAGAGCTACACGCAGACGAAACGGGTCATGATCCGTTGTGGGAACAAAGCCCAGTCCCAGATTTAGCAAATTTATTTCATCTTGTGAAAGGACGTATTTAGAGATATTTACTATTGTTTCCGATATCCCCGAATTCGGGGATTCTCCCGCGGGTTCCGATCTTTGTAACCCTGTCGCTGTTTCTGTTGAGCCACCTTTGCTCTCGTTCTTACAGATCCCAGATCTCCTTCTTCCCCCATCCTTCCATTTTGATCTTGATCGCTTCCTGTACTTAACTCCTCACTCTCTTCTGTCGATCCTTCAAAGGCTACTCGTTTGCGGATGTTAGTAGTGTATTCTCTCTTATGCCAAGTATATATTCTACCTGATTGATAATCTCGCTCATCCCTCTTCAACTTTTTAATCTTCATTTGTCTTATCGAGTCTTTCATCGCTTGTACTGATTTCTTCAGATCTCCCATATGTTTATCATACTCTTCCGGTGTCTGATTAGTTTTAAGTGTCTCTTCTGCCGTGGAAATTTGTAATTTAAGATCAGCTTCCACCTGTGTTGTAGTCTCAACAATTAATACCATAAGATCTCGACTGCATTTATTTAATATTGCTGACCATTTATCCATAAAAGTTCTATCTGAAACAAATATCTTAGGTTCTTTTATGATTCGCAATCCACGGGGGATCCATGATTTTTTCAAATATTGCACCAGCGTGTTCGCATGTAGTTCTGCTCTCGCTAATCTTTTCTTTAGATTTTCAAGGTCAGTCCACGAACCCAGGGATTCAGATCCATCATCATCTTCAAGCAGCGTGGGACGCTGCAATAACTTCTGAATTTGTTCTTCCGTATAACCCTCAAATTCACTTGCCATGATATTCGGTGTGAAAACCAAAACGTGGCTAGTTTGTAAAAACTCTCTACCAGAAGGAAAATGTGCTTGCCTTAAGTCCTTCTTCTGTCTAGATAAGGCAAGCACATTTTCCTTCTCGGCATACTTCCAGAAACGCACAACAATATCTCGTGGCTTGTTGGCCAGCGGTTTTCCCAGAGCCCTATGGGCCCTCTCGATTTCAGGGAGCGCTGCTTCTGGGGTCCCCTCCTTTAATTGTGCGCACAGTTCTTTTATTATTTTCGGTATATCTTCTTGCTCACCGACCTCCGGAATTCCCCGGAAGCGTAAGTTATTTCGTCGTCCCCGATTTTCGATATCGTCCATCTTGTATTGTAGTTCCTCTAACTGGGTAAAAAATCCATCTTCCCGCTGTTTTACTTGCACCAACAGTTCGTCCTGCTCGTCAACTCGGCCCTCAAGCTCTTCCAGCCGGGCCCCAACATCTTTAATCTCGCCTCTCAAATTGTCTATACTTTCTACAATTTCTGATTTCATATGAGCCAGGTCTTTTCCGAGATCTTTAAGTATCTTGGCGAACTGCGATTCTCGAACGTTGCCCGCTTCACCTTCAGATCGCATCGATTCAGAGTCCGAAACATCCTCGTGTTGCGGAGAAGCATGGCACCTGGCTGTCTTGCTCACCCTTTGGCTGCTCCTCGCACCGCTTTTGGGATCCGATAGTTTTGATTTCTGCGACATCTTAGCGTAGACAAGTTGCCAAGAGTTGTTTAACTTGTAATCGCTGTCTTATTACTCAGTCTGTGCCGCTATGTTAGCTATTTTAACGGGAGAAGTCCAGGAGCTTTGAGCTCAGGTTGCCATCGAGGATGCCGACATCACTGGAAGTCCAAGAAATTCATAGCTTTTATTGGTTCTCAAGCTTAAAGCATTTTCCACAAGGCTCATAAGTTTTCTAATGCTTTTACTGGTTCTTCCCCATAACCACTGCCAGTTCACCAGTCAGAGTCCTGCTTACAACCACTTCCAAAACGTTCTAAATCTTCTATTTACGTCCCATTTCATTGCATAAATTGGTTGTTTGCTTAAAACCCTTTCAACAGCATCTATATTATCACTGTCATTTGCTGTACTGGTGAATTACTCACCAGTCAGTTGTAGGTCCCTGTATATTTTTCTGTTTCAGTCTAGTGACTGAGAACACTTAAGGGGGAAATTGTAAATATGTGGTAAAATGTCACATTTCACTGCAACTTAATTGATCATGGGAGTCACTAACCTGTGACTAACCTAACTCCCACAGTAAATGCAATCAACCTCACTAACTATGTTCTTCTTTCCAGGAACATTCTTAAAGGGGCCATTGCATGTTAATGCTGTGTGAACCTTCTCCCCAGTCAAGACCCTCAACCCCTCCATAAGATGCTCCTGGACCTCAGTCAAGCCCTCCACCCCACCCAAGTTACCCACCCATGCCCTCTTCCCTAGAAGAAGTCCCCCTCTAATCCACCATGAAAGCATCCCTCACCCCCTGAATCAAGTTCCCATCCCCAAAAAGCATCCTCCACCCTTCCCTTATCCCACTCACCCCTCTGAAGAAATTTCTACCATTGAGTCAAAGCCCCCCCCCCCTTCCCATAGACCCGCTAGTACCTACCAGCAGGTTCTCTGATCTCCAGTGTCTAAGGGCAGGAATGATCCCCAGCTGCTTCTGCCCTCTCTCGTACTGGGTTCAAAATGGTACCAGTTAACCCCTATTGGTAGTCTTATGGTACTATCACTAGGAGTCAAGCTGCCAAATAAGGAACAAAAGCCCTTAAATACTATGTCTGACTTTTACAGTCTTTTCTCCCCAACCTTCCATAGATCATCTCCCTATCTCTGTCAGATGGACTCCCCTCAGTTATACCTCTTCTGTTAAGATACTCGGTGTCATCTTTGACAGTCTTTCTTTTCACCCCCACATTTCCAAAGTAGTTTCTTCATGTTTTTTCACCCTCAGACAAATACATTATGTAAGATCTCTTCTCAAACCCTCTTCTCTACATATCCTTCTGCATAGCTTAGTGATTTCAAGACTGGATTATTGCAAATTACCTGCTTGCTGGTCTTCCAAATGCCCAAATACAGAGATTACAACTTGTACAAAATACTACCATTAAACTTATTCTTGGTCGGAAAACATTTGATCCTCTTTCTCCCCTTGTCTTAGCCAAGCACTGGCTCCTAATAGCCTACAGAATACCATATAAGATCCTAGTTCCATGCTACCAGTCCTCTGGTCTCCTCTCTTTTTTGGCTTCACTTTTCATCCCATACACCTCATCCAGGGGCCTGCATTCATCCTACTAATGTCTACTGACTGTTTCTATCTTGAGACTAATAGGATGTCCTGTTTCAGCATAATCATTCTTACTCTCTGGAATTCCCTCCCCCTATATATCAGGCTTGAACCATCCCTGGTTAAACTTAAATCCCAGATGAAGACATTCTTTTCACCCAGATCTCGCCATCTACAACCCAAAACTGACCTCCATAGATGCTTGCCTCTCTAGCCTATCGGTTGCTTGACACATGAGTTATGAAGGAAGAGAAATGTTCTCTGTTGTACTAACGCTCCTTTTCTCTCCTCCCCTCCCCTAATGTAAATTGTATTTCTCCATTTCAATGCTTCCTTCTGTGCAAGCCCCTCATCTACAGCTTTTTACCCCGGGATTCTATATATCACACCTAGAGTTCCATGCTGAAATCCAAGCATATTCTGTAACAATGTTCATAATTTAATTGGCTTAACAAACCAATCAGCATATTCTGTAATGCACAGTGCCTAAATTCTAATGCATGGTGCCAAAAAGGAATGTGGTTATGGGTGGGGAAATGGGCATTTTCTGGGCATTCCAAAATTTACTTGCACTGTTATAGAAAATGGTCCTCTGTGCCTAAATCTATGTGCCAATATTTACGCCACGTTTCTCTTGGTGTAAATGGATGCACTTAATTCTAAGCGCTGAGATGTGAACTAAGCATATTCTATATACCATGCCTAAATATAGACACCGCTTATAGAATACACTTAGGCAGAAATTTATTCTGTGCAGATTTTTCAGGCGCAATATATAGAATCTAGCCCTTTAGTGTCTTATGTCTTTTACAAGATGTTTTGTCCCCCTGCCTTTTACCTCTGACTTGCCTTGTAAACTGCTCTATTTTTTTTATATATTTGTGATATATCAAATAAACGAACTTGAACTTTTGCATCTCATTATTATGTAGCTCACATTTACTAGCATGCATTATAGTAAAATAATACACAATTCTGCCATTTAACACACATTAAAGGGGCAAATATTGTATATTGTTCACTTAACACATGTTAGTAACTACTTTCTAAAGATTCTCAAAAGAAGTTTATTTTAAGAATAATTTGCAACTCTCCCATGGTGTGAACAATTGAACAGCATGCAAGAGCAGTACTTCTCAATTAGCCATTTGGGCGTTTGGGATCACAGCACTGTATATTCTTGAGAGAAACTTGCATGCATTGCCTCCACTATTTTGAAATCTAGCTCATGCATATTTACTGTGGTAATCCTGAAAACTCAGCTGGTTAAGTCTGCCTTCAGGAGAGGGTTGAGAAACAGAGTGTTAGGGGATGCATTCTTCCTATTTGGTGGGATACATGGAGGGGCATAATCGAACGGGGCCAGCCATCTATATGGGTGGCCATTTCTAAGGCCGGCCCCATAAAGCGGCATACCCGACCGTATTATCGAAACAAGATGGCCGGCCATCTTTCGTTTCGATAATACAGTCAGGGCCGGCCAAATCTCAACATTTGAGCCGGCCTTATAGATCGCCGGCGTTAGAGATGGCCGCCATTGGTTTTTGCTGATAATGAAAACTAATGGTGGCCATCTCAAACCAGGCCAAATCCAAGCCATTTGGTCATGGGAGGAGCCAGCATTTATAGTGCACTGGTCCCCCTCACATGCCAGGACACCAACCGGGAACCCTAGGGGGCACTGCAGTGGACTTCACAAATTGATCCCAGGTGCATAGCTCCCTTACCTTGTGTGCGGGGCCACCCAAACCCACTACCCACAACTGTACAACACTACCATAGCCCTTAAAGGGTAAAGGGGGACACCTACCTGTGGGTACAGTGGGTTTCGGGTGGGTTTTGGAGGGCTCCCATTTACCACCACAAGTGTAACAGTTGGGGGGGGGATGGGCCTGGTTCCGCCTGCCTGAAGTGCACTGCAGTACCCACTAAAAACTGCTCCAGGGACCTGCATGGTGCTGTGATGGAGCTGGGTATGACATTTGAGGCTGGCAAAAAAATATTTATATTTTTTGGGGGGTGGGAGGGTGTTGGTGACCACTGGGGGAGTAAGGGGAGGTGATCCCCGATTCCCTCCAGTGGTCATCTGGTCATTTAGGGCACATTTTTGAGGTTTGGTCCTAAAAATAAATGGACCAAGTAAAGTCGGCCAAGTGCTCGTCAGAGCCGGCCTCCTTTTTTCCATTATCGTCCGAAGCCGGCCATCTCTTAACCACGCCCCAGTCCTGCCTTCGGTACCCTGCCAACACGCCCCTTGAACTTTGGCCGGCCCTGCGACGGAAAGCAGTTGAACCTGGCCAAAATCGGCTTTCGATTATACCGATTTCGCCGGGTTTAGGAGATGGCCGGCCATCTCCCAATTTGTGTCGGAAGATGACCAGCCTTCTCCTTTGAAAATAAGCAGGATGGTTAAGCTGCTGTCTTCTTAAAAACTACACTAGTGACTAGCACAGCTGTATATCTTTAAGATCAAGATGTAAAAATACTGCCTTGTTCCTGGTTTATATGTTTCAGAATGACTATTGAATTGCTGTGTAGCCTCTAGGTTGTGAAAAATCAGGCAGACCAAATAAGTTAGTTAAGGAGTAGCTAAACATTTTAAATCAGATAATGCCTGGAATTTATAATTTTTTAAAATCTATATTTGAATACTATGTAGTATGCACCGTCACATGGTGTTCTTTTTGCATTGTCTTACAGGGTGATCCTGGCCTGACAGGAGAGCCTGGCCCAAGGGGAGCTCAAGGAGAACCTGGTTCTGAGGTACTGTTCAACTAGCCTACTCATGTTACTACTTAGATTTTTTTTCAAATCACTTTTCACGGCTACTGTTATTTGTATACTGCTTTTATTTTAAAATTTGTGTTCTAAGTGTGGTCCTCTAGCACCATCCAGAACTTGCTTTCAGAGCTTTACTGTGCTCTTCATATTTATTCCATTGTTTAGATTTCAAGTCTAGCCCCATAAATTGGTTCAAAAGTCATATTAGAAGCATCTTACAGTGTTGTCTGCCTTTCTCAAGCATAATCTTATTTGACCACAATTCTGTAGTAATAACTGATACATTTAATTTGCTGTTTGCAAACATTTAAACTTTGCATTAAATTAGAAAGGTACTGTATGGCACATTGTCATATGACTTATATATAAACATCACAAACCTGAATAGTCCAGTAAATCCCATTCTAGTCTGCAGGGCACACCCACTCAGTCTGGTTTCCAAAATAAATAAATAAATAAATATATTTTTATTTTTATTACATTTGTACCCCGCGCTTTCCCACTCATGGCAGGCTCAATGCGGCTTACATGGGGCAATGGAGGATTAAGTGATTTGCCCAGAGTCACAAGGAGATATATATATATATATATTGGAGTCAATGTACACAGATATATTGTACTTCATTGTGGAGCATCTGAAAAATCAAACTGGCTTTGTATGCTTCAAGTACTGCTTAGGGAGTCACTGGTATAGACAGTGCATTGGTAGTCCATTCCCAAAAGCAGAAATAATATTTCTTATTTAGGGGGTAGTCATCCAAGTGTGGTAAAAATCAGGCCATTGCCGCACCTTTATTTACTGCAGGTTATTGACTTCCTTGGTGTATGAATAATGCTGCTTATGAGCCTTTCTTCTATATTGGGAGTATCAGATTGCAAAGCTGCATCTCAGTGCCCCTGGATGGCCTCTGAAAGAGCCCATCTTTGTTGTCCCCTGATTCAGACCCCTTCCCTCCATCCTGTCCCTCCTTGAATTAAGGCACCCCTCCCAATTCAGACCTCCCACCCAAGCATTCCTTCCCTTGCCCACTTGTCCCCCTCCGTGGCCCTCTGGCCTACTTCAGTTGTCCCTGTTGGTCCAGCAGTTCCCAGGGAGGAGTGAATCTCAGTCGCTTCTGCCCTTGCAGAGCCAGGATCAAATGGCACTGGTGATCCCTAGCAGAAATCTCATAGTACTACTGCAATTTTTCTGTCCTAATTTTCTCCAGATAGATATCTATAATAACTTTCAGGACATATGCTCTCTTCACACATTGACCTGGCACTATCCAGATAGTGCTAAGACAGTCTGGAAAGATAATCAGCAGCACTATCTAGATAATATGGTAGTTGTCCAGATATTTCCCTTTCAGTACTGACCTATATATTTTTTGAGTGCCTGTATTTATACATATATACTCTTGGTGATCTTATAAACACTAGGGATGTGCATTTGTTAGTGTATATTCAGTTCATTAGTGCATCTGTAAAAATTATTGCATGCACTTTAGAATGTGGTAGCAAAACTATTAACCCCTTATTGAAAAGAGGTTTGAAAAAAATGGAACCCCCTCCCCTGAAAATCAGGAACATTTTAGGAAAAACTGAAAACTAACCAAATTTTTCTTGCTTGAGCACATCCCTAATAAACACCTGCTTCACCATGTAAAGTGCTATTCTCATTAGAGTAATGTGTTTTGGGGAACAGGAACCAAACACGATACTCCAGTGTATTTAAATATTTAGGACTAGATTCTATATATAGCACCTGAAAAATCAGTGCCAAAAAATATCTGCCTAGGCTTATTCTATAAACCATGCCTAGATTTGGGTCCGGTTTATAGAATATGCCTAGCGGCCATTCCTGACCTAACTCTAGGCGCATCCATTTATGCCAAGTAAAACTTGATATAAATACTGGCGCCTAAGTTAAGTATGGAGCAGATGTGTTTGTACGATGCCCATAACCCACCCATTCCATTCCCGTGGCCATGCTCCGATTGGCAGCACGGATTAGAATTTATGTGCACCACTTTACAGAATACTCATAGCAAGTTGTGCACTTAAATTCTAATTAATGCCAATTAGTGTCGATAATTGCTTCAGTGACAATTATTGGTGCTGATTGGTTTTTAAATAATTAAATTGCATGTGCAAATCCAGAATATGACCAGATTTGCGCATGCAATTTCAGTCAAGCTGTATAGAATCTGGGGGTTAATAAATATTCATTGCCAATGACCTGAAAACTATCTTTGATTAAGACTCAAGGACTAGTTTGAACATCACTGCCCTTGCTGTTGACTTTATTCAGCTGATTAAGGGGTCCTTTTACTAAGGTGAGCTAATAGATTTAGCGTGTGTGTGTTAAATGATGACACCTATTATATTTCTATGGGCATCATTTAGCATGCACTAAATCTGTTAGCACACCCTAGTAAAAGGATCCCTAAATACTTAAACTTATGCAGATCCTTTTGCAGAGTGCCACATAACAAATGATTAAGAACTAGTAACATATATTGAGGAATATGATTCTTTGTTTCTTTTTGCAGGGTGATATTGGAATCCGGGGGGATCCTGGACTGACAGTATGTAAACATATACTATCATATTCTTTTGATTTTGTACTCTACTAAAAAAAGGAAAAGATATACAATAGAGCTGCCTCATCTGTTCTATCACAAACATTTAAGTTTCAAGTTTTATTCAAATTTAATATACGTAGATTGGCAAACCATCTCAGTGGTTTGCAATCAAACAATATTAAAAAGAAATAAGGTATAGGAAATGGAGATGGAGATGAAAGGGCAGCAATACAGGAAAATTCCACCTAGAAATAAGGATCCAGTCTTTCATTAAAGGGAGGTAGGACTACCGTGTGGGTAGCACATGCCAAAACAGCATCCTGCGGTATTTCTGTGATCAATGCATGCCAATCCCTGTGGTAGAAAATTGACATTATTTTCTAGGTGGGGGGAGAGTCTAGACATGCCCTGTGCTAATTGGGCAGCAAATGCACATAGTCATGTGCTACCTGATTAATGTAGGAGTAGCGCGGGAGTCCTTACCACCTCCTAAATAGGTGGCGGTAAGAGCTCCCAGCGGTAATGGCCACATGCTAATGGGGAAATTAGTGTTTGGCCATTAAAAAAAAAAATGAACACAGCCATTTTTCAGCTGCGCTAAAAAGTGGCCAGAGCACACAACAAACCCACATGCTAATCGAAGTGCTGACCATTTTCTAGCGTGGCTTAGTACATAAGTACATAAGTAATGCCACACTGGGAAAAGACCAAGGGTCCATCGAGCCCAGCATCCTGTCCATGACAGCGGCCAATCCAGGCCAAGGGCACCTGGCAAACTTCCCAAACATATAAACATTCTATACATGTTATTCCTGGAATTGTGGATTTTTCCCCACGTCCATTTAGTAGCGGTTTATGGACTTGTCCTTTAGGAAACCGTCTAACCCCTTTTTAAACTCTGCCAAGCTAACTGCCTTCACCACGTTCTCCGGCAACGAATTCCAGAGTTTAATTATGCATTGGGTGAAGAAGAATTTTCTCCGATTTGTTTTAAATTTACTACACTGTAGTTTCATCGCATGCCCCCTAGTCCTAGTATTTTTGGAAAGCGTGAACAGACGCTTCACATCCACCTGTTCCACTCCATTCATTATTTTATATACCTCTATCATGTCTTCCCTCAGCCGTCTCTTCTCCAAGCTGAAAAGCCCTAGCCTCCTTAGTCTTTCTTCATAGGGAAGTCATCCCATCCCCGCTATCATTTTAGTCGCCCTTCGCTGCACCTTTTCCAATTCCACTATATCTTTCTTGAGATGCAGCGACCAGAATTCAACACAAGTAAAAAGTAAAAAGACTCCTAATTCCTTCCAAAAGTTATATGTAAGCTGTGTGAGGCCACTTGAAAGATTAATAAATTAAAGTAAAAATTAAAACAAAAAATGGCAAATAAGGTGATGCCTTTTACATAAGTACATAAGTATTGCCACACTGGGACAGATCAAAGGTCCATCAAGCCCAGCATCCTGTTTCCAACCGTGGCCAATCCAGGTCACAAATACCTGTCAAGATCCCCAAAAAGTTCAACACATTTTATGCTGCTTATCCCAGAAATAAGCAGTGGATTCTCCCCAAGTCATTTTAATAATGGTCTATGGACTTTTCCTTTAGGATGCCATCCAAACCTTTTTTTAAACCCTGCTAAGTTAACCACCTTTACCACATTCTCTAGCAATGAATTTCAGAGTTTAATTATATGTTGAGTGAAGAAACTTTTTCTCCAGTTCATTTTAAATTTACTACTTTGTAGCTTCATTGCATGACCCTAGTCATTTTTGGAAAGAGTAAATAAACGATTCATGTCTACCCATTCCACTCCACTCATTATTTTATAGCCTTCTATCTTATCTCCCCTCAGCCATCTTTTCTCCAAGCTAAAGAGCCCTAGCCGCTTCAGCCTTTCCTCATAGAGAAGTTGTCCCATCCCCTTTATCATTTTCGTCGCCTTGGCATTTTGGGCTAGATTCTATATAAGGCACCTAAAAAATCAGCACGGTAAACATTTACACTGAAACGTATTCTATCAGCGGTATCTACATTTAGGTGTGGTATATAGAATATGCTTAGTTGATATCCCAGCACCTAAAACTAAGTGCCTCCATTTACACTAACGAAAATGTGACGTAAATTTCTGCACATAGATTTACGTGTACTGTGCCATATTCTATAACTAAATGCGTAAAATTTGGAACACCCTTGAAATGCCCTTTTCCCTGCCCATAGCCATGCCCCTTTTGAACTGCGCACATTAGAATTTAGTCACAGTTCATTACAGAAGCTTAGCAAGTTGTGCACGTAAATTCTAATTACTACAAATTAGTGCTTATTATTGCTTAAGTGCTGTTATCAATGCTAATTAGCTTGTTAAGCCAATTAAGTTATATGTGCTGGTATAGAATATGCCTGGATTTTGGCGCAGATCTCTAGGTTCGCTTTATAGAATCCGGGGATTTGTGACTAGCTTTCAAAAGCAAGACAAAAATATATTAGTCCAATAAAAAGGTATTACCTTGTTTTCCATATTTTTGTTCTTAATATTATTTATTAACCTTCCAAAAGCAAATGTTATATTTTTAGGATTCCTTTTACAAAGCTGTGAGAAAAATTTACCTTAGTGCGCCCGTACACGGGTTTTTCCTGTGTGCTAAACCTTTTTTCCCGCAGCCTGAAAATGGATGATTTTCTATTTTCTCAATTGATGGCTATGCACTAATGTTGCCATTAGTGTGCAGCCATTAACAGAAATTAGCGCGTGTGTATGTACTGCCACCCATTATGTAAGCAGTAAATGGCTCAAGCACTAATCCAGTGCTAATCAGCGCACGATAATGTAGATGCACTAAATGATTAATGCAGAAATGCTCACTCTCCACCCCTGATATGCCCCTCCATGGAAAAAATTTAAAAATTCATTTGTGTGCGCAAATGTCAACCTTACTGCAGGATATTTAAGCACATCCAGCAATCAGCCCTTTTAAGTCATCGTAGACGCACTTTAGTGCCTAATGCATCCAGGGCCCATTTTAGACATGCTGGGGCCCAGGGCAGAAATCAAGGAGGGGGCCCCTGATCCCTTCTCCTCCCTTTCCCCTCCCCCCAATCTCCCCACTTCTTCAAACACAAAACACAGACACACCTTCACCAAATACAGAACAATGGATCACAAATACAAATAAGAATTGAACTGGGAACCCCAAGAAATTAAACCTAACAAGTACCTCAACACTGGTGAAATAAAACAGACATGCACTTTTTTTTGTACTGAACACACTGGGGTCAATATACCAGACACACACCAAAATTAGCCACCTCCCTTGTTGTGGCTGGTGGAGATCCTGAAACCCTCCTCCGGTCTGGCAGCCAGAAATCTCCAAGCTCTTCAGCTTGCGGCAGTTTCCCCAAACTGCCACCAGCTGCAGAAATTGTAGAGTTCTGGCCACCAGAGGGGCCCCGGCATGGGAACCATTCTCACAAGCTGCCTGCGGCTGCTGCGAAGCTTTCCCTCTGCCGCAATCCGGCCAGGTGGAAACAGGACGTTGCGTCGGAGGGAGCAGATCTCAGCAGAGAGAAAAGTTCAGGGCAGCCTCAGGCAGCCTGTGAGACTGGCTGCCACGTCGAGATCCCTCTGAGAAAAGAAAATGATTTTTAAAGTAGACCGGGAAGGTGAGGAGAAGGGTAAGAGATGCCCAGACCACAGGGCCCCCTGGAGCTGTGGGGCCCAGGGCAGCTGCTCTCTTTGCCCCCCCCCCCCCCCCAACTCCACCCCTGAATGCAGCTTAGTAAAAGAATCCCATACTTTTGTTGTGGAGTAACATAGTACTCAATTTTTAGAATTTAAAAGTAAGATAAAAGTCATCAGAAAGGATAAGCAAGGCTACCTGGGGCATCATGAGCAGACCAACAGCATTCCATACCTCTGGAGCAGTAGCAATAACATTCCTGAAACTCTATGTGGCTGCTTGTAGTTGGTCACAGGGGGACTGGTGGGCCAGCAATCTCATTAGAGGAATTTCTCTTTGTGTGTGTTGTGAGGGTCAGTGTTAAAATATGCTAGGGCTGAGAGCAAAAACTTGGGAGAGAGCCTCAAGGCTAGTCAGTAGACTATCAGGCTCATTTTCAAAACAAAAGGGCGTCCAAAAAGCGACACAAAAGGCAGATGGACGTCCCCATGAAAGAAGGTCACCCAAATCCAATAATCGAAACAGGGCCGTAAGGGGCCCATCTATGATTGTCCCCACAGGGGAAGTGTTAGGGGCATGTTATGGGCAGCGTTACGAGATGGACGCCCCCAGCGTTTAATGGCTAGCAAAATGGTTTTGCATGGGTCGGAACATGGGCGTCCTTAGTTAGACAAGAAATAAAAGTGACCAGGGTAAGGGGGAAGTCGTCTTTAGACCCATTAGCATTTTATGCAGTTGGAGAGTGGCGAGAGCGTTGTTGGGAGAGAAAGCTGAAAGTTTGTTGAGTACCTGTTACCTTTGTCTGTGTGCCGTAGTCAGAACGTTTTCACCCTCACCTGCCTCATTTGTGTTTTACCTTTTTCGCTTTCCCTACCCCTTCTAGCCCACAAACCCAGACACCACTACTCCTTCCTCTATCTCCCCCATTCCCTCCCCCTATCCCTCTCCATTCACTGACCCCAAGTTCATATTTCATTCCCTTACCTGTTTGTAGTCTCTGTTTGTCTCTTTGTCCTGTGTACTGCTGCAGCGTGTTTGGGGAGTGAGTGGCTAGAGGGTGTGGCAGGAGAGTTTGTACTGGGTCAGAGAGTGCTTGCAGTGTGGCTCTGCTGTGTGTGACCGCATTGTTTGTGGGTGGTGGGAGAGTGAGTGTCAGTTTCTGTTTGTTGCTGCTGTGTTTCACCAAGTTGGTAGGGAGAGGTGAGCACTGGTGTCACTGCATTCCACCTGTAGTGCGGGGAAATGGAGGCACTAAATGCACATGTGGCTTACATGTTGGAGGAAGAGGGGAGGCACCACAGGAGGTACTCAGGACCCATAGCAGTTTCCTAGACCTCACCGACCTGCAGTGTCTTACTAGGTACTGCTTTGATAGGGCTGCCATTCAGCACCTTTGTGGCCAGCTCAAACCCCTCCTGCAGCCCAGGACCCGTAGGAATAACCTGTGCACCTAAAGATCACTGTTTCTCTATCTTTTCTGGCCACTTGGAGTTTCCAGTCTGTCCTATCTGTGAAAACGAGTCTCACCCAGGCTTCCATTTCTAACTGCCTCACCCAGTGATGCCTTCCTTACCCACACCTCTGAGTACATCACCTTCCCCACCACCCCACAGGCCCTGCAGAACAACATGGCTGACTTCTACGCCATAGCTCGCTTCCCCTCGGTCATTGCCGCCATTGACTGCACACTTGTCGCACTCAGACTCCCCCCCCCCCCCCCGGGCACGAGAGTCCACTTATAGGAACTGGAAAGCATTCCACTCACTCAATATGCAAGTTGTGTGTGATGCCCAGGGGGAGATTCTAGACATGTGTGTCCGATACCCAGGTTCCACCCATGACGCCAATATATTGCAGCACTCAGGAATCTTTCGCAGGTTTGACCGAGGGGAGATCACCGGCGGATGGCTCCTAGGCAAGTGCAGCATGGATCTGCCCTCCAACAGGCAGCCCTCAGCACTATCTCCCTCCAGCTCACTTCACAACCCACTGTTCCCCTCCCACCTCCACAAGGTACCCGCTCCAAACAATACACACTCATCTTTCTCATCCTGCTTCTCCCCAAAGGCTACCCACAGTGGAGTTGTCTCATGACCCCCATAGTGCACCCAAGCAACCACAAATCCAGCACTTACTCTTCCAGGCCCACCCATCCAAATCCTTCATCGCTGTCGCTGCCTTTTCTCCCGCGGCTCCGGGGAACGGCCGTCCGGGAGGCAGCGATCAGCCACGTCCATCCGGCCCTCTGATGCACTTCCTGTTTAGTAGGGCCGGATGGACGCGGCAGAGAGGAGTGGAGCTGCCTGTTTGAATAGCAGCACTGCGCGACGAGCGAAGAAACAAGCGGGGCGAAGCCTGGGGAGAAGAGAAGCACAATTTCATGGCAGGCACTGACAGGCAACGCTGATCGCTCATTATGAAAAGCCCTCGGGCAATCCCGAAAGGCATGCCCTAGATCCCCACAAAGATTGCACCGGATAGAGGAACATTCTTCCGAAAGATGATCCTTAGACCCACACTTTGCACACTGCTGTACCGGGCAGGGCATGCTAAAGTGGCGGAAAGACCCACACCTAAAACATTGTCTTGGCTCCTATCTCTCCCAATAAAAGCTGCCGAGGGAATATGCTGGACCACCTGACCCACCTGTTTAAGCCTAACTAAAGCCCCCCACCCCCCTGCCCATACTCTACTTGGATCCGGGAGCTTGGTTAGTGGAGTTCTCAACTCAGCATACCGCTGAACCCAGAAGGCCAGGTCCGCCCCTGAGATGGATTCATTCCGGACTAAAAGGGTCACCTGCACCAGATCAGGTCTGCTTATCGGAATCACCCTATAATTTCTCCATTCCCCACCCCCTCGAACTTCTTCGTACTTTTCCCAAAACACCTCCATCCCCCTTTGAGTCAAAAAACTGACATCATATTCCGGAATGTTAGCCGGGTGGATACAAGCATACAGATCTTCTGGAATAAACCCTAGCCCTTGTACCAACTGCAAAACCTTATCCCGGGATGGCATACCCCCCTCCTCCACCCATTTGAGTTGAACGACATTCCGGCATTTGGGGATCTGCCCCTGCCCCCTCCCTCCTCCCCCAAACCCGTCTCCCCCCTACCTGCAAAACCTAACCTCCCCCTCCCCTGCTCTCCTTCCCCCCCTCACCACAGCCGCAAAAGATACCGACCTCTTCCCCTCCCCACCCCCGCTCTTCCCTGACCTGGAACCATCCTGACCATCCAAACCCATCCTCTTCTCCAACAGCCACTTCTGAGCTGTCCCCACCCCCCCTACCTTCTGCAGCCTGCCCTGGCACCACACCCCTCCCTTCCTCCCCCCTCCTCTGATCATAGACCGCCACCTCCATAGCTTCAAAAGTACACCCATTCTGTCCCTCTTCTCTTACCAATCCCCCACCCTGCCCATCCACCCCATCCAAAGCAGCCTTCCCCCCAAGTCCAAACTGAAACCATTTACTAGACTGTCACTGTTCTCCAGATTTTGTCCACAGGGGAGATCCCCGCTTATCTGTTCAGAAGAAACCTTGCACTGCTGCTCCCTCTGAATATCCTGCTGCTCAGACTCCTCTGCTCCCAGCTGGCTTTCTGTTGCATCCTGCTCAGGAGGGTCCCGAGTGAGACCAGTCACTGTGTTAAGAGAGGAATTTCCCCTTGCTTCCTCCTGATTGGCAGAAACCTCCTGTCTTTCCAGCTCTCCAAGGCAGGATTCCCCAGAGCCTGCTTGCCCAGCTGCAACTACTCCTTGTAACTTAGCAACAGTTCCTGCACTCAGGGAGCCTGCAGAGTGCACCTGTGTTTGGAAGCAGAGCTCTTCTGCTGGCAACAGTTCTTCCACAAATGCACCTCCAACCAGAGTAAAACTGTCCTTTTTACCTTCTCCTGTCCTGCCTTCTTCAGGAAACCTTCTCTCTGCAAGACTAGGAACACTTGTCTGGAGCTCTTGTATGAAAAAATCTCTATCTCTGGTTTCCATAGTCTGCAAATGTTTAGGAGCCTTTTGAAGCTCTTTCTCTGTCCTTGTAGGCTCCAAAGATACTAGGGACTCCCAGCTGCCTCCTCCCCTCGCGAAGGGCGACTAAAATGATAGCGGGGATGGGACGACTTCCCTATGAAGAAAGACTAAGGAGGCTAGGGCTGTTAGCAGAATCTGTGGTACTTCAGGAGTCAAACACCACACACCAGAATGAGAGAGAAATCTTCTTTATTTGCCAGCAAACAAAGTAGGACATCAGCGCTAGCTCTCTCCTTCTCTTCAGCTCTCTGTGCCTTGTGTCTCCTGTCTTGGTTCCTTCTCGTCTCCTTCTCGTCTCAGCTCCTTCTCTAATGTAAGCTGCTTCTGCTCTCCTTTATATAGGGTCCTAAACCCTTCTAGCCCCCCTTTCTCACCAGATGGTAAAGAATAGATTGATTACCCTGTCTTGAACTAATTATCTCTACACATTTACTCAAAAATATCAGTTACATAGGTTTGAGATATTTCCTAAACTGACCTATGACCTGGGGCCTCTCAAACTGGACAATGTGGCACCTATCTCCTGCATTTTATTATTATTCACATAATCAGATTCCCGGTTAACTTCATAACTTGAGCTGGGTTCATTGAGGGGCTAAGGGGCCAGTCTTGCTTAATGGCACACAGACATGGTTTGTTATTACTTTCAGAAGACCAGTCCTACACTTAGCTATAATCAATCAAGGAGAAGACTTGACTTTTCCTGACCTCTTTCACCTATTAGCTTCATACACAGAACTAGCTAGGACTGTGGATAATTCAAACCAGATGATGACCTCTTAAACTGCAGACAAATCTCACTTGAAAAGTCAGACAAAGATGTAACACTGAATTGAAAAGATATTTTACATAGAAATAGAACTTATTAATTAAACAGAATAAAACATATTTTAAAATAAGCAGAAATCAGAATTCCTTATAAGACAAAATCTAGATCATCTAGAATTATTTAAATCTAAACTATCTCCTTCTAAACAGCATTAGCCTTAACAATCCATCACTCAAAAAGGGACAAAGAATGTTTCATTTCTCTCTGACCTTTCTAACCTCTAGTCTAGCAAAAGCTAGACATTTGAGTAATTAAAACCAGATGGCATTCTACCACTTTCCAGGACTGAACCAAACTTAAACAGAGTTAACAAATTAATATGATTTCTCTGTTCAGGCTGCCTCATTCCCCCCTTTGAGACTAAAATCAGCTTATGCAGAGATAAGTCTCAAAACTCAAACTCTTCTTTCTTCCTAACCTAAAACAAATACAGCAAACTAATCAAGCAATAATATTCCAACAGTCTGTGCTAGTCACAGATTACTCTAATATAATGTTCTCAGTCTTTGAGTTCTTATACCAGTTGGGATAGAACCTCAACTGACAAGGATCAAGCTCTCGAATTCCAGGAAAGCCAGAATCAGGGCAAGAAAGAGTCTCAGTATGAAGCCGAAGTCCAGCAGCTCCTGCGGTATGCAGTTGACCCTTCTTTTCAGCTAGTAGATTCTTTGGTTCGGGTCAAGCGCAGCTTCAATGCAATACAGCTTGGAGAAGAGATGGCTGAGGGGAGACATGATAGAGGTATATAAAATAATGAGTGGAGTGGAACAGGTTGATGTGAAGCATCTGTTCACGCTTTCCAAAAATACTAGGACTAGGGGGCATGCGATGAAACTACAGTGTAGTAAATTTAAAACAAATCAGAGAAACTTTTTCTTCACCCAACATGTAATTAAACTCTGGAATTCGTTGCCGGAGAAAGTGGTGAAGGCGGTTAGCTTAGCAGAGTTTAAAAAGGGGTTGGACGGTTTCCTAAAGGACAAGTCCATAAACCGCTACTAAACGGACTTAGAAAAATCCAAAATTCCAGGAATAACATGTATAGAATGCTTGTACATTTGGGAAGCTTGCCAGGTGCCCTTGGCCTGGATTGGCCGCTGTCGTGGACAGGATGCTGGGCTCGATGGACCCTTGGTCTTTTCCCAGTATGGCATTTCTTATGTACTTATGTACCAGAAGCAGCCATCACAGTAAGTGCACCAGAATCTGTTTGACTTGCCAAGCCCTTCATAAATTGCAGTGTATGTCCAGTGTTTGTAGCTGGCAAGTCCTCACTCACACATTGTCATTGTTGAAAGAGTTCTGCTGTACATACAGGGGAAACCTGACACTGAGATTTTGCTGTGACTTGTGCCATTCTCTCCTGGTTTATGTATATTTCCCTTAAGGGATTATCAGTATTCTTCTTTAATGAAACCAAAGTCTTTTCTTTGTATTGAAGCTGCTTTAACAAACGAGCCTCCTCTTTCTTGTAAATGTTCCAATTATCTCCCGGGGCCAGCCTAGTCATGGCTTTTGCCATCTTCAGCCGTTTCCCCTGCTCCTCTATGTCTTTCTCCAGGGCTTTAATCATTCGCACCCTTTGTACCACTTCTTCAACCAGGTGCCCCGGTCCTTCCTTCACCGACCGTACACCATCCTCCCCGTCTTCCTCCTCCTCCTCTGACCACTCACTATCATAGTCCTGTACGCCCGGACCCGGCTGAAGCTCCAGGTGTACCGCCATCAGCTCCTCTCCTTCCACCGTCTGGAGGCCCGAGGCCCTCCCTATCCACCTCCCCCCTCCATGTTCTTCAGGCTCCCTTTCCGGAAACCGCTGGGTCATGGAGGAGGTACCTGTTACCTCTTCATCTCGGAGACGCTGAGCCCTGCGGTCCATAGGGCTCCTTTCTCTGCTCCCCGAGGCTGGACTGAGCTGCACACAACCCTTCCGGGCCTTCTGGTCCGTAGGGCCCAGAGGCCCCATGTCCTGGGCCTTTCCTGGGAAACTCTTCCCCAGGCCTCTCTGCCCACCTGGGGAAGGAGCCAGCCCAGCACCTTTCCTGCTCTCAAGAGACCGAGCCTCCAAGCACACATCCTTCTCTCACGAAGTCTAGGCTGGAATGCCCTCCCACGGGAGGTGGTGGAGATGAAAACGGTAATGGAATTCAAACATGTGTGGGATAAACATAAAGGAATCCTGTTCAGAAGGAAGGGATCCTCAGAAGCTTAGCCGAGATTGGGTGGCAGTATAGCGCTGCGTGAGTCTGGTAGCGCTTTGGAAATGTTGAGTAGTAGTAGTAGTAGTAGAGCCGGTGGGGGTAGGCGGGGCTGGTGGTTGGGAGGCAGGGCTAGTGCTGGGCAGACTTATACGGTCTGTGCCCTGACAATGGCAGATACAAATCAAGGTAAGGTATACACAAAACGTAGCACATATGAGTTTATCTTGTTCGGCAGACTGGATGGACCGTGCAGGTCTTTTTCTGCCGTCATCTACTATGTTACTATGTGCACATTCTGGCCCAGCAATTGTGTGGCGAGGTGCAGTAGCTGCTTCCTCTGGCTGGATGGCCTCTGCTGAGGAGGTGCCCCCCCTTCTGCATCTTCTTCTTCAGTGCCACCATCGGCAAAGGCTGCAGGTGGTGGAGGGAGAGCCTCTGCTGCGGGTGGTGGAGGGAGAGCTGGCGCTGCTGCTGCTGGGTTCTGTGGTTCCACCCCATGGTCCTGTGTGCTTTCTTGTGCAGGCCCACTGGTTTGCTGCTCTGTGTGCTGGGGCTGCTGACCACTAGGGCCAGCTTCTTCCTCCGACTGGCTATCATCACCTGCACAGCAAAAGGGGAAGAAGTGTGTTGGTCAAAATAACCCACTTTTGTTTTTCACGCAAAGACCCAGCAAAGAGATGGTGAGGAATGTGATTGGCAGGCTAGCCACAGATGTAAGAGGGACGGTCTTCGGCAGTTCTGTGAGAAACGTCCTTGTTACTGTACTTTACACTTATGAATGTTCCTTATATTTTCCCCGTACCTGGATGTCCACAACTACATACATTATACTTGCGGAACAACCAGGTACATCAAAGAAGTATAGTAATAAGGACGTCTTTCTCGTAGAACCGGCGAAGGACATTAATATGACAGTACAGTGAATTTTAGGGATGTTCTTTTGTGCTTCTGGAAGATGGGCGTCCTTTTTACTATACTTTGGGCGTCCCAGATTTGGGCATTTTGCACTGCGATAATGGAATGTCTAAGGACATCCATACTATTTTTCGATTATACCTACCTGATTTTGGCCGACTTCACAAGGGCATCCTAATTCATACTTGGACGATCTTTCAAAAATGCCCCTCCACGCTTCCTTTAAGTTTCAACAATTGTCTTAGCTGCCGCCACCCCCATCCCTCTCTCCCAGTGCTGACCCTGAGTACTGCCCCCTTTTTTGCAACTCCACCCTCCCCCTCCAGATTGCTGGGGTTGCTGGTTGGCCTGATGGTGATCGTGGTCATACAGAACATGTTTCTTTAAGAATATTGCTGGAGGTACACAACAGATTGCTCAATGTGATTAAGAAAAATGGGCATAATAGTAATAGAGAAAAATATCAGAATGGCAGTCCCAATTGATTACTCTGTGAATCACTTGGAGAGGGAGAAGAACCTGAAAAACCTGAAATGCACTCTGAGACCAAGAAAATGTGGCAGAAAATATACAGAAATATTTCCCATTATTTTGGGTACCACAGGCATGATCCAAAAATAAATAAATACATTTATTTATTTATTTTGCTGCATTTATATCCCACATTTTCCCACCTGTTTGCAGGCTGAATGTGGCTTACAATATAATACAACTACAATCACATTGATGGAATAGAGAATCAGAGTATATATAACAGATAAGGTGCATAGGAATATTATGGCAATCATATTAACGGAGAAGAATTTCAGAATTATTGCTATTAAGGTTCATACGAAAATTATGTTGATTAAGAAGTGGGTAAGTGGATAACAACATAATATAATGATATCAGGACAAGGTATAATTGTCAGTAATTAGGATCAATGGATAACAACATAACATAATGATATCAGGACAGGGTATGATTATCATAAGTACATATGCACTGCCACGCTGGGAAAAGACCAATGGTCCATCAAGCCCAGCACTCCATCTCCGACAGCGGCCAATCCAGGCCCCAAGAACCTGGCAAAACCCCCAAATGTAATAACGATCAATGGACTTTTCCTTCAGGAATCTGTCCAGACCCCCTTTAAACTCAGCAAGGCCAGCTGCCATCACTACCTTCTCCGGCAATGAGTTCCAGAGTCTAACCACGCACTGAGTAAAGAAAAACGTTCTCCAATTTGTTTTAAACCTATCACATTCTAATTTCATCTTGTGTCCCCTGGTTCTATTATTGTTAGAAAGTGTAAACAAACGCTTCACATCTATCCGCTCTACCCCACTCATTATTTTGTAGACCTCTATCATATCACCCCTCAGCCGTCTTTTCTCCAGGCTAAAGTAATTAGGGTGTAAATAAAATAGGCAAAATAAAAGAGTTCCAATATAAAATTGTGTCTGGTGTAGTTTAGGAGTCAGATCGTTATGAGGGATCCATTTTGTACGCTTTTTTGAACAAGTAAGTCTTCAGTAGTTTCCGGAAGGTCATCACGTCGCGTGTTTTTCTTATAGTGGTTGGTAATTCATTCCATCGTTGTGTACAGATGTATGAAAAACTAGATGTATGTATTGATTTGTATTTAAGTCCTCTGCAATTGGGATAATGGAGGTTTAAGAAAGAACGTGATGAACTTTTGTTGTTTCTCTCTGGTAGATCTATAAGGTCTGACATGTAAGATGGGGCATCTCCATAAATAATTTTATGAACTAAGGTGCATATTTTGAGTGTAACTCGATCCTTTAGTGGAAGCCAGTGTAATTTTTCTTTAAGGGGTTTAGCACTATAGTATTTCGCCTTTCCGAATATCAGTCTGGCTGCGGTGTTCTGGGCAGTCTGGAGTTTCTTAATGGTTTGAGCTCTGCATCCCGCATATAAGGAATTGCAGTAATCCAAATGGCTCAATACCAGTGATTGCACTAGTTTGCGGAATGTCTCTCTTGGGAAGAAAGGTTTTATTCTTCTAAGCCTCCACATTGCATAAAACATTTTCTTTACAACATTTTTCACATGGTTATCTAGACTAAGGTTACGATCGATTGTTACACCTAAGAGTTTCAGGTTGTCCGCAACAGGAAGAGTGTGATTTAGTATATTTATATTGGTATAGTTGATTTTATTATGCTGCGATGATAATATAAGGCATAGTGTTTTTTTCTGCGTTGAGTTTCAGTTGGAGTGCATCCGGCCATGAACTCATAACTTGGAAGCTGAGATTCATTTTATCTACAATTTCAGACAAGTCATTTTTATATGAGATATATATCGTCACATTGTCAGCATAAATATAAGGGTTAAGGTGTAGGTTGGATAAAGATCTGGCTAGTGGTAACATCATTAAATTAATGAGGATCGGGGAAAGCGGAGATCCTTGTGGCACACCACATTCAGGTCTCCATAGCGATGATATGATTGATTCAGATATTACCCGGTATGTTCTTGCCGTTAGGAAACTATGAAACCAATTCAGTACATTACCTCCAATTCCAAAATATTCAAGAATGTTTAATAGGATACCATGGTCAACCATGTCGAACGCGCTGGACATGTCGAATTGTAAAAGAAGAACATTGTTACCGTTTGCAATAATTTGTTTAAATTTGGTCATGAGTGTTAAAGGAACTGTTTCGGTGCTGTGATTGGCACGGAAGCCAGATTGGGATGTGTGCAATACTGAGAAGATGTTCAAGTAGTTGGTAAGTTGTTTAGTTACCAGGCTTTCCATCAGCTTGACTACCAATAGGATGGATGCCACTGGATGATAATTAGATATATCATTTAGTTTTTTTCTTCTGGTCTTTGGGAATTGGTGTTAGTAGGATATTTCCTTTATCTATGGGAAAGGATCCATGTTGAAGCATGTGATTCCGGTAGGAGGTGAGATCTACTATGAAACGCTGGGGGTGGGGCAGATTTTATTAAGTAGCTATGGCATGCGTCCAGTTTACAGTGGAATTTGGTGAATTTGTTGATCTCTTGGGCGACAGTATCTTCCGTTACTGAATAAAAATTAGTCCAAATTCGATCTGCTGGATACTCATTGGTTGTTGGGTCTAAGTCGTCAATGAATTTTACATAGTCGGAGGAGTTAGCTGATAAGGTGGATCTTAGTTTAATGATTTTCTCATTGACGTAGGTAACTTCCAAACACATCTGGATAAATTGCCTATATGTGTTATATCTTATAAGCTCCAGAGGGAAGCTCATTTTGTTGTGATGCAAGTTTTATGGTCAGTGTTAGCAATACATTTGAGACTGAGATCATACTCCATATTCCCTGGTTTAGGAGTGAGGTTCATTCATGGGATGCGCAAAACTAACCCATTTGGAGAAATTGCCTTCAAGCAGATCAAGTGGAGAAAAAGAACGTTTCTCTGTGTGGAAAAGTAGCAACAAATATGAGTATTAGTTATTGGCAAAAAAAAAAAAATCACCCACCCACAAGGCAGCTCTGCCTTTCAAGAATTACAAGAAATTAAACCAATGGACAAAAATTGCACTCATTAGAAACTGTGCAGGTATAACAGGGGAGTTATCAACATGAACTACCCTTAAGATTGGTTATTTTACTGTTAACCTAGAATAATAGTAACTAGATCTTATTGCATAAAATGGGACCTGTGCTAAAATAGCATAAATTAGTGGTAAAATAGTCTGACTTAACAGTAGCCCATGTTGATAACTTTCTCCTATAATGCTTATAGCTTTTTGTACCTTTTTTGCCATATTTTTGCTTACAACTCAAACCTTGCCCTCTTGGTAATGCTGATAAGAACAAAAGAATTGCCATACTGGAGTACAGTTGATCCTCTTTCAATCTTCAACTGTGCTTCATTACCCCCACTCACAAGAATGGCCACTGTCTTGATCTTATCTTCTTCTCAAACTGCTTACACTCCAGTTTCTGTGCCTCATCTCTTCTTCTCTCTGACCCTAATCTGATAAATTTCGCACTTAAAAACCCTCCTCTCCAGTCCCATCCAATCTCAACCAAAACATTTAGGAATCTTCAGGCTATTGACCCTTCTACTCTGTTCTCCAGTGTTTCAAATCTGTTCTCAACCACTATGTTATCCAAGTCTGTCATTGAGGCTGTCTCTTCCTATTATACTATTCTCTCCTCTGCTCTGGATACTCTTGCTCCTCCCATTCACCGTTCTGTAAGGCGTACCAAACCCCAGCCTTGACTGCCCTCTAGAATCCACTACCTATGTTCCTGTGCCCGCTCTGCCGAACGCCTTTGGCTGAAATCCCATACCCATGCTAACTTCATACATTTCAAATTTTTGCTGACCTCCTTCCAGTCCCCGTCTCATCTGCCCGCAACCTCGTAGTCATCTTTGACTCCTCCCTTTCCTTCTCTGTGCATATCCAGCAGATAGCCAAGACCTGTCGCTTCTTCCTCTATAACATTAGCAAAATTCGCCCTTTCCTCTCTGAGCACACCACTCGAACTCTCATCCACTCTCTCATTACCTCTCGCCTTGACTACTGCAACCTACTCCTCACTGGCCTCCCACTTTGCCATCTATCCTCCCTTCAGTCCGTTCAGAACTCTGCCGCACGCCTTATCTTCCGCCTGTACCGATATACTCATATCACCCCTCTCCTCAAGTCACTTCACTGGCTTCCGATCAGGTACCACATACAGTTCAAGCTTCTCCTATTAACCTACAAATGCACTCGATCTGCAGCCCCTCCTTACCTCTCTACCCTCATCTCCCCTTACGTTCCTACCCGTAATCTCCGCTCTCAAGACAAATCCCTCCTTTCAGTACCCTTCTCCACCACCGCCAACTCCAGGCTCCGCCCGTTCTGCCTCGCCTCACCCCATGCCTGGAATAAACTCCCTGAGCCCATACGCCAGGCCCCCTCCCTACCCATCTTCAAAGCTTTGCTCAAAGCCCACCTCTTCAATGTCGCCTTCGGCACCTAACCACCATACCTCTATTCAGGAAATCTAGACTGCTCCAACTTGACATTTCACCCATTAGATTGTAAGCTCTTTTGAGCAGGGACTGTCCTTTTTGTTAAACTGTACAGCGCTGTGTAACCTTAGTAGCGCTCTAGAAATGTTAAGTAGTAGTAGTAGTAGTACTCTTTTACTTGCCAAACAGGACTACTACATCCAGTTGACAAATTCTCTTGGCTCAAACCCTCAATGTCTCTTTGCCACACTGAACTCTCTCCTTAAAGTGCCTTCACCTCCAACTCCCCCTTCACTTTCTCCCCAGACTCTGGCTGTGTACTTTCATGATAAGATCCACAAGATTAAACTTGAATTCTCAACCAAGTCACCTCCACCTCGCTTTCTCTTAGTCCATTCTCTCAACCTTCCAACCCCTGCTTCCTTTTCTTTTCTGAAATCACTGAACAGGCAACTGCACATCTCCTCAAAACTAACTACCTGTTCCTCTGATCCTATTCCCACCCATCTACTTAGCACTATCTCTCCTACTGTCATCCCTTTTATCTGTCATATCCTCAATCTTTCACTTTTCATTATGACTGTTCCTGATGCCTTCAAACATGCTGTAGTCACACCACTCCTTAAAAAACCTTTATTGGACCCTACCTGTCCTTCCAACTATCGCCCCATCTCCCTCCTCCCTTTCCTATCCAAGATACTTGAACATATGCTGTTCACTGCCATTGTCTTGACTTTCTTTGATCTCAAGCTATTCTTGATCCACTTCTATCTGGCTTTCACCCTCTTCATTCAACGGAAACAGCTCTTGCTAAAATCTCCAATGACCTGTTCCTTGCCAGATCCAAAGGTTTCTATTCTATTCTCATCCTTCTCGATCTATCTGCTGCTTTTGACACTGTTGATCACTGCCTACGCCTTGTTACACTGTCCTCACTTGGATTTCAGGAGTCTGTTCTTTCCTGGTTTTCTTCTTATCTCTCCCGTCGTACTTTTAGTGTATACTCTGGTGGATCCTCCTCCACTTCTATCCCACTATCAGTTGGTGTACCTCAAGGCTCTGTCCTGGAACCTCTTCTTTTCTCCATCTATACTTCTTCCCTTGGTTCTCTGATCTCATCCCATAGTTTTCAGTATCACCTTTATGCTGATGACTCCCAAATCTACCTCTCCAAACCAGAAATCTCAGCAGGAATCCAGGCCAAAGTATCAGCCTGCCTGTCTGACATTGCTGCCTGGATGTCCCACCGCCATCTGAAACTAAACATGACCAAGACTGAGCTTCTTATCTTTCCCCCTAAACCAACCTCTCCTTTTCCCCCATTCTCTATTTCTGTGGATAATACTCTCATCCTCTCTGTCTCATCAGCTCGTAACCTTGGGGTCATCTTCGACTCCTGTCTCTCCTTCTCTGCACATATTCAGCAGACTGCTAAAACCTGTCATTTCTTTCTCTATAATATCACTAAAATTTGCCCTTTCCTTTCTGAGCACACTACCAAAACCCTTAGCCACACTCTTATCACCTCTCGCTTAGACTATTGCAACTTGCTTCTCACAGGTCTCCCACTTAGCCATCTCTCTCCTCTTCAATCTGTTCAAAATTCTGCTGCACGAATTATATTCCACCAGTGTCGCTATGCTCATATTAGCCCTCTCCTCAAGTCGCTTCACTAGCTCCCTATCCTTTTCTGCATACAGTTACTACTACTACTACTACTACTATTTAGCATTTCTATAGCGCTACAAGGCATACGCAGCGCTGCACAAACATAGAAGAAAGACAGTCCCTGCTCAAAGAGCTTACAATCTAATAGACAAAAAATAAATAAAGTAAGCAAATCAAATCAATTAATGTGGACGGGAAGGAAGAGAGGAGGGTAGGTGGAGGCGAGTGGTTACAAGTGGTTACGAGTCAAAGCAATGTTAAAGAGGTGGGCTTTCAGTCTAGATTTAAAGGTGGCCAAGGATGGGGCAAGACGTAGGGGCTCAGGAAGTTTATTCCAGGCGTAGGGTGCAGCGAGACAGAAGGCGCGAAGTCTGGAGTTGGCAGTAGTGGAGAAGAGAACAGATAAGAAGGATTTATCCATGGAGCGGAGTGCACGGAAAGGGGTGTAGGGAAGGACGAGTGTGGAGAGATACTGGGGAGCAGCAGAGTGAGTACATTTATAGGTTAGTAGAAGAAGTTTGAACAGGATGCGAAAACGGATAGGGAGCCAGTGAAGGGTCTTGAGGAGAGAGGTAGTATGAGTAAAGCGACCCTGGCGGAAGATGAGACGGGCAGCAGAGTTTTGAACCGACTGGAGAGGGGAGAGGTGACTAAGTGGGAGGCCAGCAAAAAGCAGATTGCAGTAGTCTAAACGAGAGGTGACAAGGGTATGGAGGAGGGTTTTGGTAGAGTGCTCGGAAAGAAAGGGGCGGATTTACGGATGTTGTAAAGAAAGAAACGACAGGTCTTGGCAATCTGCTGGATATGAGCAGAGAAGGAGAGAGAAGAGTCAAAGATGACCCCAAGGTTTCGAGCTGAGGAGACAGGGAGAATGAGAGAACCATCAACAGAAATAGAAACGGGGGGAGCGGGGAGGTGGGTTTGGGGGGGAAAATGAGAAGCTCAGTTTTGGTCATATTTAATTTCAGGTGGCGTTGAGACATCCAGACAGCAATGTCAGACAAGCACGCTGAAACTTTGGTTTGGATGCAAGGTGAGATATCAGGGGTAGAAAGGTAGATTTGGGAGTCATCAGCATAGAGATGGTAGGAAAAGCCATGGGATGAGATTAATGAACCAAGGGAAGAAGTGTAGATAGAAAAGAGGAGGGGACCAAGAACAGAACCCTGAGGTACGCCGACAGGCAGAGGGATAGAAGTAGAAGAGGATCCACCAGAGTGAACACTAAAGGTGCGGAGGGAGAGGTAGGAAGAGAACCAGGAAAGGACAGAGCCCTGGAATCCAAGTGAGGATAGGGTATCGAGAAGTATGCTGTGATCGACAGTGTCAAAAGCAGCGGAAAGATCAAGAAGAATGAGGATGGAATATTGACCTCAGGATTTAGCCAGTAATAGGTCATTGGAGACTTTAGTAAGCGCAGTTTCGGTTGAGTGGAGAGGGCGAAAACCAGATTGTAGTGGGTCAAGAATAGCATGTGAGGAGAGAAAATCAAGGCAGCGGCGGTGAACAGCACGCTCAAGTAATTTGGAGAGAAAAGGAAGGAGGGAGATGGGTCGGTAATTAGAGGGACAAGTAGGGTCGAGTGAAGGCTTCTTAAGGAGAGGTGTGACCACAGCATGTTTAAAGGCAGCAGGGACAGTCGCAGTGGAAAGTGAGAGGTTGAGAATGTGACAGATAAAAGGAATAAGAGCAGGAGAGATGGCATTAAGAAGGTGGGTGGGAATGGGATCAGAGGAACAGGTGGTACATTTTGAGGAAGAAAGGAGAAGTGTAGTTTCCTCAATAGTAACTTCAGGAAAGGAGGAAAGGGAATGAGGGGAAGGAGAGAGAGGGGAACGGACTAGTGGAGGGAGAGGTGGTGAGGTAGAGAAAGCAAGGTTATCTTTTCAACCTTGTTGTGAAAGAATTCAGCAAGGGTCTGAGGAGATAATGAAGGGGGAGTTGGGGGAGGGGGCACCTTGAGGAGAGAGTTCAATGTGGTGAAGAGAAGTCGAGGATTAGAGCCAAGAGAGTTGGTCAGTTGGATATAATAATCCTGTTTGGCACGTAAAAGAGCAGATTGGAAGGAGGTCAGCATGAACTTAAAGTGTAAGAAATCAGTAAGGGCCCGAGATTTCCGCCAGAGGCGTTCGGCGGAGCGGGTACAGGAACGTAGGTAGTGGATATTAGAAGTCAGCCAAGGTTGGGGTTTTGTACGCCTTACAGGGCGGGTCATCAAAGGTGCAAGAGTGTCTAAGGCAGAGGATAGAGTATTGTTGTAAGAAGAAACAGCCTCATTGACAGATGTGGATGGTGCCACAGTAGAGAGGAGGTTTGAAACATGGGAGGATAGAGATGAAGGGTCAATATCGTGAAGATTCCTAGATAAATGAGATAAGATAGAACGGGACTGGGAGGGAGGAGATTTAAGTGTGAAAGTTATAAGATGGTGATCAGAGGAGGGAAGATCAGAGGCAAGGAAACTAGAGGGTGAACAGTTGGAGGAGAAGATGAGATCAAGACAGTGACCATTTTGATGAGTGGGGGAGGTGGAGCATAGTTGGAGATTAAAGTTCAAACTCCTCTTATTGATTTACAAGTGCATTCACTCTGCAGCTCCTCAGTACCTCTCCACTCCTATCTCTCCCTACACTCCTCCCCGGGAACTCTGTTCACTGGGTAAATCTCTCTTATCTGCACCCTTCTTCTGCACCGCTAACTCCAGACTCCGTTCTTTTCATCTTGTTGCACCATATGCCTGGAATAGACTTCCTGAGCTGGTACGTCAAGCTCCATCTCTGGCCGACTTCAAATCTAGGCTAAAAGCTCACCTTTTTGATACTGCTTTTGACTCCTAACCCTTACTCACTTGTTCAGTACCCATATTTTATCATTCCCATCTTAGTAATTCCCTTATCTATTACTTGTCCTGTTTGTCCTCATTAGATGTAAGCTCTGTCGAGCAGGGACTGTCTCTTCATGTTGAAGTGTACAGTGCTGCGTATGTCTAGTAGTGCTATGGAAATGATAAGTAGTAGTGGTAGTAGTAGAGTCAGACCAAAGGTCTATTTAGCCCAGTAACCTGCTTCTAATAGTAGCTAAGCCAGGTTACAAACATCTGGCAGAATCTCAAGAAGTAGTACTTGGTAGGAATGGGCTTTTGTTTGCAATGACATATTTAATGTCAATTACATAACACATGTTGTTGCATGTTATTAAATGAAAACAAACAGAAATAAATGCAACATTTATGTTTTTTTGATTGCTGATAATAGTACACATTATTTACAAACACTGTGCCCTCTTTACAAAGAATGTGCACTTTTTGTAAAAAGTGTGCACTCTTTATGGATAATGCATGCATGCACATACTCTTTTGGAAAGAGGTAGCATTCTCTCCAAAATAGTGGGTCCTCTTTGCAAAGAAGGCACACTATTTGTAAACAGGCACACACACGATGATATTGCCCCCAAATTAAAAGAAAGACTAACCAAACCAAAACAAAATGAACAATGCTGGAAACAACACAAGAAATAAAAGGAAAGGTTTTGGGTTGCCCAACCCTAGTACCTGGCAGAATCCCCCTGAAACATGGCCTATATTATCACATTCCCTATATTCCTGTGATATCCTCCATGCTAATGTTCTTTGTGTCAGATGGCATCCATATTTCTTTTATCACTTTGTGTATTGCACTCTTGTACCTTACTGCCAACTGCTGATATTATCAGCTTTCCCCTGGATTCTATAAATTGTGCCTAGTGCTAGTGTTCCACACCAAAATCCAAGTTTATTCTATAACAATGCGTGCAACTTTATTGGTGTAATAAGCTAAGCAGTGTTGATAACAGCGCTTAACAAGCAATAATGAGCACTAATTGGCAATCATTAGAATTTAAGCTCACAACTCGCTAAGTGTATTTTAATGTGTGCAGCCAAAATGGGGTGTGATTATGGGCGGGGAAATGGGCATTTTGTGGGCGCTCCAAAATGTATGCACACTGTTTTAGAATATGACCCTCTGCGTCTAAATCTACGTGCTGGTATTTATACCATGTAAAACATGGCCTAAATGGACATGACCAAATTTGACTGTCTGGCGAGGCGCTTGGCATATTCTATATACTGTGCAGAAATTTAAGCCCATTTTATAAAATTTAGGCATACTTTAGAGAATTTGCCTAGGCGTATTTTTTTACCGCATGGATTTTTCAGGTGCCATATCAGGCGCCAATGTAGCTCTTTGTGTGTAATTGTCAAAGTCCATTATTTTTTCAGTGAAAAAAACTTGTAATAATTTTTTATATATGTTTTTTGCTTAACAGGACTGCGATGTGATGACTTACGTCAGGGAGACCTGTGGTTGCTGTGGTCAGTTTTTTCATGTTTTCTTCCTGCTCTTCCAAAACAGAGACTCAGTATTGACAGGGCTTAAGTTGTAGTTTATCAAGCAGTAACTGTCTAGCAAAGCAAGAAGTGACACAGGATTAAGGAAGGAAACTGGAACTTACCACACATGAAGGGCAATATTATAAAGGTCACCAAAACTTAAGCACCAAGATGCAGCATGCTAAGCACTAATTCTACATTGCATCTGGATGCCTAGATTCTATTATAGAATACTAGCGTACATTGGCATTTATATGCCAAAATTTAGGCGCACCCACATACACCATGTTAATAGCAAGCATTAAATGCAGCATTTTAGTACATATGTTACAGTAATCTGTCAGCGTTTTTCAACTGGTGTGCCGTGGCTGCTCCCCAGGTGCCGCAGGAGTTTGGGAATCCCCATGACACTGCCTGATTATTTTTTGTAGTTGTTGTTTGTTTATATCTGCATCATTTTTCCTTCATGCTGCATTTCTCCCTCCCTCCTCCCTGAGCGCGAGTCAGCAGCTCTCCTGAAACTCCTCTTCCTCCCCCAGGTCCGAACACCTCTCCCTCTTCTTCCCATGCCCGTGGGACGTGCAGAGGAAAGGTTCCAGTGCCAGCTGCAGACAGCATGTGTTGATTGCTGCTGCAGCAGTCAGAAATGTTTGAAGAGCTGTGGGCATGAGAGAGGTGTCTTGTAACATCACACCAGGTCATGGCATGATCTTTGTCACCAGATCTGCTCCCTCTTACACTTTCCTGGGAAGAGGTCAGGAAAAATCCCATGATCCAGCTCCGGTTCAGGCTTTCCACCTCTCCAGCTCAGACACTCATACAACAACCAGGTTTCAAAACATAAAGAGCTTTTATTCAGCTCAAAGAATTATATTCCATTAGCAAAGTTTAGTCTTCAAAACACAAGTCCCCCGACATGTGCTTCAGGATTCAAAGGAAAAATCAACCCAAAAAGAATTCATGCAAAAACTGCACAGGAAGGGTTTCTCTTTTCTTCCTTAATCCGGCTTGCATTTTAAAGTCCATAACAGTTTCTAAGTTTCTCATAAGTTTGAACCAGCATTTCCAGGACACAGCCTAGAGCTGTGCCCCTTAATGAACTTCTCTCTGACCAGGTTAATTCCCCCCCCCCCCCCCCCCCGATCCCAGCCATAGGTTTGGACTGCTCATTAACAGTCTCTGCACCATTCACATGGCTGACTCTAACCCCCTTCTCTTTCTTCAGGCAGGTTAGTAACATTGCCCCAGTGAAGACTGGATAACCATTCTTTCTTCCAGCCATAGGTTAGGACTACCAAGAGTCTCTGCACTCTTCATGTGGCTGACCCTGACCCCCTCTCTTTCTTCAGGCAAGTCACTAACATTTCCCCAGTGAGGACTGGACACATTCTTTCTTCCAGCCACAGGCTAGGACTACCCAGAGTCTCTGCACACTTCATGTGGCTGACCCTGACCCCTTCTCTCTCTTCAGGCCAGTGGCGTAGCTACAGGGGAGCTACAGGGGCCTGGTCCCCTGCAAATTGGCTCTGGGGCCCCTGGTTTGGCTAGTGGGGGTCCCCAATCCCCGCCAGCTAAAGCGTTTGTCCCTCGCTGGTCTCACATTGCCTGGTGCCCTGTCCTGTTTTCAGTCGCTGTGCACGCTTGTTTTAATGAAACAGCATGATCATTCATGCTCAGTTTCAATAAAATGAGCATGCAGCAGGGCCGTAGCCAGCCAGCCAATTTGGGGTGGGCCTGAGTCCACGGTAGTTGGACACGGAATTCATGCCCCCCTCACCCCATCCCTAGCTCCCCTGTGTTCTGCTTTTCTCCGCTTTTCATCCCTCCCTTCACCTGCAAGCCCATAATATTAAATACCTGAGCAGGAGGAGATCTACAAACCCCATCAGCTGAAGATTTCCTCCTACTCAGGCAGTCAGCGCTCTTCCAAACAGCAGCCAGCAGCACTTTCCTCAAGCTGATGCCAAGGCCAGCAGGCTGTGCATGCATGAAAACTAAGCATGTGCAGAGGGGCTGGTGTTGGTGTCAGCTTGGGGCAAGTGCTGCCAGCTTCCATTTGAAAGAGCACTGGCTGTCTGAGGAGGAGGACATCTTCAGCTAGTGGGATCTGAGGATCTCTACCAGCCATAGCAAGAGTGCCAAAATTGTGGGTGGGCCTGAGTCCAAATAGGGTGGACCCTGGCCCACCCATGGCTACGCCACTGGCATGCACAGCAACTGAAAACAGAATAGGGTGCCAGGCAATGTGAGACCAGCGCAGGACAAATGCTTTAGTTGTCGGTGGGAGAGGGAGTGGCGGGGCGGAAGAGGTGGCAGGAGGGTGGTGGTAGCGGTGGGGAGGCGGTAGCAGCTGCGGGGGGTGGAAGTGGCATTGGGAGGGTGAGCCAAAATGTGCCCCCTCACCTTGGGCTCTGGCCCTTCCTCCTGTCAAGGTCTGGCTATACCCCTGCTTCAGGCAAGTCAGTAACATTTCCCCAGTGAGGACTGGGCACCCATTCTTTCTGCCAGCCACAGGCTAGGACTACCCAGAATCTCTGCACTCTTCATGTGGCTGACTCTGACCCCCTCTCTCTCTTCAGGCAAGTCAGTAACATTTCCCCTTCTCTCACTAAGCAGGCACTGCATTAACTTTAGGGTCCTCCTGCCCTGGGTTAGGTAGCCCGTTTTCTCCTGGCAGCCAGTTCTCTGTGAGAAAGGTTCCTTCTGCCCTCAGGCAGGTTGCTATCCTTCTCCTTCTCTCTCCATTTCTCCTCCTGTCCTGTCATAGCAGGCCTTTTACCTCTGTGTCTTCCAGAGAGAAACAGCCCCACCTGTTTCTCAAGCCTCACTTTTTCTACCATATATACTGCTTACTGATGGGCAGATGATTGAATGCCCCGTGCTGTTCCAAACAGCGCTCTAAAAATAGTGCTAGAACAGCGCAGGGCTTTACTGCCCCTATGATCAGAGATAATAGCATGCAAATTTAAGCATACTATTCTCTCTGATCATAGGGTAAAAGTGCGGGAGGCATGCTCGGGCACAATCCTCCCACACTTGTTTGACAGTTCTATATCCTCCCGCACTTGTTTGACAGGTCTAGGCTGTCAGAAGCCCAGACCTGTCAAATACAGGGGCTGGAGGTCCATGGGACCACCAGACCCCAAGTACCCCCACCCCGAGCCAAGCGACACGGGGGCTGGAGGTCCAGCGGAACTGCAGTCCCCCTGCCCCCCAAGTCTCAAGCCCCCCCCTTACTTCCCCTAGTGTCCCCTCAAAAAGAGCCCAGGTGGCCCAGTGGGCCATGTCAACCCCCCCCCCCCCCCGGTCCCCGACACAGGTTCGGGGGGGGGGCTGGAGACCCACCGGAGCCCTGGTGGTCCAGTGGGCCGTGAGTCAATCCCCACCCCACCCCACCCCCACCTGATGGTCAGCGCTCCCTCCCCACCCCTACCTTCGTTGGAGGAGGGAGGTGGCCTCCTTCCTCTTCCATCAGCGCCACCTCGAAAATGGTGGTGCCCAGCCTCGCCCAGGGCATCCTGGAATGCACTGGGTGGGGCTTCACATCATATAAGAGAGTCCCTTATATAGTGTTAAGCCCCACCGAGTTCAACCCAGGATGCATTGGGCAGGGCCTGGGCACCGCTATTTTCGAGGCTGTGTCGATGGAAGAGGAGGGAGGCCACCTCCCTCCTCCAATGAAGGTAGGGGGTGTGGTGAAGGGCCGCTAAGACCACCAGGTGGGGGGGTAGGATGGAGATTGACTCGCGGCCCACTAAGCCACCAAGGCTCCAGTCATGTGAAGGGACACCTCCAGCCCCCATGTCTCTGGGGGAGTGTCGTGTTGGGGTTTCTGGGAATGGGGGGCCTGATAGCATGCAAATGCTTGCTGGACAGGGCTCATCATTCCTCCCCAATGGTCTGCAAACCCTAATGCCAGCTCCATGCTGGCATAGGGTTTGCCACTGCCAGTGAGCCAATGTTTGGCGTGCTGGTCGCTGATCATTGGGGAGGAATAGGTTTTCATGCATTTGCATGCTACTTGTGCTAAGAGCCCTGTTTTGCATGCTAGTTGCATTCAGAGCCCATGAGCACATTGTTTCACGCGCTCGGGGGCTCTGATCATGGAGCGGTAGCAAACACAGGCACTAGTATGGCGCTAACAGCGCCTTCTTTTGCTTCTTATCATCGACCCATGAGTCAGGAGCAAAACCTGGATCTAATTCCTGGCATGTCCCTAATGACTGACTTCTTTGCCTCCAGGAAAGCACTACAGGTGTAGAGCACCTCCCTTCCTGAGACCATACCAGGTTTTCTCCCTTCCAGGGTTCTATTTCTATCCTAAGAAAGACCTCAGTAAACACTACTGGGAAGGTTTTAGAACCTGGGGAATCTGCCCTCGCTGTAATTATACTTGCTCCTCTCCTGCTGCAAGTCTTCCAGTGATGCACTGCCAGGTAAAATTCCTCTCCCTTCTTATAGTATTTACATGGCAATAAGATATGAAAAGACAACAGGAAGACCAGGAGGGTGTCTCATACATCACAGTGTGGACCCACAGGGGGCATCAGGAGAGCTTCTGACTTGCATTCAGGGAGGAGAGAGCAAGGAGACAGATAGAAGCACCACAGGGCTAGACGGGGGTGGGAGAGCTGCTGGATTCTTGGGGGAAGGGCAGGAGAGATGCTAGACTGGAAGGGGAAGGGAGCAAAAGAAAATCTGGACCTGCAGGGGAGGGGGAGATGATGAGCTATGGGAGGGGCTGTGGAGGGGAGATGCCAAGCAACCCAGAGGGGTTGTGATTAACTACCAGGGGGCAACTGGGCAGAGAGGGAGAGATGCAAAACTACCCAGGGGACCCCTCGAGAGAGAGAGGAAGAGATGTGTGACTGTGGTCTGTGAGAGATGGAGGGAAGGGGGGCATGCTGGGCCATGTTGGGCATGGAGGGTAGAAAGAAAGGAAGCTGGACACGGGGAGGGATAGGGACACCGATGGGAGATAGTGGGCATGGAGGAGCATAGGGACAGAGACAGAGAGGGTCAATGCTGGATAGAGAGAGGGTGGACAAAGAGCACCAATGCTAAACTTGGGGGAGGGGTGATTAGGGACACAGAAGAGAGCCTATGGTCAGGGAAAAGTGATGTTAGACATGGGTGGATAGGGACACAGAGGGGTAATGCTGAAAAAGGGGTGGGGTAGGGATACAGAATGGAGGGGTGATGCTAAAAAAGGGGGATAAGGATACAGAATGGAGGGTAAGTGAGATGCTGAACATGGGGGCAGGATAGGGACAGGGACACAGAGGGAAGATGGATAATGGATATGGAAGAAAAGAGGGGAGACAGGCTGCACATATAGAGAAGAGAAGAGACAGGCTGCTCATATAGGGAAGGAGAAATGAGAAAGAGGCTGCATATATAGGGAAGAGGAGGTGGGCTGCATATATAGGGAAGGATAAGGAAGAGGGGAGACAGGCTGCAAATAAAAGGAACAGGGGCGTGAGGCTGCACAGGTAGGGAAGGGAAGAGAAAAGGAAAAACAGGCTGCTCGTATAGGGATGAAAAGAGAAAAGGGGAGATGGGCTGCACATGAAGGGGATGGAAAATGTGAGACAGGCAGCACATGAAGGAAAGGGAAGAGGGGAGACAAGATAAATTTGAGAAGGAGGCAGAGAAATTGAAGAAAGCTGAACGTGAAAGATCAGTGCCAAACAGACATAGGACAGGAGGTGAGAAAAGAAACTGTAATGGAAAGGAGGCCCTGGAAACAGAGTTAAGAGCACAGATGGAAAGCAGACCCAAAGATGATTGGAATAATAAAACCACCAGACTACAAAGGTAGGAAAAATGATTTTATTTTCAGTTTAGTGATCGAATTATGTCAGTGTTCAGAATTTGCATGTTTCAGTTTTATTTTGCACTGTACAGGAGGAGGACATGCATTTCTTTGTTTCTCTGGTGCAGAGTCCTGTATCTCAGCTTTCAAGGGCAGATGATCAAAAGCCCTGCGCTGTTCCAAACAGCGCTCTAAAAATAGCGCTGTAACAGTGCAGGGCTTTACCGCACCTATGATCAGAAATAATTGCATGCAAATTTAAGCATGCAATTCTCTCTGATCATGGGGTAGGAGCTCAGGCACAATCCTCCCGCACTTGTTTGACAGGTCTGGGCTATCAAAAGCCCAGACCTGTCAAACATAGGGGATGGAGGTCCATGGGACCACCACACCCCAACTATCTCTGCCCCGAGCAAGATGAAATGGGGCCTGGAGGTCCGGCGGACCTCCGGTCCCCCCAACGCCTCCAACACAGGTTCAGGGAGAGCTGGAGATCTGGTCTCTCTCCAGCCCCCCCTAGCCCCCCCCCCCAGCATTCATAAGAAGTCCCTGGTGGCCCAGTGAGTGACCGACAACCCCTCCTCCCCGCGACAGGAGGCTGGAGGTCCGGCGGACCTCCGGTCCCCCTCGACCCGCCCCCAACACAGGCTCGGGGGGGGGGGGGGTTCAGATCTAGTGGGTCTCCAGCCCCCTCCAGCATTGGTAAGAAGTCCCTGGTGGCCCAGTGGGCCATGGTCAATCCTCCCCCCCCCCTTTCTTAGGTTGGAGGAGGGAGGTAGCCTCCCTCCTCTTCCTTCAGCGCCGCCTGCAAAATGGCAGTGCCCAGCCCTGCCCTGTGTATCCTGGGATGCGCTGGGCAGGGTTTCACACCATATAAGGGACCTAAGGTGGGGGGGACTGACTGCAGCCCACTGGGCCACCAGGCACTTCTTACCAATGCTGTGCATATGAAAAGGTTATGAGTAATGACTGAGGTGCCAATGGACAAGACACAGACCAGGATGGTCTGTGGTATCAGACCGGTTTTGTCTGGTGTGCATACAATGTTTCTGACTGAGGATATAGACCCCAAAAATATGTTATGGACATTTCCAGGCCTCATGATCAAACAAAGAACAATGAATAAAGGCCTATTCAGTGTTTTTGCACAAACAACATGTCCTTGGCAAAATCTATCATGTAGTGCATTAGAAATCCATTACAGGATGGGTATGATGTGGTCATAGTTTGGTTGATAGGCCTAAGTTAACTTATGAAGGCCTGATGCACACAGACAGGTATGGGGAAGTAGTATCTCTACAATTCATTTATGAAGAATAATCAGCTTCAGTTTAGACTTCATTACCAATTTAGCAGGAGAACTTATTTGCCGAAATGAGTCATGTTTTGGCCCAATCTGTTTCAAGGCAGAAGTCTTCTGAAATATAAAACATCAAGCAAAAAAATATTAGATTTTCCCTAATTACCAGTCCTTACTCCAGTACCTTTTGCAATATACCTTTCTTCTATCATAGATTGCTGTATCTGAATAGAAAATGGAGGCAGTATTTTTTCCAATCCCTCAGAAGCAGTCACATGTTTATTTTTAACCAACTGCAGACTTGAGCTAGATTACCATCATCCATTCCACCTCCTTGTTCAAAACCACATGGGCTAATAGTAGGTAGTATAGCGCAACTCTGCAAATGGTTAAAAATAATCATTAGACCTGTTCTGAGGGAATGAAAAAAACATCACCACCATTTTCTATTCAGATACAGCAATCTATGAAAGAAGAAAGGTATACTGGACCGGTAATTGGGGAAAATCTAATGTTTTTTCCTTTTGATGTTTTATATTTCAGGAGACTTCTCCCTTGAAACAGCATGGGGGAAAACATTACTCATGTCATGATATAAGTTCTCCTGTTAAACTGGAATGAAACCTAAGTTGAAGCTATTATTCTTTGTAAATTACACTGTTACTCCTTATGATCTTGGGTAGGTCACCTAACCCTCCATTGCCTCAGGTACAAAATTAGATAGATTCCTCCAGAGATAAGGAAATACCTAGTGTACTTGAATGTAGCTCACCTTGAGCTACTAATGAAGAGGTGTGAGCAAAATTCAAATAAATAAATATGCTTTATCCTGGTAGAAGAAAAGTAAGTAGACTAGGTTTCTATAGTTGGACCTGTAAAATATAAGCATGAAATAGGTGCCTTTTTAAGAATTTTTAAATATCCTCTGTTACAGAATTACCCTCCTATTGTCTCCCCAGCCATGCAGTCAATTATCCTTCCACATAGTGCCCCAGCCATGTGATGTCCTTTAGTTTTGTTGTCTGTTTCCCATCCCTCCAGCGTCCTCTAGAATTTCAGTATGTTCTTTCTCCCATTTCTTCATATTTATGTAGAGAGGTGTTTTATTTTGTTTGATTTCTATTGATAACCTTCATATTTATGGTATGTGTAATATCCTGTGTTTCTCTCTGTCTTCCTTTAGATTGTGAAAAGCGTTGTGGTGCCCTGGATATTGTATTCATTATTGACAGCTCAGAGAGTATCGGTTACACCAACTTTTCTCTGGAGAAGAACTTTGTCATTAATGTCGTGAGCAGACTTGGCTCCATATCAAAAGACCCCAAGTCTGATACAGGTCAGAAATTCAATGTGTCAGCAATGAGTTGGTAATATGGATGGTATTTTAAACTTCTGTTGTACATCTAGCAGAAAGTTTTGTAAGCCCACTTCATTAAGGTATATCTAAGAGACTTGTAACTATTTCTTTTCCACTTTTCTCCAAGTGTTAACATGGAAGGGCTGTAAAATACACAAAGTAACATTTATCTGGAGGTCATGTTAAAATCCTCGGAGTAGCTTTAATCTGGAAGATGTGAAAACTCTTCTTCCTGAGAAATACCAGGAAAAGTATGGAATGCTCTCTAAAGCAATATTTGAGAACTGTTTACACTTTCTTGAGCAACATTTCTCCTGGAGGTGTTTAAAACCTTATTATTATCATTTCTTTAGAAGTGATAATACTTGTAGCTATTATCTAAAGCTATATAAAATTCCTGAGTAATATCTATATAGATGTGTGTTTATCCTCCAATTAATTTTTTTGGGAGAAGCATGAAAACTTCTGAGTAATAAAGTGTGTGAATTCCTCATACTAATGTTTATGTGGAAAGTATTAATACCCTTGAATATGATTTATCTGGAAAGCACAAATAGGCCTTCCCAATCAAAATTACATAAAGGCTCTAACATACCTTCTGTAATTTATCTATGCTGTGTGAAAAATTTCATCAGCAAAGTTTATCTGCTAGATATTGTATATTGAAAGCACATGTAATCCAAGGGGAACATTTATTTATTTATTTATTTGTTACATTTGTATCCCACATTTTCCCACCTATTTGCAGGCTCAATGTGGCTTACATAGTGCCGTAAAGGCGTTCGCCATCTCCGGTAGAGAAACAAATACAATGTGATGTTGTGGTCGAACAAGGTTCATGTGTTATAGACACATTGGGAATCGTAGAGAGGAAGAGTTATGCAGTGTCCATTACGAGCTTTGGTTTCGTTGTGTTGTAGGGTTTAGGCACTTAAGTTGGGTCGATAGGGTATGCCTTTTTGAACAGATTTGTTTTTAGTGATTTCTGGAAGTTTCCTTTGACTAGGAAACATGTAATTTTACCTTTCTAATGCTGATAGCTCTGGAATAACATTTATCTGGGAAGTATATGAATGTTCCTGAGTAATGCATTATCTCTTGCAGGTGCTCGTGTGGGTGTTGTGCAGTACAGTCATGAAGGTACCTTTGAGGCTATCCAGTTGAATGATGAACGCATTGACTCACTCTCTAGTTTCAAGGAGGCAGTGAAGCGCCTAGAATGGATTGCTGGTGGCACCTGGACTCCCTCAGCTCTGCAATTTGCCTACAACAAGCTAATCAAAGAAACCAAGCGAGAGAAAGCCAAAGTGTTTGCTGTGGTGATCACAGATGGGCGCCATGACCCACGAGATGCAGACTCAGGACTTCAGGCTCTCTGCGGTGGTGATGTCATTGTAAATGCAATTGGCATTGGGGACATGTTCCACAAGCAACAAGAAGATGAGACGCTGACTTCCATTGCTTGTAATGATGACCAGCGTGTGCAAAAGATGAAACTCTTTTCGGAACTGGTAGCTGATGAGTTTATTGATAACATGGAGGAACTTCTCTGCCCAGGTCAGCAGTCACTGCATGACAATACCAGAAGGGTCATTGTGAGATTATGTGATTAAGGCAGATGTCAATTTGTAGTAATGTAACAAAAGCAAAATGCCATTCCACTTCATGATTAACAAATGCTGTAGACTGGTAACTAGTCCTGGAAGTCACAGACAAGTTATTTCAGTCAGTTACTTTAAAAGGGCGCTGGTTCCTTAGGAGCCCTTTTACTAAAGGGTTGGCGCATGGCAATAGGCTTGCCGTGTGCCAATCCGGAACTACTGCCAGGCTACCGCAGCAGCCCAGTGGTAATTCCACCGCCAGCTTGCACCATTTCCAATGCTATGGAAATTTACTTCCATATTTTTTAACCCTGGTGGTAATCAGGCAGCACCTCGTACTGTCCAGTTACTACCAGGTTACCGCGGGAACTATTACCACCACCTCAGTAGGTTGGCGATAAATGCTCCCCTTCAAAATGGCCACACGCTAACTGCAAACTTACCACATGCCATTTCTTTTTTCAGCCTTTTTACCCTCTGCAGGGAAAGGGGCTTCAGCATGCGGCAAAAACATGCAGTGCCGCTAGCACGTGGTCTCTTTTACCACAGCTTGGTAAGAGGGCCCCTTAATTTATTATAGCAAATAGAATAGTTTGCTGATTGACACTGCTTGTTCTTGGGATAAGCAGCATGAAATCTATTTTACTCTTTTGGGATCACCAAATTCTTGTGACCTGGATTGGCCACAGCTGGAAACAGGATGCGTGGCTTGATGGATATTTGATCTGTCCCAGTATGACGATACTTATGTATTAGTATGTATGTATATTTCTTATTACTTTTTTGCATGCCCATCACAGTTCTTTTTATTCATTAAAATGTATTATGTTAGGGTTTGAGTGTTATGTCAAAAGAACATGTAAGACCATATGCTGACTATTTTCAGAACCATAATTTGTTTACTTCCTTCAACCCCAGATCCTACTAGAGCAGAGTATATAACCTCAGTACTCAAGGTCCACAACCCAGTCGAGTTTTCAGGATTTCCCCAATTAACCTGCTTGAGATCTATTTGCATGCATTACCTCCATTTTATCAAATAAATCTCATACATATTCATCTGACTTTTCTGTTCTCCCCAGTCAGTTGCTTCTTTGCTATCCTTTGATACCCATTTCTTCATCCATTGTGATTGCTTTACATATTCAACCCATTTCTCTCTTCAATTTCAGATCCACAGATTGTCTGTCCAGACCTTCCATGCCAAACAGGTACATTCTTCATTTTTCTGATGTGATCTGTATTGTTTTACTTGAAAAGAAAGGGGAGAGGTATCAGGATAATAAAGAATGGGGAAGTACAGAAGAAGTAAAGCTTAGTCTACAACAGGGCATCTACTATAGATAATGGTTATGGCACCTATTTTAAGCCTATTCTATAAAGAAAAGAAGGCACCTACTTTTCTTTACAGAATATTAGTTTAAGTGGCACAAAATGTGTGTACATCAAGAAATGACCACTTACACCAGCCCAACAGCTGATGCAAATGCCCATGCCTCTATAATGTAAGCATGTACTGTATATTTATTTTTATTTATTTATTTATTTATTGCATTTGTATCCCACATTTTCCCACCTCTTTGCAGGCTCGATGTGGCTATATGCCCATGCACACACCCACTGGAAAAGTACACATCATCATAGCATGCTGCATACTTTTCCACTAGTCAGTATTCAATTAGAGGACATTTACTTGTGAAAGGATCCACTTGTGCACAAAAATAGCTACAATTCCCCTATTTACACGTGTTCTTGCCACCAAAACTTGGCAGCTTCTTATGGAATTACCTCCTGGATGACTAGAGGTGCTTAATCCATGAGTATCTAAGGCAGCATTCCTTTATTTTAGAAATATTTTTTAAAATAGCAGCTTTTATACATATAGATGATCAAGGCACATGGAAAAGCCTTTTCAGAAAGCTGACATTTAGATGTGGGAATCCACACCACGTTCAAATAGCAAGGGGTATGTAGAGTGCATAGAGAGGGAGTGATGAGTGCAAGCTGACAACAGCAACATGCAGAACCCTTAGCCTTGCATTTTTCTTCTGCTTCATGGGCTTATGACATTTCAGCACTGCATGAGTTCAGTTCTTATTTCCTGTTAATGTTTATTTGCCTTATTTTTTCTCTTTAATCTTATTTATTCTATTATTTGTTCTCTGTCCTGTTCGGATTATAGAGTTCCTTTCCTTTTTTTAAATGTTAATTTTATAGAATTTGTAAACTAGGGATGTGCTACACAAAAGGTGATACAGAAAGTGACTAATAAGCCATAAACCATATTCCCCATGGGATCAACCCAAGGGTACTGGACACATAAGGAGACTTCAGACATGCACCACAACCCCCCCCCCCCCCCTCCTCGGGGGGCCCATGGTCAACATCACCCTTTCCGCTCTCTACCCTCTAGGGCCAGCATCTCCTTTTGCCCTCTCTACTTTCCCCCAATATGTTGATAGTATCTCCCCTTCCCTACCTCCACCCCACATTCAGCATCACCCCCTCCACCCCCATCCCCACCCCCATGTTAAGGCTGCTGCAGTCCCTGCTATCTCCTTTTGAGCACCCTATAAGCACATGCCTGAGCCAATGTGCTGCCATGTCTTGCCCGCCTCTGACAGGAAGTTTTTCTTGTAGGGGGTGGGAAAAAGGCAGCACTTGAGCACAGGCCTGTGCTTACAAGCTTATGATGTTCTTTTAAGCTCTGGCCAGCATAGGAGGAGATGGGGAGGAAAAAGCAGTGGCCTGGCAGGTGGAAGGCTGTAGTGCATGCCAGAACCATGCAGCCATCCCCTAAATTCTGCTACCAAGTGGCGGGGCTGGTCCTGATTCCCCGTGTTACAAGGGGAATAGTACACATCACTGAGTAAAAATATAGACATAAACATTTACATCAGCCCCAAGTCCCAAGCAGAAGTGCCTGCTGAGACTTGGGACTGACAGGTGTAAAGGTGTAAAGACCCAGGCAAAGGTATCGGCCTGCTTATCCGACATTGCTGCCTGGATGTCCAACCGCCACCTGAAACTGAACACGTCCAATACCGAGCTTATCGTCTTTCCACCAAAACCCACTTCTCCTCCTCCTTCACTTTCTATCTCAGTTGATAACATCCTCATCCGCCCCGTCTCATCTGCCCGCAACCTTGGAGTCATCTTTGACTCCTCTCTCTCCTTCTCTGCGCATATCCAGCAGATAGCCAAGACCTGTCACTTCTTCCTCTTTAACATCAGCAAAATTCGCCCTTTCCTCTCTGAACACACCACCTGAACTCTCGTCCACGCTCTCATTACCTCTCGCCTGGACTACTGCAACTTACTCCTCACCGGCCTCCCACTTAGCCATCTATCCCCACTTCAATCTGTTCAGAACTCTGCTGCACGTCTCATATTCCGCCAGAACCGATATACTCATATCACCCCTCTCCTCAAGTCACTTCACTGGCTTCCGATCAGATACCGCATTCAATTCAAGCTTCTCCTTCTTACCTACAAATGCACTCAGTCTGCTGCCCCTCACTATCTTTCTACCCTCATCTCCCCTTACGTTCCCGCCCGTAACCTCCATTCACAGGATAAATCCCTCCTCTCAGTACCCTTCTCCACCACCGCCAACTCCAGGCTCCGCTCATTCTGCCTCGCCTCACCCTATGCTTGGAACAACCTTCCTGAGCCCTTACACCAAGCCCCCTCCCTGCCCGTCTTCAAGCCTTTGCTTAAAGCCCACCTCTTCAATGCTGCGTTCGGCACCTAACCCTTACCGTTCAGTGAATCCAGACTGCCCCACTTTGACTGCCCCTATCGGACCAACCGTTCACTTGTCTATTAGATTGTAAGCTCTTTGAGCAGGGACTGTCTCTCTTTGTTAAATTGTACAGCGCTGCGTAACCCTAGTAGCGCTCTAGAAATGTTAAGTAGTAGTAGTAGTAAAGGCCAAGACCAGCTCTGCCTTTCAACCCCCACCCCCAGGCATCTATAAGCCTCCCCTTCAACCCCTCCCCCAATCTCACCCCAGCATAAAAACATCTAGCCAGTAACAAACCCACCGATGGGCACCAGGAAGACCCCCCCCCCCCCCCCACTCCCTGATCCTCCTAAGTTGTTCCCAGTAGTCACTGATGTCTAGTGGGAGCAGGAGTGATGCCTGTGCCCATATTTTGCACTTATTTGGCGGCTTGACCCCTAAGAAGTAGTAATGCAAGATTACCACTAGAGGTCACAGGTGCCATTTTGAACCTGGGGCTTAGAGGAGCAGGAGTGATTGGGCATCTCTTCTGCTCCCACTGGACACTAAGTACCACTGTTATTGGATTGGAGCAAAGTCTGCCTAGGGCCCAACAGGTAGTTTGCATGTTGCTGGTTGGAGGTGCTTATACCAGGGGGATTGGATTTCAATGGGGTCTTGTAAATTCAGGGTGGGATCAGATGTTGAGGGGAAATCCAATGTCAGGAGGACTAGAAATTGCCAGGAGTTGCTGCTAGGGGTAATGATGTTAGAGAGGGTAATTGGGCTGTGCATGGGGAATGGGAGCAGTGATTTTAGAACACTGTTCCCATGCATATCTGGGATATAAAAGTTGAGCCTAGTGGTTAGAGCAGCAGGCCAGGGTTGTGATTCTTGCGGTTGTCCGGGTCTTTCCATGTCTGAGTAAGTGTAGCTGATGGCTGTGCTGTGGCTTTCAGAAAAACCAGAGTTCAATCCCACTAATACTTAACCTTCCATTGTCTCAGGTACAAATTTAGATTGTAAACTCTCTGGGGACAGAGAAATACCCATTATACTTGAATGTAACTCATCTTGAACTACTAAAAAATAAAATCCCATTTTTCCTCACATGCATCTGCTGCTCCTACTAGATGTGAGGAGACATGAATGTGCTCTCTTGCACATCCTTAGCCATATTTTACCAGAGGATCTACATTTGGCACAACCTTTACAAAATACAGGGGGAATTGTGCACATCTCAACCTGGATGTCTCAGTTCCCACATTCTTTTTAAAATTGGGCTGTTACACTCATAGGTTGCAAATTCAGCACTTACAAACATAAATGTTGGCACATAGGTAAAACCTTGAATTTTATTGAGTTTTTATGAACATGTTTCTTATCAAAACAGCTGTTCCTGCTAAATGCACAAGCACTTACATGTGTATTCTCACATTTCCTTATATGTATTTTACAAAAGGCTTTATGTTCAGCAGAGGCTTTTGTAAAATACATGGAAACATGTCCATTTCTCATTTAAATGTCCTATGCAAAATCAGGTTTCATGATTCTGGATCACTTATTTTATCCTTTTCAAATCTATAATTTCCTTATTCTGTGTAATCCATTTATACATTACTATCATAAGTGGTAGACCTTGGATATTAGTAGATGTCTCTTCCCTATAAGTGTACACTAGCAGACAATGCTCATTTTAATTCATTCATAAGAACATAAGAATAGTCATACTTGGTCAGACCAGTGATCCATCTAGCCCAGTATCCTGCTTCCAACAGTGGCCAATCCAGAAATCCAATTAGCAGCAATATTCTATGCTGCCAATCCCTGGGCAAGCAGTGGCTTCCCCCATGCCCATCTCAATAATAGACTATGGGCTTTTCCTTCAGGTACTTATCCAAACCTTTTTTAAAACCAGATACACTAACCGCTGTTTCACATCCTCCGGCAATGAGTTCCAGATCTTAACTATTCCTTGAATGAAAACATATTTCTTCCTATTTGTTTTAGAAGTATTTCCATGTAATTTCATTGCGTGTCCCCTGGTCTTTGTACTTTTTGAAAGAGTGAAAAATTGTTTCACTTTTACCATTCTACACCACTTGGGATTTTGTAGACCTCAATCATATCCCCTCTCAATCATCTTTCCAATCTGAAGAGCCCTAACCTCTTTAGCCTTTCCTCATATGGAAGCAGTTCCATCCCCTGTATCATTTTGGTTGCTCTTCTTTAAACCTTTTCTAGTTCAGCTATATCTTTTTTGAGATACAGCAACTGGATTTGAAAGCAGTTCTCAAGGTGAAGTCGCACCATGGAGCAATACAGAGGCATTATAATATTCTTAGTCTTATTTTGCATCCCATTCCTAATAATTTTTAGCATCCTGTTTACTTTTTTGGCCGCTGCTGCTGCACAATGGGCAGAAAGATTTCAGCATATTGTCTTGAATGACACCTAGATCCTTTTCTTGAGTGCTGACTCCTAGGATGGACGCTAGCATCAGCTAACTATGATTCAGATTATTCTTCCCAATGTGCATCACATTGCATTTGTCTACATTAAATTTCATCTGCAATTTGGATGCCCAGCCTTCCAGTTTCCTAAGGTCTTCCTGCAATTTTTGACAGTCTGCGTGTGTTTTGATAACTTTAAGTAGTTTTGTCTCATCTGCAAATTTAATCACCTCACTTGTCATTCCAATGTCAAGATCATTTATAAATAGCTCTGGTCCCCGTACAGATCCCTACGGAACTCCACTGTTCACCCTCCTTCACTGAGAAAAATAGCCATTTAACCTTACCCTCTGTTTTCTGTCCAATAACCAATTCCTAATTGGTAGAAAAACATTGCCTCCTATCCCATGACTTTTTAATTTTCTCAGGAATCTCTCATGAGGAACTTTGTCAAAAACTTTCTGAAAATCTAGATACACTACATCAACTGGCTCACCTTTATCCTCGTGTGTATTCATGCCTTCAAAGAAATTAAGCAAATTGGTGAGGCAAGACTTCCCTAGGCTGAACCCGTGTTGACTCTGTCCCATTAAACCATGTTTGTCTATCTGTTCTGTAATTTTATTCTTTATAATAGTTTCCACTATTTTGCCCAATACTGAAGTCAGGCTTACTGGTCTGTAATTTGCCGGATCACCCCTAAAACCCTTTAAAAAAATCGGTGTTACATTGGTCACCCTCCAGTCTTCAGGTACTATAGACGATTTTAGTGATAGGTTACAGATCACTAACGGATCAGCATTTTTCATGTTTGAGTTCTTTGAGTACCCTGAGGTCTATACCATCCAGTTCAGGGCTGGGACAAAGAAATTAGGTGCCCTAGGTGACCCTTCAGCCCTAAAACTCTTTATCTTTCAGGTCTCTATATTCTACGATTCTGATAATTATACTCAATAATTATGATCATCCCAACACCATTCCTCCCACAGAAGTACATAAGTGTTGCCATACTGGGACAAGCCCAATATCCTGTTTCCAACAGTGGCCAATCCAGGTTACAAATACCTGGCAAGATCCCAGAACAGTACAATACATTTTATGCTGCTTATCCTAGAAATAAGCAGTGGATTTTCCCCAAATCCATCTTAATAATGGCTCCCTATTGAAATCCACCCCGGAACATTTCACAGCAGACCTCACATCACACCTGAAATACATGCTACAACAAGGTCGCTTCCCCAAGGAAAACGGCAACATTCTACTGACCCCAATAACAAAAGACACCAAGAAAAAAACAGATGATATCACCAACTACCGACCAGTAGCGTCGATCCCACTGGCAGTCAAACTGATGGAAAGCATGGTAACCAAACAACTTACAGACTATATAACCAAGTTCCCAATACTACACGCAGGGCCGTGCCTAGGGTCTCTGGCGCCCCCCTGCAGACTATCAGGGTACAAAGAAGGAGGTCAAACTTAGACTTGCAAACTGCAGTCTGCATTTGAGACTGGATGCTGCTGGCACGGTTTGCATACGGTAGACAATAAAACCCCGTCATAAAATCAGTTCCCCATCAGTTACACTTTCCACATAACTTTCAAATGGATCTTTAAGAGCAAAATTAAGCTGATAAGAATTTATAATGGCCTTATAAGAGCTTTTTCTTTACTTAAACATAAAAATCTTGTGATCTTACCAAAGAAATCCGGGGAAGGGGAAAACATGGCCAAGAGTTCCTCAGTTTGCCACATTAAGTACATGTGTACTACACAACTGTGGCAAGCTCCGCCTTCTGGCTTCAGCTTTTCCAGTGGACTAGAAGATAGGCTCACTTCGTCTTCTCCAGTTTTATCCTCCTCCTTGGGCCCGCTCACCTCTGACGCAGCTTCCTGTTTCTGGCAAGGCGGGATGTCTCAGACTGAGAGGGAGGACGGACCTTGCAGAGGGAGAGGAGGCAACTCGCAGTGTGCTCTGCATCCGCGAGCGAGGCAGCAGCGCATGCGCATAGGTGCCGACGCGGTAAAGTTTTTTTTTTTTTTTTAAATACAACTGGATGGCAGCGCCCTTAAAGGCAGGCGCCATCCTGCGGTGCTTACCCCGCTTACCGGGTTGGCACGGCCGTGACTATACGAATCACAGTCAGGATTTCGCCCCCTCCATAGCACCGAAACAGTATTACTCACTCTTCTAGCCAAATTCAAACAAGAAATAGCAATAGGCAAAAACATCCTCCTCCTCCAATTCAACATGTCGACCGCGTTCGACATGGTAAACCACAATATACTAATACGGCTACTAGACAAGTTCAGGATTATTGGAAACATACTCAGCAGGATCAAGGGCTTCCTAACCACAAGAACATATCAAGTAAAGTCAAACTCAAACGTATCGTCACAGTGGAAAGCAGACTGTGGAGTACCACAAGGATCACCATTATCACCGACCCTCTTCAACTTAATGATGATCCCACTAGCCAAGTCCCTATCCAACCATGGCCTCAACCCTTTCATCTATGCAGACGATGTAATAATATACATTTCTTACAAAACCAAACTGACAGTAATCGCCAACAAAATCGAGCTAAGTTTGAACATCATGGACTCATGGACCAATGCATTTCAACTAAAACTCAATAAAGAAAAAACACATTGTCTTGTCCTCTCATCCCAACACAACATAGACAAACCCACAAGCATCTACACCCCAGGTCACACCCTCCCTATTTTAGACAGCCTGAAAATCCTTGCCGTCATAATAGACCGCAACCTTACACTGGAGATCCAAGCAAAATCCACCACAAAGAAAATGTTCCACTCAATGTGGAAGCTCAAACGCGTGAAACAATACTTCCCGAGGGATATCTTTCGTAACTTGATACAATCAATGGTAATAAGCCACCTAGACTACTGCAATGGAATCTATGCAGGATGCAAAGAACAAACCTTAAAGAAAATTCAGACTGCTCAAAACATGCAGCTAGGCTCATATTTGGAAAAACGCGATTTGAAAGCGCAAAACCCCTCTGCGAAAAACTACACTGGCTCCCAATCTAAGAACGCATTGCCTTTAAAATCTGCACCATGGTCCACAAAATTCTCTATGGCGAAGTGCCTGGGTACATGACAGAATTAATCGACCTACCAACCAGAAACGCCTCCGATTCAACACGATCATATTTAAACCTACACTACCCAAGCTGTAAAGGTCTAAAATACAAATCTACCTATGCATCCAGCTTTTCCTACATAAGCACACAATTGTGGAACGCACTACCAAAAGCCTTAAAAGCGACCTACGACCACCTAAACTTCCGGAAAATACTAAAAACCACCCTGTTCAAAAAAGCATACCCTCCCAATCCAACTTAAAGGACTGACCTTGGCTACACAAGAAGACCGAAGCATGTATGAACATAACACTACTCTCCCACTTTACGACTATTACTGTGACTTTGCCATTTAACCTTCATCTTATCACAACATCACATTGTATTTGTTCACACCGGAAATGGCAAACGCCTTTCCGGCACTATGTAAGCCACACTGAGCCTGCAAATAGGTGGGGAAATGTGGGGTACAAATGTAACAAATAAATAAATTATGGGCTTTTCTTTTAGGAATCTATCCAAACCTTTTTAAAACATTGCTAAGCTAACTCCTTTTACCACATTCTCTGGCAACAAATTCCAGAGTTTAATAACACATTTGGTGAAGAAATATTTTCTCCAATTTGTTTTAAATTACTGCATTGTAGCTTCTTTGGGTGCCCCATAGTCCTAGTACTCTTGGAAAGAGTAAACAAGTGCTTCACATCTACCCGTTCCATTTCACTCATTATTTTATAAATCTCTATCATATCTCCCCTCAGCTGTCTTTTCTCCAAGCTGAGGAGCCTTAGCCGCTTTAGCCTTTCTTTACAGGGAAGTTGTCCTATCCTCTTTATCATTTCCGTCCTATTCTGCACCATTTCTAATTCCACTATATCTTTTTTGAGACACGGTGACCAGAATTGCACACAATATTCGAGGTGCGGTCGCACCATGGAGCAATACAAAGGCATTATAACATTCTCATTTTTGTTTTCCATTCCTTTCCTAATAATACCTAACATTCTATTTGCTTTCTTAGCTGCTGCCGCACACTGAGCAGAGAGTTTCTACGCATCATCAACAATAACAACTAGATCCCTTTTCTGTAAAACTTCATAATCAAACATAATTTTAATTATTAAACTTTGTTATACAACTTATACAATTCTATAACTTGGTACCTACAGTTAAGCAGCCAGAGTGCACATGGTAGGAGTCTATTCTATAAAGGAAAGTAGTTACATACTTTCCTTTATAGAATACTAGTGTTACCGTGTATTATATGTGCTTAATATTTTAGCTCAAGCACTTATGCAAGCCATAGCTACAGTATAAATGCTAGCTCTTAGGTGCGGCAAATACTACTACTACTAATATTAATCATACTCACATAAGGTAAGTTACGCATGAAAGTGGGAGCTCTTCCCATGCTTCACCCCTCCCCCCCCCTTGTAAACACATGCTATGTAAATTATGCAGGTATTTGCAGAATAACGCTTAGTTAGCATATTAACACATACACATGTAAGAGGAGTAGAGTAGCCAATGGCTAGAGCAGCAGGCTGAGAATCAGCAGGGCCACCAAGAGGGGGGGGGGGGACAAGATTTCCCCAGGCCCGGCCTCCAAGGGGGGTCCGGCGCCGGGGTTTGTCTCTCTCCTGCTCCTGATGGGACCCAGGTAATTGCTTTAACGCAATCATCCGTGTCCTGACAGGAGCAGGAGAGAGACAGGCTCCAGCACTAAGCACCTCTTAGAGGCTGGGGAGGACCAGGCACAGGATTCCAAATTGGGTTCAGCTTTGTGGCCTCTGGTTTGGCTTGCGGAGATCCCCAAACCCCGCCAGTAGAAGCTTTCCTTTAGCACAGTTCTCCGCCGCATTGCCTGCCCTGCATGAGCTTCCCCTCATGTCATGCTTACTTGGTTTTGATGAAATTGATCATGTATGATATGAGAAAAAGCAGCCGCAGGGCAGGCAATGTGGCAGACAACAATGCTGGAGGAAAGGATAAAGTGGCTAGGACTCTTTAGTATGGAAATACTTATGTACTTATGTAAGATTCTGCTGGTGGGGCTTGGGGACCCCTGCCAGCCAAGGTATGTGGAGTTGTGGTGGGGGGCAGGGAGGTGGGGCAAAATGTGCCCCCCCCATTTTGGGCTCCGACCCGCCCCCCCCCCCCCCCCCCCCAATTTTTCAAGTCTAGCTATGTGGCATCCTAGGGGGCCAGCAGCAGCGGACCTGTCCGGGGAGGATGCAACCAGCCAGCAGCGGTCCTGCCCCAGGCTTGGCTCAGTCTCTCCGCAGCCCTGAAAACTAGTGCAGCCTGGTTCAAATCCCTCAGCAGCTCCTTGTGACATTGGGCAAGTCACTTAAACCTCCGTTGCCTCAGATTCAATACTAGATTGTAAGCCCTCCACAGACAGGGAAATACCTACTGTGCCTGAATGTAGCTTGCTTTGAGCTTCAACTGAAAAAGGTACAAGCCAAAATCCAAATAAATACATGCATATGTGATACTGTTCTAAATATTTACACACATGTAGTGCCTAGTTTATATTATTGCCCCAGTTGAGTGGAATTTTCAACAGCCTGCCTGTATGTATAGGCAGTTGAAAATTGCTCCATGTAAGCAAAAGTATATATTAATGGTTCTCGAGGTTTGTATGGCTGTCAAAAATCTATTATTTTGGTCTGACTGCATGTACTGCTATGGATTTACAGCCTGCTTCACAGACACAGACCTTAAAAAAGGCTCCAGGGGAGATCTGGGAAATTATAGACCGGTGAGTCTGACGTCGGTGCCAGGGAAAATGGTAGAGTCCATTATCAAAAACAAAATTACAGAGCGCATCCAAGGACATGGATTATTACTGAGACCAAGTCAGCACGGCTTTCTTGTGTGGGGAAATCTTGCCTGACCAATTTACTTCAATTCTTTGAAGGAGTAAACATGTGGACAAAGGGGAGCCGGTTGATATTGTGTATCTGGATTTTCAAAAGGCGTTTGACAAGGTACCTCATGAAAGGCTACAGAGGAAATTGGAGGGTCATGGGATAGGAGGAAAAGTCCTATTGTGGATTAAAAACTGGTTGAAGGATAGGAAACAGAGAGTGGGGTTAAATGGCCAGTATTCACAATGGAGAAGGGTAGTTAGTGGGGTTCCTCAGGGGTCTGTGCTAGGACCGCTGCTTTTTAATATATTTATAAATGATTTAGAGATGGGAGTAACTAGCAAGGTAATTAAATTTGCTGATGATACAAAGTTATTCAAAGTCGTTAACTCGAGACAGGATTGTGAAAAATTACAGAAGGACCTTACGAGACTGGGAGACTGGGCAGCTAAATGGCACATGATGTTTAATGTGAGCAAGTGCAAGGTGATGCATGTGGGAAAAATGAACCTGAATTATAGCTACGTCATGCAAGGTTCCACGTTAGTAGTTACGGACCAAGAAAGGGATCTGGGTGTCGTCGTCGATAATACACTGAAACCTTCTGCTCAGTGTGCTGCTGCGGCTAGGAAAGCGAATAGAATGTTGTGTATTATTAGGAAAGGTATGGAAAACAGGTGTGAGGATGTTATAATGCCATTGTATCGCTCCATGGTGCGACCGCACCTTAAGTATTGTGTTCAATTCTGGTCGCCGCATCTCAAGAAAGATATAGTAGAATTGGAAAAGGTGCAGCGAAGGGCGACTAAAATGATAGTGGGGATGGGAAAACTTCCATATGAAGAAAGACTAAGGAAGCTAGGGCTTTTCAGCTTGGAGAAGAGACGGCTGAGGGGAGATGATAGAGGTATATAAAATAATGAGTGGAGTGCAACAGGTGGATGTGAAGCGTCTGTTCACGCTTTCCAAAAATACTAGGACTAGGGGGCATGCGATGAAACTACAGTGTAGTAAATTTAAAACAAATCGGTGAAAAGTTTTCTTCACCCAACGCATAATTAAACTCTGGAATTCGTTGACGGAGAACGTGGTGAAGACGGTTAGCTTGGCAGAGTTTAAAAATGGGTTAGATGGTTTCCTAAAGGACAAGTCCATAAACCACTACTAAATGGACTTGGGAAAAATCCACAATTCCAGGAATAACATGTATAGAATGTTTGTACGTTTGGGAAGCTTGCCAGGTGCCCTTGGCCTGGATTGGCCGCTGTCATGGACAGGATGCTGGGCTCGATGGTCTTTTCCCAGTGTGGCATTACTTATGTACTTACGAAATAATTACTGTGGATTCTTTATGATTCGTATTAGGTAAATGAGACCTTTATTAGAGGTTCTAAAATCTACAATGATTAAAATATATATATTAATGTCTCTACCACCGGCAGACTCTTGGCAAAGTTTCCTGCACTGGGAGACTCTTGAGTCCCTCGGCCCTTTAGCTGAGCTGTGTGCTGTAATCCACTACTAAAGAGCACACGGCAATCCACAAGGTCAGATCATTATACTTTACTGTAATCCCTTTGTGTCAACTGCTCCTCCAAAGGTAGTTCCCACCACAGCATTTCTCAAGAAGCATAGCAGTTCAACAGCATAGTATTCAAAACAAAACAAAAAAAACAAAAGGTTCCAAAATCTCAGCATTTCATATAAAGCAGTTATGCAAAGCAATTCTTCAAACAAAATAGCTCAAAAAGGGCTCAAACTCCCAGCAGTTCATGTATAGGAGGTATGCAAAGTAATTCTCCAAACACGGTAGCTCCAGAAAGGGTTCAAACCCTCCCCAGCAGTTCATGTCAGCAGTTAGGCGAAACAATTCCCCAAACACAGCAGTTCAGAAAGGGTTCAAACTCCCAGCAGTTCATGTATAGCAGCAGGGCCGCCAAGAGGGGGGGGGGGCAGGAGGGACAAAATTCCCTGAGCCCGGGCCTCCAAGGGGGGCCAGGAACCGGGGTCAGGCCACTGGCGCTGCAGTCCCCGGTCTTACCTGATTTCTTTTGAAAGGGAGAGAGGAGGAGTGGTGGTTTTGGGCATTACTGCTATATAGGGCCGCCGAGAGACTAGGCCGGGCCCGGGGCAAGGCCGCCCCGCCTCCACCCCCTGTCGCTCTCCCCGCCGCTGACGCCCCCCATCGCTTCCCCTGCCACTGCAGTCCCTGGTCTCACCTGCCTGCCTCCAGGGCCGTGCCAAGGGTCTCTGGTGCCCCCCCGGCAGACTATCAGTTGGTGCCCCCCCCCGTCTCGATTCTTCATTAGATGTTTCTCCATTGCTACTTGTCTTTCCTTTAGACTGAAACTACAGGTCCAGCCAGACCTGACAAAAGGGTCTACCACACCCTTCAATGTCAAGCATATACTAGAAACCTGTAAATTAGCTTACACAGGAAAGCAGTTTAAAAAAATAAACACAATTCCTGCTGTTTCTTGCTCTCCAGAGAAAGCACTGCCTTTATAAAGAGGCTTTTCAGTGGGACTTAGCCTATTAAAAACTATTAGCATAATTAGGAATGACCAGCCCTTGTAACTGCAGAGACCTAAGCTTTGATTAGACATGTTCCTGTCTTTGTTACAGTGTGGGGGGGGGGGGGGGGTCTCTTCATCTCATTTACACAGTCTGACCTCCCTGGCTCACTGGGAGCCCAGTCTCTTGGAGACTGCTATACATTGCAAAATAAGATAGCAGATGTAAATTCTCAAAGTGGACATATTCCAAACACTAAAATGAAAATAAAATGATTTTTTTTCTACCTTTGTTGGCTGGTGACTTTCTTTTTCTGATCATGCTGGCCCAGTATCTGATTCTGTTGCTGGTATCTGTCCTCTTAACTCTGTTTCCAGGGCTTCCTTTCCACTGTATGTATCTCTCTTTGATAAGTCTCTGACTCTAAAGTTTAGCAATTTCATTAAAGCAAAATGTATTTTCAAATATCACAAACTCTCCCTATCCAAGCAGAATGTTTTATATAAAAACAAACACACAAAAAAAGCAATCAGATTTTTACTTACCAGCTATTCTACACTATACGTCAGCTAAACTTCCTCTTTGAATCTCAGCCAATTAAATGGATTTTAGCTGTAGCTATGATAATTATGTACACATCATTGCAGTCATGCCCTCCTCTCAGTGTACATGCTCAAAAAACAAAAACTTTGAACCACTTACAGATAACAATTACACTATTTATTTTTTATTTCTCCCCAGTCTCACTTGCACACCAGCCTCCAAACCTGTTCTCTTTAATTTGAATGTTGTTCACACACCAAAGCCATAAATAGCTGCTGGTTGTACTCTTTGAAGCAGCTTTAGCAGAGCAGCCTGTCTGTCTCAGCACTGCTGGGCTACCTTCACTTCCTGATGTGGGAAGGGCAGGGGAGAGAGGAGAATCACAACTTCAGGTAAAAGATTTTGCAAGTGAGTGGCGCCCTCTAGAGGTCGGCGCCCCCTGCGTTGCTTACCGTGTCCGCATGGCCCTGCCTGCCTCCACGGCTCCGGGACCCCTGCATTCAAAGCGGCACTCGCAGTAAATTGCTAAACTGGAAGTTACATCAGACAAGGGTGGGACACAGGGAGGGAAGGCCAGAAGAGAGGTGATCTGCGAGTGCCGCTTTGAATGCAGGGAGCCCAGAGCCATGGAGGCAGGCAGGTGAGACAGGGGACTGCAGCGGCAGGGGGCGGCAGCGGCAGGGAGAGTGACAGGGGATGGCAGCGGCGGGGCGGCCTTGCCCCAGGCCCGGCCTAGTCTATCGGCGGCCCTGTATAGCTGTTATGCCCAAAACCACCACTCCTCCTCTCTCCCTTTCAAAAGAAATCAACCTAGGGAGAGTGGCAAGGGTCCCTTCCCAACCAGACCAGCATTATACCCTGACCACCACCCACATGACCCTTCCATGGTAAACTTGTTCTCTCAGCTCCCCTAGTGGGATAGCCACCTTTTTCCTTCTTCTACCCGGCTCTCCTCCCAAGCAGCTCTCTCCTGTTTCACCTCCTTTCCTTCCAGTTTAGTCAGAGCACCAATCTCCATCGGCTCCTCTTGCTCTAGTTTCACCCCCTTTTCTTCTCTTTGCCAGTCCATAGGTTCCTCCCCACACCCATTGCTCAGCTGCTCTCCATTTGATTGATTGGGCAGGTTCAGAACCCCTTCCCTCATCCTGGCTCTCTGGGACAGGTTTTTCCAACTCCCTTCTCTTGCCCTTCTCCTGACCTCCTCTGGGGGCTGTTGGGGATTGAAGTCCCTGTTTCTATCATGGGACCTACTCAGGGGCTGCTGGGAATTGTAGTCTTTTCCTTTTCTCCAATCCCCCAGGGGAAAAGACTCCTTCCTTTCTCTACCCAGCCTTCCTCCCTCTCGAGCCTCCTCGGTCCTCCATGTGCCTTCATTCTCCCTCTCACCCTCATATTCCTCACAATATACAATGATTAAGACACAAACAATGATTAGCTATATACACACAATGATTAGCTATATAACTAAAAAGAAACAATACCTATCTATAAACAATCATTACATCACTGGTCTCTAAATCTAAGCAATGATAAGAGTTCCTAGACCAGGAAAAGAAGCAATAAAACAATCATCACTGGTCCTTACATCATCCAGGCTGTTATCATCAGCTGGGGGGGGCCCTGTTCACAGCGAAAGGCAGGAGTTTCTTTGACCAGGAAACATGGTTCTCTGCGCAGTTCGTACGTTACTCAGAGATGAACTCCCAACTTCACTGAAAGAAACTCCCCTTTTTATAAGGCTTAGAACTCATGTTCAGAGCTAAGGAAAATTACAGAAATGCTTGAGAAACAAGCCATACTGTGGGAATGTGGTCACATGTTTCCTAATCCAGGTGGCTAGTCTCTGAACTCAAAAACAGGCCCCATCTTTCCCTTCACATAACAAATTAATTAGAGCTGTGTCTTATCTTCTACATTCCAACTTATTTTCACACAATCAAAGTTAAACAATCATTTTTAAAGAGAACTACTTCTAATCACAAATACAGACCCCGAGTTCACTGGTCGGTCAAGGCAGAGTTGAAAAACAATCTTTAAAATTCACTTCCACTACACTGCAGCTGCTTTTTGCCACCCCCACAGAAACTGCCACCTACATGGCCTCTTACTCTGCTTAATAGTTAAGTCAGCCCTGATTTCAATTTGTTGGTTGTTTTTCGTTCATTTTGCTTCACTGTTATTTCTTTTAATTTAAATTCATTAGTTTCTGTGCATTTTGTTTCAGTAAATTGCATTCACTAAATTATTTAGGCTTCTTTTTACTAAAATGCAGATGAACTGCAAATTTTGCTGTATCTCTACATTAACTGTTGTTAGTATTTGCAGCATTCTCTCATTCAGAATACCATTCTTTCATGCAGCCACAGATATCCTAAGGCAGTCAGCTACACCTTGTGAAGTGGTGTTTACTGTTTTGTTTTATCTGTCCTGTTAACAGTTAATGTGCAATAAGTACCACTGTGTTAACTGTCAGCCTCAGTCCCCACCCATTCCTTGCCCATTCCACATTAGAGAGTTGCATAGGGATAGAAATCTCATCCATCCCCACTGGAATCTAACCCGTCCAAACATGTCTCCCGCAAGTAATCTAACCCATCCCCTGTACTAAAATAACCCAACTTGTGATAAAATAACCCAACCTATGCCATCGTTCTGGAAATTAAAAATATCAGAGATGCATATTTTCCATACCTGACAAGGTCCAGTTTATAAATAAAATAAAATATTTTTTATACCTTTGTAGTTTGAGCATTTTATTTTTCCATTTGATTTTGTCCATGTCTTCTGATTTTCTCTGGGGTTTTTTCCTGCCTTTTCAAGGTCTTCTGTCTGTTTGCATTTCTTCTTTCTCCACATCTGCTATCCATCTTCTGTGTCCCTATCTGTCCTGTCCAGCATCTCTCTTCAGCACTGTCTACTCATGGATCCAACCATAGGCGCCCAGTATTGGCTAAGCCTCTCCAGCCCGACCTTCCATGCCTGTAGCTTTCTTTCTAGTTGCCGCTCTCTTCCCCCCCCCCCCCCCCCCCCCCGCCCCCCGCCTCACCTCCTGCCTTAGGCTGTAGACATTTTCCTTCCCTGTCTCCTGTTTCGACCTCTGCCGTTCATTCAGTACTATTTATAAAACAAAGCTGCGCGGGACCCTGACTCTGCACGCTGCAGCTGCTGCCTCATCTTCCGGCTGACCTCCTCTGAAAGAGGAAGTTATAGCAGAGGAGGTGGGGTCAGCTAGAAGTGGTAGCTGCAGCATACAAAGACCCGCAGTCCCACAGAGCTTTGCTCTATAATTAGCGAGGCAGAAATGGCAACAGGAGGGAGGGAGGGAGCCTCTGCTTTCATAGCAGAAGGGTTGGCAGGAAGGGGAAGGGAGTTCAGAGAGAGAGTAGAGGTGCTGGTTGAAAGAAGGAAAAGAGAAACTAGGGAGATTCTGTGTGTGTGTAGGGGGGGAGTTGGAGAAAGAAGAGGCTAGCTGCAAGGGGATACAGTGCAGGGCCGGTCCTAGGGTTTCTGGCGTCCTCCTGCAGCCTATTAGTCGGCGCCCCTACCTATCCAGGGGCGGGATCACTATGGCTCCGCCCCTATAGTAGTCACACCCCTTTTACCAGCCATGACATCATTGAAAATATTACACCAGTATAGAAGAAAAATAACGTGTTTTTTTCATTATAAATAATTTCTGTAAGCTGTTACAGTTCCATTATACTCAAAATGACACAAACCAAATTAGCATACAGACCATGAATTATGAGAACAGAGAGTCTTGCCAACTCTGAAAAACAATGTGTTAGCAAAATCTCAGAATCTAACAAACAGATCCCTATTCAGACACTTGGCTTTGCAGTCACACATGCAGAACAGAGATAGTCCCTCTTCAAATTCTTAAAAAATTAACCTGAAATCCTAAGAACTTTGACTCTGCATGCAGCACAATACCAGAACAACAGAAAGAAACACATTGCTATACATTGCAAAATAAGATAGTTGATGTAAATTCTCAAAGTGGACATATTCCAAACACTAAAATGAAAATAAAATGATTTTTTTCTACCTTTGTTGTCTGGTGACTTTGTTTTTCTGATCATGCTGGCCCAGTATCTGATTCTGCTGCTATCTGTCCTCTTAACTCCGTTTCCAGGGCTTCCTTTCCATTTATTTCTTTACTTTCTGCCTTTCTTCTTCATTTCTTGCCCTACATCCGTAAGTAAATGCTGGGTCCTCCGCAGACTTGACTGTCTAGTGGATCCAGCTTCTGCCTCTTTTCTTTATCCATGTGCAGTTTTTCTCCTCTCTTCCTTTTCCCTCATCTCCTTCCTCACTTTTCCCTCCCCTCCATCCATGTCCAGCATTTCTTCTCTCTCCCTTCCCTCTCCTCCCAGGGCCGTGCTAACCCGGTAAGCGGGGTAAGCACCGCAGGGGGGCGCCTGCCTACAAGGGCGCCGCGTCTGGCGCTGCCGTCCAGTTGTATTTCAAAATCCAAATTTAAAAAAAAAAACTTACCGCGTCGGTGCGTCGGCACGTATGCGCTGCTGCCTTCCCACCTTTGGCACCGCCCGGCGCCCAGCTCTTCCCATGCGCGGATGCAGAGTACGTCTTAACTTTTTTTTTTGTTTTTGCTGATGTTGATTTAGCTGCTAATTGGTGATAGAAATTGTCAAATAGGTGGCAGATAGAGACCTTGGAGCAGTGCTGAGTTTCTGAGGAAATTCCCCTAGCTCCCTCTGTCGGAGGTGTAAACACGAAACTAGTTCAATGGTTTTGAAATACCTCTGGAAGGAAGCCTCACATGCAGGGACTGGTGGGGCTGTTTAGTTTTGCACAGGTGCTTGAATCTGACGGGCTCAGGTCGGTGATGCACACTGCACGCAGTATTTTCAATTTGGTGCTGCCTGTACACTAATGACCCTGCTGCCTGCATGATTATGTAAGTGACTTTGAGCCTTTGGGTGGTTAGCATTTGCAGTCGGAGGGAATCTATGCAATAATGCAATTCCTATTCTTATTTCCCAACGGATGGGTGATAGGGCAGTTGCTGCTATAGAAACCTTTGGGATCGGGAAATGGTTTTGATTTCCTGCATGTCCCAGCCTTGTCCTGCGAGAAGGGTACACTGCAGTGGCTGATGTGAGCCTGAAATATCAATAGCAGTTGATTGCATCCCCAGTTCTGCTCAGGAGGTATCCCCTGGCTGCGTGTTTTCTTTGAAGATTGCTTGCCAGCTGCAGGGTGATCGCTGTTTTTTTTCTCTGAAACTGGTTAGGGGCGTGTATTCTCTCCGATGCTATGAGGAGGTGCCTTTTTTTTTTTTTTTGCCTGTGCCAGGGACAGTACTTCGGATTTTGCTGCTCTGCCTTTTGGAAACCAGCCACTCCTCCTTCTCCTGACTACCCAAAGGCGTAAACATGATGGAACAGAAGATACAGAGAGGGCGGAAAGAAACAAATAAAAAGCCTTTGAGTTTCGAGGACTGGTTGTCTCGATTCGGGTTGGGTAGACTGAAGGACTTATAACCTTTGGTAACCATACAGTGAGTCCTAATCTGTAGTGTTTTTCTGATTTTTTGGAAGCAGAATACATTACTAATTTAACTTGGGCACCTTTTACATTTTATGGCAGAAGTTCTGATTCTGTTTTCGTGCAGTACTGAGCTTAGTACTTGCCCAATGAGCAGTAAATCAGTGTTTCCCAAGTCAGTCCTGGAGTACCCCCCCCCCCCCCCTTGTCAGTCAGATTTTCAGGCTATCCACAATGAATCTGCATGAAAGAGATTTGTTTACAATTGAGGCAGTATTATTATTATTATTTATTGCATTTGTACCCCACATTATCCCACCTTTTTGCAGGCTCAATGTGGCTGTAAATCCATCTCATGCAGATTCACTGTGGATATCCTGAAAACCTGACTGACAAGGGGGGGGGGGGGGGGTACTCCAGGACTGACTGACTTGGAAAACACTGCAATATTTATAACTTGTGCTCCTAATATAACATTTGGGAGTGGCCTAGTGGTTAGGGTGGTGGACTGTGGTCCTGAGGAACTGAGTTTGATTCCCACTTCAGGCACAGGTAGCTCCTTGTGACTCTGGGCAAGTCACTTAACCCTCCATTGCCCCGGGTACAAATAAGTACCTGTATATGTAAGCCGCATTGAGCCTGCCATGAGTGGGAAAGCGCGGGGTACAAATGTAACAAAAATAAAATGTTAATGTTGCTATTGCACTAGCGTAGAAGCTGCCCTTGCAAAAAAAAGGCCAGGAGTTCTTCTACTCCGAGAGACTGTGCTCCCAGTGAGCCAGCAAGGTCAGATGGTGTAAATGAGATGAAGAGACCCAGGTAACAAAGACAGGAACATGCATAATCAAAGCTTAGGTCTCTGCAGTTACAAGGGCTGGCCATTCCTAATTATGCTAATAGTTTTTAATAGGCTAAGTCCCACTAAAAAGCCTCTTTATAAAGGCAGTGCTTTCTCTGGAGAGCAGTGTTAAGAAACAGCAGGAATTGTGTTTATTTTTTTAAACTGCTTTCCTGTGTAAGCTAATTTACAGTTTTCTAGTATATGCTTGACATTGAAGGGTGTGGTAGACCCTTTTCTCAGGTCTGGCTGGGCCTGTAGTTTTCAGTCTAAAGGAAAGACAGGTAGCAACCCAGAAACATCTAATGAAGAAGTGGGGGGGGGGGGGGGGGGGGGGGGGGGGCGCCAACTGATAGTCTGCAGGGGGGCACCAGAGACCCTTGGCACGGCCCTGTCTCCTCCATCCACCCATGTCCAGCAGCCCTCCTCTCTCCTGCCCTCCCCTCCATCCACCCATGTCCAGCAACCCTCCTCTTCCCCCCTGCCCTCCCCTCCATCCATCCATGTCCAGCATTTCTTCTCTCTCCCTTCCTGCTCCTCTATCCACCCATGTCCAGCAGCCCTCCTGCCCCCACCCTCTCCTTCATCCACCCATGTCCAGCAACCCTCTTCTCGCCCCTGCCCTCCCCTCCATTGATCCATGTCCAGCATTTCTTCTTTCTCCCTTCCCTTCCATCCAGCAGCCCTCCTCCCCCTGCCCTCTCCTCCATCCACCCATGTCCGGCAGCCCTCCTCCCCCCTGCCCTCCCCTCCATCCATTTCCAGCATTTCTTCTCTCTCCCTTCCCCTCCATCCATGTGCATCTCCTTCCTCTGTCTTCCCTCCCCTCCATCCATGTACAGAATTTCTTCTCTCCCCCTCCATCCATGTGCATCTCCTTCGTGTCTTCCCTTTCCTTCCCTCCATCCATGTCCACCAATTCTGTCCCTGCCCTCCCCTCCATCACCCATGTTCAGCAACCCTCCTCTCTCCACTGCCCTCCACTGCCCTCCCCTCCATCCATGTCCAGCAACTCTCCTCTTCCCTCCATCCACCTGCTTCCCCCAGTCCCAGCAGCACCCAATTCCTGAACTTCAAATATCAGAAGATTCCTCTCCCCCCCTCACCTTGTGAGTGTTGTTATCCAGAATCGCCTTGTAAGTCTGCCACAGGGCGCAGCCTTCCACCAGTAACGACTCCGAATCCCTCGGGTCCCTGAGCGCGAGTGCCCCGACCCCCGCCAACAACAGAAGAACCGCGCTCAAGCTCACAGTGGCCATAGGGCGACCACCGTAGCCCTCAAGCACCCGATCCGCCACCTCTTCAGCTGCTGCATTCTATAGGGCCGCAGACATGTCAATCTCTGAACTCTGTGCCCCATAGGAGCGCACGCACATCAATCCCCGCCTCCAGTGATCGGTTCCACCCCTCGCCCGCTCGCTAATGTTTACCCATTAATCACCTGCGAGACCTTCATTTAAATACCGGAGCAGGAAACCAAAGGCAGGGCTGCTGTCGGGGTCTGGGAGCTGAGGTAACTGGCGAGGGTAAGCATGGCATGGCGGCGCCCTCCTGCCATGCTTACCTCGCTTACATGGGTTGGACCGGCCCTGGGATACAGAGAAGAGGGACATTGTGGCTGAAAAGGTAGGTGGGGGGGGGCGGGAGTCGGAGAAACACTGGATATAAAAGGTGGAGAGAAAAAGGGATGTGCTGCATGAAAAGGGGGAAATAGAGGGGAGTTGCTGGATGAAAGATGGAAGAGAGGAGACATTTTGTCAGGAAAGGGGTAGAGAGAGAGGAAGGCACTGGCTGGAAAGGGTGGGGGAAATGCTGCATGGAAAGGGTGGAGAAAGAGAGGGGAAGATGCTGCATTGAAATGAGGAGAATGGAGGGATGCTGGAGGGAAGAGAAGAGAAATACTGGCTGAAAGGAGTGGAGAAGATGGGGAGATGCCAGATGGAAAATGGTAGAGAGGGGAGATATTGAATGGGAGGGGGAGAGGATAGAATTAGTGAAAGACTGGAGAATACGAGGAAGGGGAATAGAAGAACTGGGCTGAGGGAAAGAGTTAGAAAGCTGTAGGTAGGTGCAGTAAAAGAGAGAAATTGAATAGTAAGAATAAAAGAAATTTGGACAGAGAGGTGGAAAATTAAATAGAATAAAGCTGATAGGAAAAAAAAATCAATATTGGAGACAGATCTATTAGAGGAAATGAAGATGACAGGAGGAGAGAGAGAAATGACAAACAGAGAGAAAACCCTGTGAAGAGAGCTAAGAGAAGAGAAAGGAAAGTAGAAACTAAGAACTGGGACTGATACAATGAGAAAAATTGGCCAGACAAAAAAAGGTAAATATAAAGAAATTTATTTTTATTTTAAAATACATCACTGTTCACATGGCCAATAGGAATATGCTAGGACTGACCAAGAGCCAAGTGTTAAACTACCTCCACACAATACTGCACATACTATTCTCTTTAGTATATTGTATTATTTTAAATTTTTTGGTACATAATTCCCTGGAGTGTACTCAGTGTGCATGATACCATCAGTTACAGAGGTACTAGGGGGAAGCAGCTGCTAGGGGTTCTTCTGTACTGTGCTTAAAAATGCATCTGCTGTCCCTTTCCTGTTGATATAGGTGTTGACCCCTAAGGTTTTTAACTTGACCCTGCCTACCTTAGCCACGCCCACCTTAGCCTCCCCAAACAGTTGAGTCACCGACCGCCTATGGATCCAGCCCATCTCCCTCCATCCCCTCCCCAGGGTCCAGCCCATCTCCTAAGCTTTCACTCAGCCTCTCTCATGCCCCCTTAACTTTCACCCAGCTTCTCACATGCCCCCTTCCTCAGCTTTCACCCAGCCTCTCTCATGCCCCCTCCCTAGCTTTCACCCAATTTCTCTCATGCCCCCTCACTAGTCTTCCCCCAGTCTTTCTGCAGCCCCTCTCCATCCTTTCCATAATCTTTCATGGTCCCCTCCAGCCATTACTGACAGTGCTGTGAGTAATGGTGTGGCGGTACACTACTGGGGTTCCTGTGGTAGTGTACCGCCACTCCAGTCTACCTCCCTAATCCTCAGTGCTGCATCAAACCCCTCCTGTTCCCTGGCTGCACAGTGATCAGGCTCTGAAGTCTACAGAGATTTGAGCTGCATGGTGCAGGAAGTTGGGGTAGCCTCACGGTTTGAAGTCCCATGAGACTTCCCCAATTTCCTGCACCATTGACTCAAGTCTCTGCAGAGTGGCAGAGCCCGATCGCTGTGCAGGTGAAGAGGAGGAGTTTGAAGCAGCACCAAGGATTAGGGTGGTAGGCTGGCATGGCTGTACACTACTGCAAAAAACCAGCAGGACCCGTGTCCATCCCCGCAGGATCCCTTGGACCTCTAGCGGATCCCCATGGGAGTCCACACATTCACATCTTATTACTGCCTTTGAGCAGGATACACAATGCAGCAGTCAGTTTGGGCAGACAGTGTTACAGAATCTGTTTGGGGTCTAGAATCCAACTTCAGCCCCCTAGGCCTGTTTTTTTTTTTTTTATTCAATTTTCACAATTTTTTACAAGCATTACTACTTGAGTAGGAAAAACAGTTAGGAAAACATCAAATTAAACAAATCCAAGAAATTATTATAAACTTGTTTTAGACCACCAAATTTAGGGGCTAAGAGCCGTTAACTTAGGAAGAAGTATTTTAACAAAAACAAATCACTAGATGCAATAAAGCAATAGCAGATTATTATAACCCCCCAAAATCATAATCACAATTCCCAATATCCAAATCTTGAGGCAGAGCATAACGGTTTAAATTCAACAAGCACTATAATAATTTTTTCTGAGAAATAAATTGTTTTAAATGTTCAGGCAAAAAGAAAACATATTTCACCCCCAGGTATTTTACGTTGCATTTGCATGGATAGTTCAAGTGGAACGAGGCTCCTAAAGACAAAGTTTCTGCTCGAAGTGTTAAGAAGTCTTTCCTCCTAGTTTGGGTTAATTTAGTAACATCTGGGAATACCCAGATTTTCCCTCCATAGAATAGATTTTGTATATTCTTCAAGGCCATCTTCCTAACAAGTTCTAAATCTTGGGAAAATACAAATGAGACCAACAAAGTTTGTCGCTCAGTTACATCGGACAATGAGGTTTCCAACAATTCTGAAACATTTAGTTCCGGTTGATCCAGCCTTTGCCCAGCTTTCTTTATAGGAAGATAATAAATTTTATTCACTGGAGGCACATTTTCCAGGGAAAATTTTAAGTTTTCCACCAAATACCTTTTAAAGGTTTCCAGTGGTGTAGATATTGAAGTCCGTGGAAAATTCAAAAAACGTAAATTTAGCCTCCTATTATAGTTTTCAAAGTATTCCAACTTGATATGAATCAGCATATTATCTTGTATTAATTTAACTGATGGTTTCCTTCAATTTAGAATTTTCATTTGACAAAATCTTAATCTTTTCAGAAACCTCTTCTTTCATAGAGGAAAATGCATTAGTTAGTTCCTTTACATTACTCACTAACGGTTCAGTTTTGCTCGTTGATATGATCACCGTCTGCAGAGTTTCCCATATTGCTTCAAGCGTCACCGCAGGCGAGGAGATCTGAGCTGTTCCTAGTCTCTGTGCCTTACTCTCAGCCGTCGTTGTTTTAGAGGCCTCGGTTGCGGCATCGAGGTGGGGACCCAGGTATAGCTCTCTTCTCCTGTCGTCGCGGTTTGGGGCTATACCTCCATCATCGAGCACAGCCGGTTGCGGTGGTGGTGGGCGCGCCGGGGGGGACAACGAGACGTCCTGCACCAAGAGCTCGGCTCTTCCTCGGGCTACGAGCTCAGCGGGGCTTCCCGGCGTTGTTACAGGGGTTCTCGCAAGGAATCCCTCAATGGTAGGCTGTGTTGGAGTAGAGGTTAAAACCGGCTGGGCTCCGGTTTTCACGAGACCCTTCCTCTTGGTATATGGCATCGCAACAAACTTAGAGGTAAAAGTTTTAGTAAGAAAATACTCCAGGAGGAATGGGTTTAAACACAGCGTTACCAGAGGTTCACCCACGGTTCGATGTTGCTGCCGCCATCTTGCTCCGCCCCTTGAATCCATTTTTTCCCCCCTAGGCCTGTTTTATTCTGTTTCAGGCTGCACTCTCACCAGTTTGTATATATTTCAGGTTAATCTGAGTTATGTCCTCACCGTTGCGCTGCCCAATTGACAAATGTTTCTTGTTTTCTGTGAGCCTGGATGCTAGGGATACCCCAATTGTGAGAATTAATGGCCTGCTTATCATCGGAGAAAGCGAACATACTTATCTGTAGCAGGTATTCTCTGAGAACAGCAGGCTTCATATTCTCACAAACCCTCCCACCTCCCCAAGGAGTTGTCTTCTATTTTTTATTTTATTTTTTTATGCTGTAGTATTTAACTGTGGTATTTATGCTGTAGTATTTAACCGTACCCTCGCAGCAGGCTGGATGGCACTCGCGCTTGCACAGTGGAGCATGTCTCTTGTGCTCCACAAAGCTCTGTAAAGCTTGTTATAAGCTCCAGACCGGGCAACATGGCGCCCTGTTACCCAATTTTGAGAATATAAGGCCTGCTGTCCTCAGAGAATACCTGCTACAGGCAAGTATCTTCACTTTCTGTGTTGCCTTAGAGACATCAGGAAAAATACTTATATAGGAATTCATATACACACAGTCTTTAACCTTGAAAAACATATGCTTAAGCTAGTCTCTATCCTATTCAAGTACTAACGTTGCAAGCAGTGTTGCAGTTGTATGAGAACCAGCAGAATCAGATCTTTCTAAGAATTGTGTCAAATCCAAACTGTCCATAAATATCTGAGAAGACTGCAAATGTTCCTTTTTTTTTTGCCAAAGGAAGATAGAACACTCTTGCAATAGGAGGAATATTCTCTCCCTCTGTGGATTTTTACAGCAATTGGATTGATATCATTTGCCTATCATTTAGTTGAAGTGTTTGTCTTTGTGAACTTTTATTAAAACATTATTGGTGTTTTTACCTCTAGTGCCTCCTCTTTTTCTGTTGAAACCCATGGACCATCCCTACTCTAGTCAGTTCTTGTATATTTTTATGTAGGGTATTTTGCCTTTTTTTTTTTATTGTTGTTGCATGTTTAGTGCACACATTTGCATGGAAATGTTGGTATTTAATTATTTACGCATGTAGGGCGAGATTCTATATATCACACCTAAAAATTCAGCAACAAAATGAAATTCACCTAAGCGCATTCTGTACAGTCCATCTTAATCTAGGTGTACTATATAGAATAAGCCTAAATTTCCACATGGAATATAGACTACGCTGAGCGGCCATGACAGCATCTAACTCTAGGCATGGCCATTTATGCCAGAGCAGGTATATTCTATAATCCTGCATGTCGTTTTCTGGAACGCCCATGGCCCACTCATTCCACGCCCATAGCCACACCCCATTTTTGGCAGCGTGCATTACAATTTACTTGCTCTGCTTTGCAGAATACACTTAGCGGGTAATGTGTATAAATTCTAATTAATGCCAGTTAGTGCTAATAATTGCTTGTTAATATCCAATTATTAGCGCTGATTAGCTTGTTAACTAATTAAGTTATGTGAATTCTTATGGAATATGCTTCAACTTCCGTGTGGAAATCTTGGCACAATATATCTTTTCAAAAAATTCCATAACAAATTAACTTAGCAATTAATGTCCACTTGGAGTAATAATCACAACCGTATATAAATCCAAACCAGATATAAACCGTAATTGTAAACCATCAATATATAGCAAAACTAAAGTTGTGAATGTAAGCAATCGCTGTAAACTGTAAACCAGAATATGATATGTAAGGCACTTTGAACTGAAACTTGTTTTTGGATAACAGTGGGATACAAGAATGTATAAATAAAATAAGAATGAATCCAGGGGGTAACGTATACATAACTGCAAGCACCTAAGTTATAGAATTACCCCGATAGGCTTTTGAATATTGGGCTGTTTATTCTTTTTTTCAGAGGCTACAAAACCTTTTATTTAACCAATTTAAAAATGGTATAGTACAAAGCAGTGGCTGACACTAGGGGGGCTGACACCCGGGGCGGATTGCCGATGCGCCCCGCCCCCCCCCCGGAACAGCGCGATGCCCCCCCCCCCCCAGCGAAAGATCCCCCAATCCCCCGGCGAAAGACCCCCCCCCCCGGGTGCACGCCGCGGGGGGGGGGGGTGCCGCGCGCCTGCCGGCTCTTCGTTTTCATGCTCCCTCTGCCCCGGAACAGGAAGTAACCTGTTCCGGGGCAAAGGGAGCATGAAAATGAAGAGCCGACAGGCGCGCGGCACCCCCCTCAGCGGCATGCACCCGGGGCGGACCCCCCCCCCCCCCCCCCCCTTGGTACGCCACTGGTACAAAGACTTTCAAAATTATATATGCTCATGGTACATGTATGAGTTCAAGGACAAATTAAGCAACAGTAGGCTAGTTACTGGTAACTGTTTGCTTTACAAACACCAACATGACTTCTGAAAATACCCTCTTTATACAGGTCATCTCTGTGTGGGTTTGAGGAGGTGTATTTTATTGCTGTACATGCCCAAGGTTTATCAGCCTAACTCCATATCCCCCCCCCCCCCCCCCTTATAGCAGTTCCATAATAGTTGTGTTTTCTGCTATGCAGCAAGCTTTTGCTAGTCCTCACATCAGTCTGTATAAAGGACAAGAGCCAGCATTGTCCCATTGGATCCATGTAGTACAGAGGCTGGCTGGCCTGTCTGCTGTTTAGCTTCCAAAAGGGGTGGGAATAGCACATAATAACGCAACTCTTCCGCTTTACGATTCCCCAGTGTTCCACATGAACCTTATCTTACCACAACATCACTTTGTATTTGTTCATACTGGAGTCAGCGAACACCTCTCCGGTATTATGTAAGCCACATTGAGCCTGCAAATAGGTGGGAAAATGTGGGATACAAATGTAACAAACAAATAAATAAATAAATATGTATTTAGACAGAATGTGTAGTGTTCTTTTGAAGGTACAAGTGAAGAATGAATTAGTATTACCTTCCCTTTTTTTACAGACTCTCTAACCATTCCAGTGACTAAACTGCAAATTGGTGCTAATCCAATCACCACTTGAAACCTACAAAAGACTTGATAGGAGAAGTAATATGTGCCAGTGGGTTTGCTGAAGGGTTATTCTTTCGTCTTTGAATCAGATTTCTGCTAAAAGCTTTTGAATAACACTTGTTCTGCTAGGCTGCATTTGTCCTCAGACTGGAATTAGTGAGCTGCACTTTTAAGGAGTAATTTTATAAAGTAATTTGCTTTTTTAAAAATGTTTTACTTCATACACATAGAAATGGCCTGCTATAAAATACCAGCTGGCTTAAAAGTACCTGCGTTTACATGATGATGTGTACTTTGCCATTAGGGACTGAAAAATCAGTGCCAAAAATATTTCCACTTAGGTGTGTTTTGTAAACCGCATCTAGATTTAGGCCCGGTTTATAGAATATGCCTAGCTGGTTTATAGAATACACCTGGTGGCCATGCCTGCACCTAACTCTAGGCACATCCATTTATACCAAGTAAAACTTGGTGTAAATATTGGTGCCTAAGGGCCCCTTTTACTAAGCGGCAGTAAGCCCAATGTGGGCTTACCACTGCTAAACAGGAAGTACCGCAGCAGCCCGGTGGTACTTCCCACCCCTAGCATGCCATCATATCCGGTGCTACAAGAATATATTTATCTTTTTAGCGTCAAAGTGTACCCAGCAGTAATCGGGCAGTGCCGCATGCTGCCTGGTTACCGCTGGGTTAGCACAGAAGCCCCTACCGCCACCTCAGTGGGCGGTAAGTGCTCCCACCCCAAAATGGCCACACGGCAAGTGCTTTGCTTGCCATACGGCCATTTCCTGCATGAAAGAGAGACTTCCCTTTTACCTGCTGCAGTAAAAAGGAGCCTCGGCGCTTGTGAAAAACAAGCGCCGACGTCAGCGCAGGCCCCTTTTTGCTACAGCTTGGTAAAAGGTGCCCTAAGTTAGGCGTGAAGCAGATGTGTGTAGATTTTCAGAATGCCCACAGTCTGCCCATTCTATATCCAGAGATAAAAGGATACACAGTATTTATACCATTCTATATCCATGGCATTCCCCCTTTTTGGCAGCGCACATTAAAATTTACATGCACCGTTTAGCGAAGTTTCTTACCTGAAGCAGGTATTCTCCGAGGACAGCAGGCTGGATATTCTCACGTGTGGGTGACGTCATGTCGGTCCCCGGAGGATTTTTTAGTAAAAATCTAGAAAAGTCTCTTCTAGAACATTCCACCGCACATAGCGTGCCCACTGCGCATGCGCGCACGTAGTTTCCCGCCCGTCGCACGGTCATGCTCCTCAGTTGAATTCAATAGTTGAAAAGAAAGAACAACTCCAAAGGGGAGGTGGGAGGGTTTGTGAGAATATCCAGCCTGCTGTCCTCGGAGAATACCTGCTTCAGGTAAGAAACTTCGCTTTCTCCAAGGACAAGGAGGCTGATATTCTCACGTGTGGGGTATCCCTAGCCCCCAGGCTCACTCAAAACAACAAACATTGGTCAATTGGACCTCGCAACGGCGAGGGCATAACAAAGATTGACCTGAAACAAGAAACATCTAACTGAGAGTGCAGCCTGGAACAGAATAAAAATGGGCCTAGGAGGGTTGGAGTTGGATTCTAAACCCCAAACAGATTCTGCAGCACCGACTGCCCAAAGCGACTGTCACGTCAACTGTCCTGCTGAAGGCAGTAGTGAGATGTGAATGTGTGGACTGATGACCACGTCGCAGCCTTGCAGATCTCTTCAATAGTGGCTGACCTCAGATGAGCCACTGACGCAGCCATGGCTCTAACATTATGAGCCGTGACGTGGCCCTCTAAGCCAGCCCAGCTTGGGCATAAGTGAAGGAAATGCAATCTGCTAGCCAGTTGGAGATGGTGCATTTCCCGACAGCAACTCCCCTCTTGTTGGGATTAAAAGAAATAAACAACTGGGCGGACTGTCTGTGGGGGCTTGTCCGCTCCATGTAAAAGGTCAATGCTCTTTTGCAGTCCAAAGTGTGCAGCTTGCTTTCGCCAGGACTTGTATGAGGATGGGGAAAAAATGTTGGCAAGACAATTGACTGGTTCAGATGAAACTCCGACACCACCTTTGGCAAGAACTTAGGGTGCGTGCGGAGGACTACTCTGTTATGATGAAATTTAAGATAAGGAGCATGAACTACCAGAGCGTGGAGCTCACTGACCCTACAAGCTGAAGTAACAGCCACCAAGAAAATGACCTTCCAGGTCAAATACTTCAGATGGCAAGAATTCAGTGGCTCGAAAGGGGGTTTCATCAGCTGGATGAGAACGACATTGAGATCCCATGACACTGGTGGAGGTTTGACAGGGGGCTTTGACAAAAGCAAACCTCGCATGAAGTGAACAACTAAAGGCTGTCCAGAGATAGGCTGACCCTCTACACGTTGATGATAAGCACTAATTGCACTAAGGTGAACCCTTACTGAGTTGGTCTTAAGACCAGACTCTGATAAGTGCAGAAGGTATTCAAGCAAGGTCTGTGTAGGACAAGAAAAGGGATCTAGGGCCCTGCTGTCACACCAGACGGCAAACCTCTTCCATTTAAAGGAGTAACACCGTTTAGTGGAATCTTTCCTCGAAGCAAGCAAGACTCGGGAGACACCCTCAGAAAGACCCAAGGAGGCAAATTCTAAGCTCTCAACATCCAGGCCGTGAGAGCCAGAGACTGGAGGTTGGGATGTAGAAGCGCCCCCTCGTTCTGAGTAATGAGGGTTGGAAAACACTCCAATCTCCACGGTTCTTCGGAGGACAACTCCAGAAGAAGAGGGAACCAGATCTGACGCGACCAGAAAGGCGCAATCAGAATCATGGTCCCGCGGTCTTGCTGTAGTTTCAGCAAAGTCTTCCCCACCAGAGGTATGGGAGGATACGTGTACAGAAGGCCTGTTCCCCAATGAAGGAGAAAGGCATCCTACACTAGCCTGCCGTGGGCCTGTAGTCTGGAACCAAACTGAGGGACCTTGTGATTGAATTGAGTGGCAAAAAGATCCACTGAGGGGGTGCCCCATGCTCGGAAGATCTTTCTGGCAACAGCCATGCTCAGTGACCACTCGTGAGGTTGTATTATCCTGCTCAACCTGTCGGCCAGACTGTTGTTTACGCCGGCCAGATAAACGGCTTGGAGAAACAAGCCGTGTTGGCGAGCCCAAAGCCACATCTGCACAGCTTCCTGACACAGAGGGCGAGATCCGGTGCCCCCTTGCTTGTTTGTGTAGTACATCGCAACCTGATTGTTTGAATCAGAATAATTTGGTTGGATAACCGATCTCTGAAAGCCTTTAGAGCATTCCAGATCGCTCGCAACTCCAGGAGGTTGATCTGAAGATGTTTTTCCTGAAGTGACCAAGCTCCTTGAGTGTGAAGCCCATCTACATGCGCTCCCCACCCAAGGAGTGCATCTGTCGTCAGCACTTTATGTGGCTGAGGATTTTGGAATGGGTGCCCCAAAACCAGATTGGATTGAATTGTCCACCACTGAAGTGAATTCCGAAAGTCGATGGACAGCTGGATCACATCCTCTAGATTCCCTGTAGCTTGAAACCTCTGGGAAGCTAGGGTCCACTGAGCCGATCTCATGTGAAGACGTGCCATGAACTGTGGAAGCCATGTGCCCCAGAAGTCTCAACATCTGCCGAGCTGTGATCTGCTGAGACGCTTGAACCTTGGAGACTAGAGACAGAAGGTTGTCCGCTCTCGGCTCGGGAAGATAGGCACAAGCTGTCTTCGTGCACAACAGAGCCCCTTTGAATTCCAATTTTTGAACTGGGTTGAGGTGGGACTTTGGGTAATTGATGACAAACCCTAGTAGCTCCAGCACTTGAATAGTCATCCGCATGGACTGTAAAGGCCTGTCGTGGGAGGTGCTCTTCACCAGCCAATCGTCCAGATAAGGGAACACATGCACCCCCAGTCTGCGTAGAGATGCTGCAACAACTGCCAGGCACTTGGTAAAGACCCTAGGCGCAGACGCCAAGCCAAAAGGCAGCACACAGTACTGAAAGTGCTGCGTTCCCAGCCGAAACCGCAGATACTTCCTGTGAGCTGGAAGTATCGAAATGTGAGTGTAAGCATCCTTTAAGTCCAGAGAGCATAGCCAATCATTTTCCTGAATCATGGGAAGAAGGGTGCCCGGGGAAAGCATCCTGAACTTTTCTCGAACCAGATATTTGTCAAGGCCCCTTAGGTCTAGGATGGGACGCATCCCCCCGTCTTCTTTTCCACAAGGAAGTACCTGGAATAGAATCCCAGCCCTTCTTGCCCTGGTGGAACGGGCTCGACCGCATTGGCGCTGAGAAGGGCGGAGAATTCCTCTGCAAGTACCTGTTTGTGTTGGGAGCTGAAGGACTGAGCTCCCAGTGGGCAATTTGGAGGGTTGGTTTCCAGATTGAGGGTGTATCCTAACCGGACTATTTGAAGAACCTACCGGTCGGAGGTTATCGGAGGCCACCTTTGGTGAAAAAATTTTAACCTCCCCCCGACAGGCAGATCGTCCGGCACGGACACATTTATGGTGGCTATGCTCAACTGGAGCCAGTCAAAAACCCATCCCTGGTTTTTGCTGGGGAGCTGCAGGGGCCTGTTTGGGCGCACGCTGTTGACGAAAACGAGCGTGCTGTGGCAGAGCCTGAACCAGCTGTCGAGAAGTAGGAGTGTACTTACGGCCCCTAGAGGAGTAAGGCACACTTCTCTTCCCTTTAAAAAACTTCTTGGATGAGGAAGCGGATGCAGAAGGCGCCCGGCGGGAGAGAACGTCCATAGCGTTATCACGCTGATAGAGATGATCAATCAACTCTTCAACCTTCTCACCGAAAAGATGATCCCCCCGGCAAGGGATATCCGCAATTTTCTGCTGAGTTTGTTCCTCCAGGTTAGAGGCACGCAGCCATGACAGTATGCGCATCACTATACCCATAGCAGAAAATCTGGATGTCACATCGCAAGTATCGTAAATACCCCTGGACAGGAACTTGCGACACGCCTTCTGTTGCCTGACCACTTGGCGAAAAGGCTCGGCCTGCTCCTGTGGGAGTGCATCAACCAAGCTCTCAAGCTGCCGCACTGAGTTCTGCAAATGAATGCTCATGAAGAGCTGATACGACTGAATTTTGGAAGCGAGCATGCCAGCCTGATACGCCTTCCTCCCAAAAGAATCCAAGGTTCTATGTTCTCGCCCCGGGGGCGCCGAGGCAAAGTTCCTAGAACTCTTGGCTCTTCTGAGAGCGGAATCCACCACCGCAGAGTTATGAGGCAACTGAGGCCGGATGAAACTGGGTTCCCCGTGGATCCGATACTGGGATTCAGCCTTTTTGGGAATAGTTGGACAAGAAAGAGGCTTCTCCCAGTTCCTCATCAGCACTTCCCTGAGTGTATCATGAAAAGGAGATGTGGTAGAAGACTTAGGTGGAGATGGATAATCCAGGACCTCGAGCATCTTGGTCCTGGGCTCATCCACAGTCTCCACAGGGAAGGGAATGGCCTCAGACATTTCCCACACAAAAGATGAAAAAGACAAGCCCTCCGGAGGGGAGAGCTTTCTCTGAGGTGAGGGGTTCAAATCAAATGGAAGACCTAGAGAATGCTCGGCAGAGAAAACTCCATGACCCCCATCTTCATCAGATGAGCCATCATCGGATGGGGCTAACAACTCAGAAAGAGCAGCCCGGATCCGAGCCCGTCTCGACATGGAGGTGCGGTGACCTCGATGATGGTGTTGAGAAGTCGACTCCCCAGGAGACTCCGGAGAAGCTTCCTCCACCGAAGGCAATGGAGAGTCGACCCAGGAGGCTACCGACCCCGATACCGGAAGCGGTACCGGAGAAGGAGACCTCACCACCGGCGAACGGCACGGTGCCGCAGGAGCTTCCGGCACCATCGGTACCGGTACCTCCGGTGTCGGGCACAAATGGTGCAGCACCGCTTCCATAAAATCAGGAAAAATAGCCTTGATGCGCTTTCTTGGGGACCGTGGTGAGGGGGGAGACAGAAGCTGTCGGGGAAGGCTGCGGTGTCGATGTGGGCTTCAGAGGCAGAATCTGCAGAGGCCGGGGAGCCGGTACCGGACTGCCAGACGACCATCGCGTCAACACCTCCATTACAGAGGGAGAGCGATCCTCTCGGCATCAACACTTCTTGGGTGCCGAATGCTTCAACGACCCGGAGCTCGCGGTACCGTGTCGAGAAGGAGAACGATGACGGTGGTTCCCGGCCTTCGCCCGACGCCCGTCATCGAGGATCCTTGGTACCGGCGAGGAAGACGTGGAATCCACACTCTTCCTCGGGGCCGGGTCCAATACAGGTCGGTCCCGGGGGGCCTGCAAAGCAGGAGGCGCCGAGGCAGGTGGAGACCCACTCGATGCATCACTGCTCCCAGTGTGCATCGGTCTCTTGGCAGTCTTGACCTGGTCTCCCGATGCCAACGCTGCACTCAATGTTGACGGTACCGACGCCGATGCCGAGGAACTGGACCCGAAAAGCTTCTCTCTCTGGGCCTCTCTGGGAAGCTGTGTGCGCTTTTTCATTTTAAGATACAACTTACAACTCTCCTGAAGATGGTCTGGCCCAAGGCACTGAAGGCACCAGGAGTGCGGATCAGTGCCAGAGATAGTGCGGTTGCAGTGGGCGCATGGCTTGAAGCTGCTGGGCGTCTTCGATGACATGGAGGGAAAAATAGCCTCCGCGAAATCAAAGGACGTGATTGTGTCAAAAACTGAACACAAAAAGAGGGAAAATCCTGACCGAGCGACATAACTACGGTCGCAACGAAAATAAAGAAAACTTATAAGCGGGAAAAGAAAAGAACTAAGAAAATTAAAGGGATTATTTTTTTTTAAACAGTACCCGTTAGGGAACAAACAATCTTCAACGACAAAGTAAAGAAGAAACTTTACTCCGGGAGCGAGGAGACGCGAAGCGCTGTAGAAAGGACTCCATGTCACCTCAGACATGGAAAGAAAGAAACTGAGGAGCGTGACCGTGCGACGGGCGGGAAACTACGTGCGCGCATGCGCAATGGGAGTGCCACGCGTGGTGGAATGCTCCAGAAGAGACTTTTGTAGATTTTTACTAAAAAAATCCTCCGGGGGCCGACGTGACGTCACCCACACGTGAGAATATCAGCCTGCTTGTCCTCGGAGAATACAGAATACACCTAGCAAGTTGTTCACATAAATTCTAATTAATGCCAATTAGTGTCAATAATTGCTTGTTAAGTGGCAATTATCAGTGCTGATTGACTTAAGTAATTAATTTGCACACGCAAATCCAGAATACGACTGGATTTTTGCGTGTAATTTTGGTCGCACTATATAGAATCTGGAGGTAGGTGCGTACAGAGATGGAGTTTGAGCAGCATGTGGCAAAGTTTGCATGTACTGTACATGCATAGATTGTAAAATATACAAATTTATATCATATTTGAATAATCTAGGTATAGACATTTGCACCTTCTCATGCAGACCTTTCTTAAGCATTAGGTGATACAGCAAATTTACATTAAACCATAAACCATAAATGTCTTCACCTGCAAGGTAGGTGCAATTTCTGTCACTTCTAGTATTTTATAAAAACACATTACCACCTATGGATTTTCATAAAATAGTGTCTAATCTGGTGTTGAGCTCTCCCTTTTAAACCAAGCATCCTGTTATAAAATTACCCTCAAGTCTAATATATTGTTTTAACCTTAAATATTTTTCATTAAATACAAAATCTCCTCCCCCCCCCCCCCCACACACACACCTGTGTCACATGTCATAGCTATGATCTAGGTTATTATATATGATTATTAGTACTTTGTAGAGAGATCATCAATGACATTAATGCAGTGCTGACTAAGACAACCCAGTATTCCTAGCTTATCTCCCTTTTCTGTCCTTCTTGCTTCAGAACTTGCTGTGGCACAGTGTACACAACGTCCAGTTGATATCATATTCGTGTTGGATGGTTCAGAAAGAATTGGACAGCTAAATTTCAAGAAGGCCTCCAACTTTGTGAAAGAAGTCGCAGAGCAGTTAACTCTTGCAAGAAATGATGATGATACCATGAATGCCAGAATAGCCCTTTTACAATATGGAAGTGAGAATGAGCAAGACATCGCTTTCAAGCTGTCCCACAACCTGACTGAAATCAATGATGCCCTGGCAAATATCAAATACCTTGACTCATCCTCTAACATCGGCTCTGCTATCATCTATGCCATTAACAACATTGTCCTGTCACAGCCAATGGCCAGGCGCAATGCTGAACTTTCGTTTGTCTTCATCACTGATGGCATCACTGGAAACAAAAGTCTAGCAGAGGCAGTGACCTCCATGAGGAAGCAGAATGTTGTGCCAACTGTGCTTGCTATAGGAGGTGATGTTGACATGGACATCCTGCTGCAGATTGGCTTGGGAGACAGGATGGCCATTTTCCAAGAGAATGACTACAATAAGCTATTGCACCCTAGCTTCTTTGACCACTTTATTCGCTGGATTTGTTAATTAAAATTATCAATATGTGTACCACTCTCATCCCCACTCCTACCCCAAATATTCCAATCTCCTTGGTTTTCTGTTTGTTTCATGCTGTTGTATGTTGCTAGTGATCACCAGTCTTACCAAGCAATCACACAAAAGTTGTTCAAAACTTCTTTGTTTAAGTTTTTAGACAATATCTGACATGTTTTATATTGAAATATATCTCACTATAATAGTGCTATGTAAGAAGCAAAGGAAGGTGAAAGAAATTGTCATTTGGTTCATAGTAGAAAAAAATATGTTCCATTTTATATACACTTGTAAACTCATAGAATGCTGAAAACGTTCAGAGGGATAGCCATGTGATCGGATAAATGTTAAAGGCAGAAATGGCCTATTAAAAATTGCCCACTCAATATGTAGGTAAACATATGTCCCTGCAACCTGTGTTTGTGTAAGTTTATCTGCTTCTTGAGGAGTCATTTCAGAAGGTGGGATTGGGTAGGCATTTGTACTTACACTGATCATATTGAAAATTCAAAGGTATGTGTGTAATTTAACCCCCCCCCCCCACCCCCCCACCCCCCACCCCCCAAAAAAATTGTACACTCCAAATAGCAAGTATAGATGTATGTGAAACTACATTTTCACAGCTAGAACTACTAACATACACTACCACATTCGCACAATCTAACACCATTAACATGCATTTTACCACTGGTTCCATATTTTGTAATAGGAACAAGTTATGCACGCTAATATAGTAGCACACATTAGTAACTTTAGCTGTTAGTTCATCCTGCAATAATGACAAAGAGGTAGGTGATACCTTATCCACTATCAGGTTATAAAGCATGAGCTTTTGAGAACAAGAATCAACATCACCAGTTGCATCTGATGACATGGATCCTTATCCTGGAAATGTTGTCCCCTTCATTCTATAGCCTGACACCTAAACGTAGACACCAAGGGCCAGATTCTATATATGGTGCCTAAAAAATCCGCTCGGTAAACATTTCCACCTAAGCATATAGAATACGCTTAGTTGATATCCCAGTGCCTAAAACTATGTGCCTCTATTTACACCAACAAAAACGTGGCGTAAATAGATTTACACCTACTGGGCCATATTCTATAACTACATGCAGAAAGTTGGGAACACATTTCTCCGCCCATAGCCATGCCCCTTTTGAACTGCACTTATAAGAATTTAGGCACAGTTCATTACAGAACACGCATAGCAAGTTGTGCACGTAAATTCTAAGTATTGCCAATTAGTGCTCATTATTGCTTGTTAAGTGCTGTTATCAATGCTGATTAGCTTGTTAAGCCAATTAAGTTACATGTGTTGTTATAGAACACAACAGCGTAGATCCCTAGGTGTGGATCTCTAGGCGAACTATATAGAATCTGACAGCAATTGTATACATAACTTATTGAATACTAGCAATTACGTGCATATAATGTGCACTTATGTACTCAAGTGCTACATGCTATTCTATAACTTACATGCACAAATCACTCAGTATGTAAATGTGGACAGGTATACATGTAGGTGGAGCATGGGTGGGTCTCCTGGTTACACACGTTATAGAATATTGTAAGTTACATGCATCACCTGTGCACTTATGTGTCAACATTTACTCCTGCCTTAGACATAGCGTAACTGTTGGTGCCTACATTTAGGTACACCAATCCCGACTTTTTCTAGTATTCTATAATGGCATCTTGGTGCCTGGATGCCATTATAGAATTGACACTCAGCATGCAGCATTGGGTCACTTAAAATGAAGTACCAAGTTATAGCATTGTCCCCGGTATTTCAATAAATCAGTTAGTCTATAAGGCTTCACTAGCCTCTTTGTCGTGTGATGCTATGACCCCCATTAGCAGTCTCTCTGTCTTTCGTCTCAGAGAAAGGGAGTGGGGAATTCAATATTTTCATGTTATATTCCTCCAATGATCTATAAAGAGATAAGATAATAACATATTGATGTTTCAGGAGCCCTTCGTCTAAACAGTGGTGTTATATTAGTACCATTTATATTAAATGGAGAAATCTCAGGTAAGTATATCTGATAGCTCCATATCCAGCATTGGCTTAACCCCCTCCCTCCATCATGCCTTTGATTTCTGAAGTCTTGATTTTCATAGAGAAATTGGACCTTCAAGCTATGGATGTAATGGGGTAAAACTAAGACTGGTTCAGCCTATTCTGTTGTCCTGGAGCTATCCAGTCAGCCTGGACCTCTTCTTACAGCGTCTAGGTTCTCTTCCTCTACTAAAAGCTGCAGTTTCTTTTAATCTATAGACCAGCAAGAGTCAGATCCTGCCCTTACAAGAATTATAGAGTACTGTGTGAGCCTTTGGTGCTTGTCACAATAGATTTGAAGCTCCAGAGTAAGCTTGATTGTATTCTTCAAGTTACATAGACATTTTCATGTTATTGTCTTCCTCCATCCAGTCCCATAGGGCTAAATGATTCAGCCTGCCCCGAATGATCTAGAAACCCTCTGTAGAATTGAATTTCTGATAGATATTTGCTCCAGTGTACAGTGTCACTGACATACTTAATCAATTTGGATTATATGGAATTTGCTAATAAACTGTTTTTCTCCCAACTTCATAATCATGTTACCATTTTATGCATCAGGTCAAAGTCTTTATGTGTTTTCAACGTCTTGGGCTTTGCAGCAATTTTCAAGCATGCACATACTTTCTATTTGAAACTTGCTACTGGTACAAAGTAGATGGGATGTTTTTAACATTCTGCTCTTCTCAGGGTTCTCTCTTATCTATCGCATATATATATATATATATATATATATATATATATATATATATATTTTTTTTTTTTTTTTTTTTTTTTTTTTTAACTTAAATTTTATTACAACTTTCCAATAAAACTTCAGTACAAAATCCATAGCCATGTAACCATCTGGTACAGCAACAAATACAGTTTTACCCACAAAACTTCACCTCCACTTAGTACCATCCTCCTCCACAGAGTGCTTGGAATATGGAACTTGTTAAGGAAATGGGGGATGAGACCTGAGATCATTTAGTTAGTGGTACCTGGAAATGATCACTATCCACCAATATCATAGATCATAAATCCTTGTGGATTGGAGAAGTAGCCTAATGGTTAAAGCAGCAGTACATCTAAAACTGCAGTACATCCTCATAGCAAGGGGTGTGGTCTGGGCATGTTTTGGGCAGAACTAGGGAAGGAGTAAAATATGGACATAGAACTCCAATTTCAGAAAGGGAAGGGACTTCTATGTCCAAAAAGATAGACATTGTTATTTAGACCTGTTACTTGACACATCCAGGTTACAGAAAGGTGCTCTGATGGATCAGCTCTCCAATGGAGGGATTAAGATAAGTCACCTCCTTAATCTCCCAGTGGTTGCTTTCCCCCTTGCTCCCCCAAATGTGAAACTGACAAGGGATTCTGGCTGTTTGACAGTTTCAGGAACTATGAATGTTCATGGTACTAAACTCTTTTTTTAAATTAAACGTTGAAGTTCATGTTGAATACAGATGTAACTTAGGGGACCTTTTATAATGCCGCATTAGGAGTACCATGGCATTGGTGTGCACCAATTTGGAAGTACTGCCGGACTACCACAGGAGCCCAGTGGTAGTGCCTGCCCCCACCACATGTTATTTTTTGCATGCTGGGGGGGGGGGGGGGGGGGGGTTGGACCTTTAGCACCGGGGGCTCCTAAATAGGTGGCAGTAAGGACTCCCTCAAGAAATGGCTGCACAGCAAGTATTTAACTTGCCGCACAGCTATTTCCTTTAAAAAAAGTATTTTGCCCACTGCGGTAAAAGGGGCCTCGGCGTGCGGCAAACCCGTGCGCTGATGTCACTGCAGGGGTCATGTTGCTGCAGCTTAGTAAAAGAACCCCTTAATGATTAGAGCAGGGGGCTGAGAATTAGGTGATTCCACTTCGGCTCTTTGTGATTTTTTTTTCTTAAAACTGTAAGCCCTTTTGGGACAGAAAAATATCGAATGTACCTGAATGTTCACTATTCAATAGCCTTTGGGTTTGCAGATTTTTTTATGTACCACCAGCAAGCCTGAAGGCTGTTGAAGTGGTGTGCATTCAGGTATTATAAGCATTTTTCTGTCCCTGGAAAGCTCACAGTTAAAAAAACAAATCACAAAGAGCTGAAGTGGGATTTGAACCAGGGTTCCCTAATTCTTAGTCTTCCTGAAGCTGCTCACTGTTGTGCATTCTTTTCTATAGTTCCAGCCCAGTGGAACAATTTTCCCTGTTCTATTTGGGATGAATTATCTTTTAGTTGCTTTAAATCATTATTAAAGACTTTTATTTTTTAAGCAAGCCTTTAAGGAGTAAGATGGGTGAGATGCTGTTGTCAATGCTCTTTTGACAGTTGTTTGGAATGGATGTGGTTTTAATGGGATATTTTTATTATGGTTTTGAACTGTACTTTGGGTTGGTTGTGATATCTTTGTTTGACTTGTATGATTTCTTTTATTGTGTGATGTGTGAGAGTTTGCTCCTTTCCTATTTTATTTGATGGAGTTCTTCGCCTACTTTATTTTTAGTATCTAATCTATTCTAATCTAATCTCAATATTTATCAACCATTTACTCCCTACAAAGGTTCCAAGTGGCTTACACAGCCCTGAATAAACTGACTACCTAACATCAATTCAGGAATCGACTAAAAACAACAAACTTTGCCTGAACCCAAATAAAACTGAACTTCTATGGGTTCCTAGCACAAGTAGGCACATACCTGACATCAGAATCTCTTTTGGGAAATATGAAATCCCCCTCAAATCACAAGTCAGGAACCTTGGAATACAGCTCGATTCAACACTTACTCTGATTCCCCAAATCCAAGCAACCTTCAAGAGCAGCTTCTATCACTTGAGACAACTACACTGCCCATCTCCTTAAATTGAGAAGGCAAGCCTTGTGCAAGCTATGATAACATCAAGACTGGATTATTGTCTTGCACTCTACACTGGTCTGACTACAAAGGGTTAGCACCAGCTCCAATTGATTCAGAATGCTGCAGCAAGATTGTAAGCAATGTGACCACATCACACCATTTTTGCATAAACATCACTGGCTACCAGTAAAATACAGAGCCAAATTTAAAACTCTATGCTTGACCTTCAAGGCCCTTAAAGGAAATGGCCCAGAGTAGTTTAAGAACAGGATTTCCCTCTACACACTTTCAAAGTCACTAAGTTCCTCCCAAGGAATATCCCTAACCACACCCTCTCCAAAGGACATCACACAATTTGATACCCACAAACGAGCCTTCTCTGGAGTAGCCCCCATGCTCCTGAATGCACTCCCTGAAAGGCTTCACTTAACACAAGACCATCTCTATTTAAGGAAGCAGGTGAAAACTTGGCTCTTCAATCAGGCCTTTAACAGAAGAAGTAAATGGCACCGGCTGCACATACTATATAGAAGGACATGTTTATCCACTCCTACCCTAGCTAAGATAATGTTCAAGTGCCTTTCTGACCTCATTGGAACCTTCTTTTAACTAGTCCCTTATTTTCTTACTCTATTTTATCTATCTATATTCCATCTTTGCTCACACCCTATGCTGTCTATTAAAATGTTTTATTGTGTATAGTGTTGACTTGGAGGGGCATTTTCAATATGACGTCTAAGTCTGAATTTGGACGTTTTTGTAAAACATACAAAATCAGACCAGGAAAGAAGGTCATTTTCTACAAAAACAAGTCTATCTTTTCCTTTTGAAAATGCTGTTTGGAAAAACATTTTGTGATTTACACGTTTTATTTTTTGGTCCAGATGCAAAAGTACAAAATACACAAGCAAATCCACAATAGAGTGAAACCATTCACATGTTCTAAGTGTGGTAAAAGCCTTGGTTGTAATGTAAATCCCAAAGTGCATCAGAAAGTCCACATGGGAGAGAAACCATTTGCATGTATAGAGTCTGGTAAAAGCTTTGGTCAGAAGGTAACCTCACAATGCACCACAGAATACACACGGTAGTGAAACTATTTACATGTCCTGAGTGTAGTAAAAGCTTTGGTTGGAAAGAAAACCTCACACGGCATCAGAGAATCCACACAGGGATGAAACCATTTACATGCACTGAGGAAGTAAAAGCTTCAGTTGCATTGGGACAGGTAATTAGGGAATGTACACTCTTGCTGTGAGGTATGGAAAAATAGTACTCTGGTATTTATGAGACCTCCTTTTCATCTATAGATCTGAATTCAAAGCCCAAATCTACGGATAAATAATAGACACAAGGCTCAGATATTATAAAAAAAAAAATAGAAAGCTTGGCATCAGGTAGAATAGTGGAAACGTGACATCCCAGGAAAGCAATAGGGCATCCTTGGGGGCACTGCAGTGGACTTCATAAAATGCTCCCAGGTACACATACATAGTAACATAGTAGATGACGGCAGAAAAAGACCTGCACGGTCCATCCAGTCTGCCCAACAAGATAAACTAATATGTGCTACTTTTTGTGTATACCCTACTTTGATTTGTACCTGTCCTCGTCAGGGCACAGACCGTATAAGTCTGCCCAGCACTATCCCCGCCTCCCAACCACCAGCCCCGCCTCCCACCACTGGCTCTGGCACAGACCGTATAAGTCTGCCCAGCACTGTCCCCGCCTCCCAACCACCAGTCCCGCCTCCCACCACCGGCTCTGGCACAGACTGTATAAGTCTGCCCAGCACTATCCCCGCCTCCCAACCACCAGCCCCGCCTCCCACCACTGGCTCTGGCACAGACCGTATAAGTCTGCCCAGCACTGTCCCCGCCTCCCAACCACCAGTCCTGCCTCCCACCACCGGCTCTGGCACAGACCGTATAAGTCTGCTCAGCACTATCCCTGTCTCCCGACCACCGGCTTTGCCACCCAATCTCGGCTAAGCTCCTGAGGATCCATTCCTTCTGAACAGGATTCCTTTGTGTTTATCCCAGGCAAGTTTGAATTCCATTACCGTTTTCATTTCCACCTCCTCCCGCGGGAGGGCATTCCAAGCATCCACTACTCTCTCCATGAAGAAATACTTCCTGACATTTTTCTTGAGTCTGCCCCCCTTCAATCTCATTTCATGTCCTCTCGTTCTACCGCCTTCCCATCTACGGAAAAGGTTCGTTTGCGGATTAATACCTTTCAAATATTTGAACGTCTGTATCATACCCCTGTTTCTCCTTTCCTCCAGAGTATACATGTTTAGGTCTGCAAGTCTCTCCTCTTACGTCTTGTAACGCAAATCCCATACCATTCTCGTAGCTTTTCTTTGCACCGCTTCAATTCTTTTTACATCCTTAGCAAGATACGGCCTCCAAAACTGAACACAATACTCCAGGTGGGGCCTCACCAATGACTTATACAGGGGCATCAACACCCCCTTTCTTCTGCTGGTCACACCTCTCTCTATACAGCCTAATAACCTTCTAGCTACGGCCACCGCCTTGTCACACTGTTTCATCACCTTCAAATCCTCAGATACTATCACCCCAAGATCCCTCTCCCCATCCGTACCTATAAGACTCTCACTGCCTAACACATACATCTCCCGTGGATTTCTATTCCCTAAGTGCATCACTTTGCATTTCTTCGCATTGAATTTTAATTGCCAAACCTTAGACCATTCTTCTAGCTTCCTCAGATCCTTTTTCATGTTTTCCACTCCCTCCCGGGTGTCCACTCTGTTACAGATATCAAGTCCCACTCCCTTTCATGTGCATTCTTATGAGGTTTTGGACAAAAACATAGTACTATTTCTTTCTTAATATAGAAAGGAGTTACCACTTTAGGTAAGAGCTTGAGATCAATTTGAAGAGCTATCCCAGGTATAAGCAGTGGCTTTTCCCCAAATCCATCTTTACAGCAGCTTATGGACTTTTCCTAAAGGAACTTGTCCAGAATTTTTAAAACCCCATATGCTAACCACTTTTACCACATTCTCTGGCAACAAATTTCAAAGTTTAATTATATGTTAAGGAAATAAATATCTCATCATTGCTCCCTTACCTTGTCTGCTGAGCCCCCAAAACCCACTACCCCCAACTGTACACCGCTACCATAGCCCTTACAGGTGAAGGGTACAGTGGGTTTGTGGTGGATTTTGGAGGGCTCACAATTTCCTCCACAAGTGTAACAGGTAGGGGGAGGTAGAAGCCTGGGTCTACCTGTCTGCAGTGCACTGCACCACTACTAGGCTACTCCAGGGACCTGCATGCTATTCTAATGGACCTGAGTATAACATCTGAGGCTGGCATAGAGTCTGGCAAGTAATATTTTTAATCACATTTTTTTTGGGGGGGGGGGGTGGGAGGGGGTTAGTGACCACTGGGGGAGTAGGGGGAGGTGATCCCTGATTCCCTCCAGTGGTCATCTGGTTATTTGGGGCACCTTTTTGTGTTAAGTGGAGGAGTAGCCTAGTGGTTAGTGCAGTGAACTTTGATCCTGGGGTAGTGGGTTCAATTCCCACTACAGCTATTTGTTATAAAAACAAATCTAGCTCAAAAGTCTAAGTTTTAGTCCTGGACGTTTTTGTTTGGTTCCATTATGGCTGAAAAACATCTAAGTCTTAGGAACACCCATGTCCCACCTTGAACATACCCTGGTACACCCCCTTGACATTTAGATGCACTTCTGAAGGAGTTCAAAGAAAAATGTCTAAAAAGAGGTTTTGAAAATACTGATTTGGACGTTTTTGTGAGAAAAACATCCAAATGCAGACTTATGTCACTTTTTGGATGTTTTTCTCTTTTGAAAATGAGCCTGATTGTAACGTAGCATATTATGCCATACTTTGTATTGTTGTTTGAATATTTTTACTGCGGTAATTCTCTATTACTTATTCTTGCTGTACACCGCCTTCAGTGAATTCCTTCGTAAAGGTGCTAAATAAATGCTAATAAATTAATAAATAAAAGTACAAAAGAATCTCATCACATTATAGACCATGCTATTAATAACTAGTAGGGACACAGATATATTTTTGAAACAAATAGGTTTCTAAACATTTCCGAAGGTAATCAATAGAAATAGAATAAAATAAAACATAGAAAACAAAATAAGATGATACCTTTTTTATCGGCATAACTTAATACATTTTTTGATTAGCTTTCGAAGGTAGTCCTTCTTCGTCAGATCAGAAATAAGCAAATGTCAGAAGATGACAGTATATATAAGTGAAACATCAAAGCATTTCAGTGACAGTCTAACAGGGGGAGGGTGGGGTGGGGTGGGTTAGGTGAGAGACAGGAGACAGAGAGATATGCATGGTGATAAGAGGGTGACAAGGCAGTAGAATATCTATGGTTTATAGTGGGCTAGAAAACCCAGATCTTTGTTAAGTCCTGTCTGGTGGGTGTCAAAATATTTAATTATTCTGACTTCAAAGGTCTTATGTTCCTGTATTGTTTTAAAGTTCCCATTTAGTATTCTTACCATAAACTCATTAATACAGTGTTCTGGTTTTGTAAAGTGCTGTCCCACAGAGGTGGTATCCTAGGTTGTATTGGCATTTTTCATATGATATCTATTGGGTTCATTTTCAAGGACGCCCATCTTTCGACACAAATCAGAAGATGGGCATCCTTCTCCCAGGGTCGTCCAAATCGGTATAATCGAAAGCCAATTTTGGACATCTCCAACTGCTTTCCGTCACAGGGATGGCCAAGGTTCATGGGGGCGTATCGGAGGCGTAGCGAAGGCGGGACTTAGGTGTGCCTAACACATGGACATCCTTGACCCATAATGGAAAAAAAGGGCATTCCTGACGAGCATTTGGACGACTTTACATGGTCCTGTTTTTCTTACGACCAAGGCACAAAAAGGTGGCCGAAATGACCAGGTGACCACCGGAGAGAATCGGGCATGACCTCCCCTTACTCCCCCAGTGGTCACTAACCCACTTCCACCCTCAAAAAATGTCTTTAAAAATATTTTTTGACAGCCTCTATGCCAGCCTCAGATGTCATACTCAGCTACATCACAGCAGTATGCAGGTACCTGGAGCAGTTTTAGTGGGTGCAATGCACTTCAGGCAGGTGGACCCAGGCCCATCCCCCTCCCTACCTATTACGTTTGTGGAGGAAACAGCGAGCCCTCCAAAACCCACCACAAACCCACTGTACCCACATCTAGGTGCCCCCTTCACCCATAAGGGCTATGGTAGTGGTGTACAGCTGTGGGCAGTGGGTTTTAGGGGGGGGTTTGGGGGCTCAGCACACAAGGTAAGGGAGCTATGTTCCTGGGAGCATTTTATGAAGTCCACTGCAGTGCCCCCTAGGGTGCCCGGCAGGTGTCCTGGCATGTCAGGGGGACCAGTGCACTACAAGTGCTGGCTTCTCCCACGACCAAAGGGCTTGCATTTGGTCGTTTCTGAGATGAGCGTCCTTGGTTTCCATTATCGCCGAAAATCAGAAATGACCAAGTCTAGGGATGACCATCTCTAAGGACGACCAAAATTTCAAGATTTGGGCGTCCCCGACCGTATTATTGAAATGAAAGATGGACATCCATCTTGTTTCGATAATACAGGTTTCCCCGCCCCTCCATCAGGACTTTGCGAGGACGTCCTCAACAAAACTTGGGCATCCCTTTCGATTTTGCCCCTCTATGTAAATTAAATCTCTTCTTTAGCATCTGCCTTGTTTCTCCAACGTAGCACCCTTCATCACGTTTCTTACACTGAATGATATATACCACATTGGAAGATGAGCATGTGAAGGATTCCTTTATGCTGAATATTTTTCCTTTGTGAATGACTGTGGGGTCCTGTTGAGATAGCATGGGCATAATTATACATATATAAGAAATTATAAGTGTTAATTCTGTTTAAAGGTGGTCAAATACTATTTCAACTTTTCACCCTGCAAGTGAAGGAATGCCAGCTGGATTTAATTACTTAGAAAGTCTAGCTTTGGCTAAGCTAAAGGTTAGAAAGGTCAGAGAGAGAAACTTTCTTTGACCCCTTGTGAGTGATGGATTGCTAATGCTAGCTAGCACATGTGTATACTATTATAAACAAGGCATGAGCCAGACATACTGTAGTTTAAAAGTAGGCTGAATGCTGTTTAAATAATACTAGATATTTTTGATATGTAGATTTTGTCATAAGGAATTCTGATTTCTGTTTATTTTAGAATATGTCTTATAAGGATGCTTATTTTAGAATATGTGTATTCTGTGTAGTTAATATGTAGAATACCTTTTTAAATCTAATGTCTGTCCAACTCTTTGTCTGATTTTCTAAGTAAGACTGTAGTTGAAAAGGTCAGCATATGGTTTGAGTTAGCTGCAGTCCTGGCTGGTTTAATGTATGGAGCTGGTGGGTGAAAAAGGTCAGAAAAAGTCAACTTACTTCCTTGATGGATTATAGGTAAATGTAGGACTGGTTTTCTGAAAGTAATAACTGATATGTATGCTATTAAGTAAGACTGGCCCTTGACCCCTTAATGAATGCCAGAGTCCAGTTAGCAGTTTGAGCTATGACTGGGATTATAGCAAAATGCAAGACTGGCCCCTTCGCCCCTCAATGAACCTAAGTTAATCATAATAAAATGTAAGAGACTGGTGCCATATTGTCTGGTTTGAGGGGCCCCAGGTCATAGGTCAGTTTAGGACATCTCAAACCTATGTAACTGATATTTTGTAAATATATGTATGGAGATGATTGGTTCAGACAGGGTAATTAATTTATTCTTTACCATCTGGAAAGTAAGGGGGGCTAGAGGGGTTAGAACTGTATATAAAACTGAGAGCAGGAGCAGTATACGTCAGAGGGAACAGACAGAAGAAGGAGAGCTGAAGGAAGACAGACAGCAGAAGAAGAGAAGAAGCTGAGACAGAAGCCATAACATCCAGAGAGCTGAGAAAGAGAAGAGAGCTAGAACTGATGTCCTACTTTGTTTGCTGGCAAATAAAGAAGATTTCTCCCTCATTCTGGTGTGTGCTGTTTGACTCCTGAAGTACCACAGATTCTGCTAACAATAGGGGTAATTCATGCATCAATTCCTGCAACAATTCTTGGTGGCAGCGGTGGGATCCCGGACCCTGCAGCAATTTCTGGCACCCAACTGACTGAGGAACATTCGCCGGGTATGTATTCTGTATTCTGTATTGTAATCCTAGCTAGGAAACTGTAAACCAGCCCCTCAAAAATTGAGGGAAGGGGAGTCTGATCAACTCTCAGCGAAGGCCTTAGTAGCTTTTAGTCTAGTGGAGATTAGAAGTGAAACCGCTTGAGCTTATCTGTATCTGAGAAATCTGAAATTGTTGGGTGGGATTTTTTGTGCAGAATGTGTGATGCATGAATGAATGTTAATGAGTGCGGACTTCTTATAGCTGCGTTTCCAATTAACGCGAGTTCAATTGGCCAGCGACGGAAGGAAGCGATTGTTGTTTGTTTTACCTTGTGTCTCAGATCTGTGGACCCCTTACCACAAATCCAAAAATTCCCTCCCTTTGTGTGTTGTAACTGTAAGCATTATGGGAGGGACATCATCTAGAAAAATTGATACTCCCCTAGATTGTATGCTTAAGAATTTCAAAAAAGGATTTTTAATTAATGATTATGGACAGACTTTAAGCTCAAGTACTCTAAGAACCTTGTGTGAAGTTGAGTGGCCATCTATGGGAGTGGGGTGGCCCCCTAGTGGCAGCTTAGATATTGAAGTAATCCGGAAGGTCTACAGCATAGTTGTAGGAGAATCAGAATATTCTGAACAACTCCCCTATATAGATTCCTGGGACAGCCTTGTGACTGATCCTCCCTCTTGGTTGAAAACTTATATGGGATCCCCAGTAAAATTCATGTTGGGCCGCGTTCAAAGAAAGATTAGAAAATCTAAACTAGAGGAGGGAAAGAGCCCCAGGAAGCCTACCACTCAATCGGTGGCTTCCGCCCCTACCCTGTCTGGGAAACCCATACTCTTTGATGACCCCTCAGATCTTGAGCCACCACCTTATGGCCCATTGTTGGGGTTCCGTGCCACCCCTAGAGATCCACGCCGCCCAGCCCAAGCTTCTCCAGCACAGGCTTCTCCGGATAGCTCCTCTTCTGTGCAAACCCCGTCACATCCTAGGGTGGACCTTTCAGCCAGCCTCTACCCTTCTGTGCCACATCCTTCCCTGCTAACCTCCGAAGACCCGCTTTGGGCTCCACTCCCTGACTCCTCAACTCCTGACAGCCCAGCCTCTCCTTCTAGTACCCCTATCCACTCATCAGGGGCCCAGCATCCTTTTCAATGGACTGAATCACCTGTGACCACCTCTCAGTCTATGAGTACCCCTCCTCATCCCTCAGGGGTTCAATACACCTCCCCTGAATGGGTTAGACCTGCTGCAATCACCTTTGAGCATGATAGGAGGTTAGCTCCTAGCTCTACCTCAGGTTCCATTCCCACCTCCTCGAGAGTTCTGCCCCTCCGCCAGGTAACCACCACTCGACCGGATCCTAATAATGAGGGTCAGGTTATGCAGGCACAGGCCTACCAGTATGTACCCTTCACAACCACCGATCTCCTGAATTGGAAGACGCATTACCCCTCTTATACTGAAAAGCCTCAGGCAGTGGTGGACCTAGTGGCTAGCATTATGGCCACCCATAACCCAACCTGGACTGATTGTCAACAACTTCTCCTGACCCTCTTCACAACTGAGGAGAGGCGGAAGATTTTACAAAATGCTGAGGCCATCACGCGAGCGCGTGCCCCCGAGAGGACACCGGACCTAGAGGAATGGGTTAGAACTCGGTTCCCTCGCGCAGCTCCAGCTTGGGATCCAAATAATGAGCAGCACTATGAACTGTTGTCTGGCTATTGCCGGGACTTGCTGGAAGGTATGAGAAAAGGCATAAAGAGGCCCATTAATCTGGCAAAGGTCTCTGAAATTCTCCAAGAGGCAACTGAATCCCCTGGGGCCTTTTTAGAGCGACTAATTGAAGCCTACAGAACATACACCCCCTTTGACCCTGAAGCACTAGAAAACCAGAGAATGGTGAATAGCGCATTGGTGGCCCAGAGTATGCCAGATATCCGGAAGAAGTTGCAGCGTCAGGAGGGATTCGCAGGGATGAATACCACCCAGCTAATTGAGATCGCAACCAAGGTTTTCATTAATAGAGATCAGGAGGTGCGCCGAGAGGCTGACCGGAAGATGCAGAAGAAGGCCGACCTTTTAGCGGCAGCCATTACTAATTCCACCCTTAACCGAGGTCGACCTCTAGCTAATGGGAAGCCAAAGTGGGACCCCGGACCACCAGCCAGGCCCCGAGATTCCTTCAATCAATCCCGGCCACGGGGGGAGAATCCCAGACCAAGATTGGAGAGGGACCAGTGTGCCTACTGTAAGGAAAGAGGGCACTGGAAAGATGAATGCCCCCAGAGGCGTCAGGGACTGAGAAGGGGACCAGGAGATCGAGGAAGCCGAGGCCGAGTTCGAGAGGGAAGGTATGAGCCCCCAGAATCTGACATCATTGGGATAGCCGAGATGGCAGAATGGGACGAATAGGACAGACCGGGTTCCTACAAACTGGGCTCCCAGGAACCCATGGTCAAGTTAACTATAGGGAGCCGTTCAATTCCATTCATGATTGATACAGGAGCTGAACATTCTGTTGTGACGGAGCGATTAGCGCCTGTGTCTGGAAAAACTGTCCGAGTGGTGGGAGCCACGGGGGTGCAGAACCGGAGGCCCTTTCTGATGACCCGTAGATGCCAATTAGGCTCACACACAGTCACTCATGAATTCCTGTATATGCCAGACTGTCCAATCCCTTTGTTAGGCCGGGACCTGCTGTCCAAGCTTAGGGCCCAAATTTCCTTTGATTCTGATGGCCAGACTTCAGTCTCCTTTCGGCCCCCGACATCCAGCCCTAAGGGTATATTGAGTTTCTGCTGCCCCCTTGAAGAAGAATGGCGGCTGCATCAGTCGCATGGCCAAGTTGACCTACCCCTGGCAGACAGCTTTCAGGTCAGTGGGGTATGGGCAGAAGATAATCCCCCAGGGTTGGCCCGAAATATTCCTCCTGTTCATGTAGATTTACTTCCAAGTGCCCGGCCAATCCATCTTCGTCAATACCCAATTCCCCGAAAGGCTCTGGAAGGGATTCAAGCACACCTGAATCGTTTGTTATCCCATGGGATTATTCGTCCTTGCCAGTCTCCATGGAATACGCCACTATTGCCAGTTCAGAAGCCAGGGACTGAGGACTACCGGCCAGTCCAAGACTTACGAGTGGTCAACAAATCCACTATTTCATTACACCCTGTGGTGCCTAATCCATATGTCCTGTTGGGATTGATACCTTCTGGAGCTACCCATTTCACGACACTAGACCTAAAAGATGCCTTCTTTTGTATTCGGGTGGCCCCCGCCAGTCAACTGCTTTTCGCCTTTCAATGGGAAAACCCAGTAACAGGGAGGAAGCTTCAGTATACATGGACCCGCCTGCCACAGGGGTTCAAGAATTCCCCCACCATTTTTGGGACAGCCCTAGGGCAAGACCTTAAGACTTTTAAATCTGAGCCTTCCAGGCGAGTTTTACTCCAGTATGTAGATGACCTCCTGATTGCAGCAGTGACCCAGGAAGAGTGTTTTGAGGCTACCAGAGAATTGCTGGAGCTACTCTTGGATGCAGGCTATAAGGTCTCACGCTCAAAGGCCCAACTTTGTCAGTCAGAAGTGAAGTATCTGGGCTTTTGCATTTCCCAGGGAAGTCGGAGACTGGATGTTAGTAGGAAGCAAGCGGTTGCTGCAATTCCCCAACCCAAGTCCAGAAGGGAAGTTAGGGAATTTCTGGGAGCAGCCGGATTCTGCAGAATTTGGATTCCAAATTTTGCATTGATGGCGAAACCCCTTTACCAGGCTACAAAGGGGGGTGAAAAGGAACCATTTGAATGGGGACCTACTGCTCAACAATCCTTCATTGCCATAAAGAAAGCCCTACTCCAAGCCCCTGCGTTAGGCCTTCCTGATGTGGAGAAACTTTTCTCATTGTATGTCCATGAGCGACAGGGGGTTGCTCTGGGTGTGTTGACCCAGATGATGGGATCCTGGCAGAGGCCTGTTGCATACCTGTCTAAACAGCTGGATGGAGTGGCTAAAGGATGGCCAGCCTGCATGAGGGCCATTGCAGCAACAGCCTTACTGGTCCAGGAAGCTGATAAGCTGACCTTGGGGCAAGAACTGGTTGTTAAAGTCCCCCACGCAGTTCTCACCCTCATGGAGTATAAGGGCAACCACTGGTTTACAAATAACCGTATGGTTAAGTACCAAGCTAGCTTGTGTGAGAATCCACGGATACACCTGGAAACAGTGGCTACATTCAATCCTGCCACTCTTTTGACAGCATCTGAGGGACCACCGGATCATGACTGTATCCAAACTATGGATGAAGTGTACTCCAGTCGACCAGATCTTAAAGATGTTCCGTGGAGGGACCCAGATGTAATTTATTTCACAGATGGAAGCAGTTACGTGGAGAACTCCAAGCGATTGGCAGGCTATGCTGTGGTGACAGAGGACAAGGTGATAGAAGCAAGAGCCCTGCCCCAAGGAACTTCAGCCCAGAAAGCAGAACTTGTGGCCCTCATACAAGCTCTGGAGCTAGCAGCAGGACTAGTGACCAACATTTATACTGATTCCAAGTATGCCTTCACAACCCTACATGCTCATGGAGCTTTGTATAAGGAAAAGGGACTCATAAATGCTGCAGGCCAACCTGTTAAGTATGGACCCGAAATACTTCAGCTGCTAGAGGCTGTTTGGGCCCCTAAGAAGGTAGCTGTCATTCACTGCAGGGGACACCAAAGGATAGATACTCCAGTGGCCCGAGGGAATCGCCATGCTGATCGGGTGGCCAAGGAAGCTGCTCGAGGACCCCCAGCAAGTACTGTGACCCCCCTGTTCCAAATTCGACTGCAAGAATGGACGCCTATGTACACCCAAATGGAAGAGAATTGGGCTCAAGAGGAAGGTGCAGTAAGGAGACCTGATGGCTGGTTACATCTCCCTGATACCAGAGTTCTGGTGCCACGCCACCTAGCTTGGCCTGTAGTGTCTCAAGCTCATGACCTATCACACTTAGGGAAAACAGCACTAGCCCATCTACTCAATCGAGTAGTGGTGCTGGAAGGATTGGATAGTCTGGTTGCCACTGCCTCTGCCCGATGTACTCTCTGTGCCCAGAATAATGCTCGTCAGGGACCCCGTATTCCACCAGGAGTTCAGTCTAGAGGACTAACACCCTTTGAGTCTCTAGTCATAGACTTCACAGAAATGCCCAGGAGCGGTAGGCTCCGATACCTCTTGGTCATGGTCTGTACCTTTTCTGGGTGGGTGGAAGCATATCCTACAGTCACTGAGAAAGCCACAGAAGTAGCTCGAGCCCTCCTTAGGGATGTCATCCCCAGGTATGGACTGCCCCTTGCCATAGGCTCAGATAATGGTCCCGCCTTTGTTGAAGCCACACTTCAGGCCCTGTCCCGCGCATTGCGCATTACCTGGAAATTGCATTGTGCTTACCGTCCCCAGAGTTCAGGGCAGGTTGAGCGGGCAAACAGAACCTTGAAAAATAGCCTAGCAAAGATTTGTCAGGAAACCCAACTGAAATGGCCACAGGCACTGCCACTAGCCCTCTTCCGCCTCCGATGCACCCCAACTAAAGGAACAGCCCTCTCTCCCTTTGAAATTGTGTATGGGAAGCCCCCAGCCATTTTGCAGGGAATTAAGGGAGACATAGGGACTTTAGGGTCTGCTCAGGTGCAGGAGCAGGTAGCCCTCTTGGGCAGGATAATTTCTGAGCTTCAGTCTTATGTGAGAGAAATAAACCCTGTCCCCTTCCAGGCTCAGGTACATTCCTTCCTGCCAGGGGATAGAGTTTGGGTGAAAGACTGGAGGCTCCAGCCTTTGGGGCCCCGATGGAAAGGACCTTTTACTGTTTTGCTTTCTACTCCTACAGCTGTGAAGGTCGCAGGGATAACTCCATGGGTCCATTGGTCTCGAATCAAGTCTGCTAACCAGACTGAGCCCAGCACGGATCAGACGGAGCCTGAACAGTGGAGAGCAGAAAGTGATCCAGCGGAGCCATTGAAGTTGCGCTTGACCCGAACCAAAGAATCTACTAGCTGAAAAGAAGGGTCAACTGCATACTGCAGGAGCTGCTGAACTTCAGCTTCACACTGAGACTCTTTCTTGCCCAGATTCTGGCTTTCTTGGAATTTGAGAGCTTGATCCTTGTCAGTTGAGGGTCTATCCCAACTGGTATAAGAACTCAAAGACTGAGAACATTATATTAGAGTAATCTGTGATTAGCACAGACTGTTGAAATATTATTGTTTAATTAGTTTGCTGTATTTGTTTTAGATTAGGAAGAAAGAAAATGTTAGTAGTTTGGGTGCTTTTGTTGTTTTCTACTCCTTGCCTCCTTGTTCCTAATACCCCAACTCGCTCCAATCTTTGGTTACACTCTGTCCAGGAACTAATTAGCCAGGCAAAGATTACTTCCCCTTGTATTGTGTGTTCCCGATTTTCTCCTTATACTACAGATGTCCCAGCTGTTCCTGTCCCTGTGCAGCTCCCAGCTCTTATACCTCCCTACTTTTCGAGTTCAGGCCCTTGGAGCCAGGATTATACTTGGTGGTCCTTTTATAATGTTACTTCCCCCTCTGAATCTTCTCTAAGGCCAGTCTTTACGTCTCCCTATCCAGCTTCTGGAGTGTTTTGTTTAACAAGAAACATCTCAACTGTTCTTCCCATTCCCTGTAACTATACTAATGTTCTCCCAGAAAAAGGGGAATCTGTGTGGGTAGTTTCTCCAGGTACTCCTATGTGCCCTACTACCATACCTGCAGATTATGACCAAGGTGATTATCTGGCTCCTAACCGTACTACTGAGAAGACTATAGTGTCCCGGCCTATTTTCTACTTTCATAAGTCCCCGGGGTATGAAAGGTTTACAACATATGAGCAGCTTGTCACAATTGGGGATTGGCACCTATGGTGTACAAAGTCTCCATTTCTTCTTCGTTCCCCCTGGGATAGGGGCTCGCATTATGGGTATCCTAATGTCCATCCTGTGCCAACATTTATTGGGAACTTTCCTCGCCCTCTCCTTGGTCATTACTGGCTCTGTGATAATGTCCTCCACATGATTCTTCCCCCCACATATGATTTTTGTGTATTGGTAACCTTGAATTATTTTCCTAAAGTTATTCCTCTCCTCAAGCCACCATCCCCGCACCGCTCTAAGCGAGAGGCTTTGTCCTTACCTTCCTCCGTTGCCACAGAGGATGAGGCGATTGAATTAGCCCTCCAGTATATTAACTCTACTTATCCTCTGACTAAAAAGAGACTTGTAGCCCTTTCTGCCACGGCCTGGATTCCAATTGGGGGCCCGGTAGCGGGTATTACTGAACTAGGCATGGCTACCCGAAGACTTCAGTCCCTACTCCATGTTTTAGTTCATGAGCTGAACGTGGTAGTCAATGCATTGCAGGATCAAATTAATGAATTAAGTATAGTTTCTCGGTATAACCGTATGGGCCTTGACTATCTCTTTGCAGCCCAGGGTGGCCTCTGAACAGTGCTAAATTCTTCAGAGTGCTGTACTATTGTCATAAATAGGACGCATGTAGTTAGGCATGCCATGGATAAAGTCCTACAGTTGGCCAGCCTTAATGTGGAGGATTACCGAGGAGGATTAGATCTTACCTCCTGGTGGTGGTCATTGACCTCCTGGATACGTCCCTTGTTCATTTCCCTAATAGTTTTAGTTTTAGCAGGGTTGTTGTTTTGTTTCCTGGCCTCATGTGCTTCGGCAGTATGCCGTCGGACCTTAACAAGTAGGGTAATGGTGATTCATAAGCCTATCCCTAGTTAGGATCACTATAATCTCCAGAGTTTGAGTTGTGAGACTTATCTACTTATCTCTGCATAAGCTGATTTTAGTCTCAAAGGGGGGAATGAGATAGCATGGGCATAATTATACATATATAAGAAATTATAAGTGTTAATTCTGTTTAAAGGTGGTCAAATACTATTTCAACTTTTCACCCTGCAAGTGAAGGAATGCCAGCTGGATTTAATTACTTAGAAAGTCTAGCTTTGGCTAAGCTAAAGGTTAGAAAGGTCAGAGAGAGAAACTTTCTTTGACCCCTTGTGAGTGATGGATTGCTAATGCTAGCTAGCACATGTGTATACTATTATAAACAAGGCATGAGCCAGACATACTGTAGTTTAAAAGTAGGCTGAATGCTGTTTAAATAATACTAGATATTTTTGATATGTAGATTTTGTCATAAGGAATTCTGATTTCTGTTTATTTTAGAATATGTCTTATAAGGATGCTTATTTTAGAATATGTGTATTCTGTGTAGTTAATATGTAGAATACCTTTTTAAATCTAATGTCTGTCCAACTCTTTGTCTGATTTTCTAAGTAAGACTGTAGTTGAAAAGGTCAGCATATGGTTTGAGTTAGCTGCAGTCCTGGCTGGTTTAATGTATGGAGCTGGTGGGTGAAAAAGGTCAGAAAAAGTCAACTTACTTCCTTGATGGATTATAGGTAAATGTAGGACTGGTTTTCTGAAAGTAATAACTGATATGTATGCTATTAAGTAAGACTGGCCCTTGACCCCTTAATGAATGACAGAGTCCAGTTAGCAGTTTGAGCTATGACTGGGATTATAGCAAAATGCAAGACTGGCCCCTTCGCCCCTCAATGAACCTAAGTTAATCATAATAAAATGTAAGAGACTGGTGTCATATTGTCTGGTTTGAGGGGCCCCAGGTCATAGGTCAGTTTAGGACATCTCAAACCTATGTAACTGATATTTTGTAAATATATGTATGGAGATGATTGGTTCAGACAGGGTAATTAATTTATTCTTTACCATCTGGAAAGTAAGGGGGGCTAGAGGGGTTAGAACTGTATATAAAACTGAGAGCAGGAGCAGTATACGTCAGAGGGAACAGACAGAAGAAGGAGAGCTGAAGGAAGACAGACAGCAGAAGAAGAGAAGAAGCTGAGACAGAAGCCATAACATCCAGAGAGCTGAGAAAGAGAAGAGAGCTAGAACTGATGTCCTACTTTGTTTGCTGGCAAATAAAGAAGATTTCTCCCTCATTCTGGTGTGTGCTGTTTGACTCCTGAAGTACCACAGATTCTGCTAACAATAGGGGTAATTCATGCATCAATTCCTGCAACACTGTGAAATGTTTTGGTATAGTTTGCAGCTGGATGTAGTGCATGGATGTGTGCCACTTTCTTCTTTTTGCGTCTCTGTAGGGAGCTTACTTCTCACTAGCTTCTGTTTTAAGTTGGGTGGCTGTCAGAAGGCCAGCACTGGTGGGGATGGGAAATCTCTTTCAGTAATGCTGACCATCTAACTTATGCTATCATTTACTCTTTCACTCAGGAACTTCTATGCACTACCACTTTGTTTTCTACTTTACCATGTATGCACCTTAATACAATATCATTTGTAATTCTCTACCCGGAAATGGCGATCGCCATTACGGCATAATGTAAGCCACATTGAGCCTGCAAATTGGTGGGAAAATGTGGGATACAAATGCTACAAATAAATAATGGATTTTTTTGTATTTGAAGGGTGGAAGCTGGAGTTGTGGAGGTAGCTGCATTTATCCGTGGGTTTTCTGTATATGGATGTTTGTATATAGCCATTGCTGATTAAAACTGTGGTGTCCAAAAAATTGACTTTTTCTGGGGAGTAGTCAATTTTGAATCTGATTGTAGGATGGTATGTATTGAAAGAACTGTAAAATTGTTTTAGAGTTTCTTCTCCCTCAGTCCAAATCATAAAAATGTCATCGATGTACCGGTAGTATTTTAGGGGGGTGGGCTGATATGTATTCAAAAATGTCTCTTCCAGTTCAGCCATGAAGAGGTTAGCATATTGGGGTGCTGTTCTGGTGCCCATCGTAGTGCCCATGAATTGTAGATAGATATCATTGTTAAAGCGGAAATAGTTGTGAGTTAGAATCAGGGGCGTAGCTACGGGTGGGCCTGGGTGGGCCCAGGCCCACCCAATCTCAGCTTAGGCCCACCCAGTTTTCCTTCTCCTCCAATCAGTGCAAGCCAGCCTTTAGCCCCGCAGCCGAAAGAGCAGCTCTTCTCCAGCATGCGGCACCGGTGGCGTCAGGAGAAAGCAGTACACACTCTGCTTTAGACCTGCCCCGAGAAGCCTTTCTTTCTCCTTCAACTTCCCTTCCTGTTCCCTTGTAGGCGGGAAGTTGTAGGAGAGAGAAGGGCTTCCAGGCAGGGACAGGTCTAAAGCAGTGTTTGTACTGCTTTCTCAATGAAGCTGCGGGGCGACTCGAGGGATTGGAAGACTAGGGGGAGGGGATGATACCAGGCAGCACGGGGCTGGAGGGAGAGAAAGAATGGCCACAAATTCTTGATGTCACCTGTGCTGGAGGAGCGGAGGCAGCTACAGTCTCTGCAGCAGAGCTGGGTTCCTGGGTCACAGACATGTCGGAGCCCGGCACAGAGGTGAGAGAGCACATTTGCATGACACTGTTAACTCTGCTCTCTGGCTGATCAGGGCAATGAACTCAACAGCTAATTGCAACTTGAAATGTTTTATTTCAATTCCATGTGGGCAGTGATTTACTTTCAATCAGCAGTGCAAGGGCTGCCTTCATATGTTTTCTTTTTCCTGTGCTGCAAAGAATGTACCCAGAACCAGAGCCTTTGTGATACCAGCAGTGAAAAAGCAGGTTGTCGATGTGGGAGAGGGATCAGGTCAGATGGACAGCCCTGGGGTTAACTCTCTGTCTCTCTCCGGCATAGGAGGGGAGATGGCAAGGAGAGTGGCTTAGTATTATTGAGGCAGCCATGGGCAAAGAAAGTGTTAACTCTGAGAAATGATATTAAAAGCTTGAAGTTTGAATTCTAGCTTTTTACCTTGCAAGCAAGATGGAGGAATGCCATCTGGATTAAATCTAGCTTTGCCAGGATAAAGGGCAGAAAGGTCAGAGACAGGAATTTCTTTCACCCTGGTGAATGATGAAAGCTAGCTCAACATTTGTATACTGTTAGGCATACTGTAGTTTAAAGCTGAAATACTATTTCAGAAGTTCTTGATATGTAGATTTTGTTATAAGAAGATAGCTTAGATATATAGACCATTATAAGTATGTAGAATATGTCTTATAAGGATGCTTACTTTAGAATATGCTGTATTCTGTGTAAATTAATAATTCTGTGTAGAATGTCTGTTAAATTCTGTATTACTCTTTGTCTGCTGTTTAAGAGGTCAAGCAAGGACTGCAGTGAAGAGGTCAAACATGTGTTTTGACTTATCTGCAGTTCTGGCTGGTTCAATGTATAAGCTGATAGGTGAAAGAGGTCAGGACTAGTCAGCTCTCTTCTCCTTGATTAATTGTAGGTAAATGTAGAAATGGTCCTGAATGCCATTAAGTAAGATTGGCTTTTGACCTCTTTAATGAATGCCAGAGTTTAGTTAGCAGTTAGTACTAGGAATATGAGAATAATAAATGTAAGAATATCCATTATCCTCTAAGTGAACCCAGGTTAAGCTATAGATGAGAAATCAATCATAATGAGAATATAAGAGTTCTAGTGCCATATTGTCTGGCTTGAGGGGCCCCAGGTTAGAGGTCAGTTTAGGATGTCTGGAACCTATGTAACTGATATTTTTAAAGTAATGATTGGTTGAGGCCAGGTAACCAATCTATTCCTTAACCAATTGGAGAGTAAGGGGGGGCAAGGCTAGGAGGGGGATAGAATAGTATTTAAGTAGGAGCAGAAGCAGTTTACGTCAGAAGAAAGGAAGGAGAGCTGAAAGAAAGCTGGAAGACAACAGGAGAGAAAGAGAGCAGAAGGAACAGACAGAAGAGAAGAGAGCTGAAGAGGACAGACAAAAGCCATAACATCCAGAGAGCTGAGAGAGAGAGAAGAGAGCTAGAACTGATGTCCTGCTTTGTTTGCTGGCAAATAAAGAAGATTTCTCCCTCATTCTGGTGTGTGCTGTCTGACTCCTGAAGTATCACAAATTCCTATCTCAATTCCTGCAACAATTCTTGGTGGCAGCGGTGGGATGAATCCTGCATTAATCCCAGCACCCAACTGACTGGAGAACATTCGCCGGGTATGTATTCTGTATTCTGTATTATAATTCTAGCTAGAAAATTGTAAATCAGCCCCTCAAAAATTGAGGAAGGAGAGCCTGATCAACTCTCAGCGAAGGCCCTAGTACCTTCTAGTCGCGGGGACTAGAAGCGAAAACGCTTGAGCTTATCTGTATCTGAGAAATCTGAAATTGTTGGGTGGGATTTTCTGTATGGAATGTGTGATGCTTGAATGTTAAAAGAGTGGGGACCCCTTACCGCAAATCCAAAAACTCCCTCCCTCTTTTGTGTGTTGTAACTGTAAGCATTATGGGTGGGACATCATCTAGACAAATTGCTACCCCCCTAGATTGTATGCTTAAGAACTTTAAAAAAGGATTTTTAATTAATGACTATGGACAGACTTTAAGCTCAAGTACTTTAAGAACCTTGTGTGAAGTTGAGTGGCCATCTATGGGAGTGGGGTGGCCCCCTAGTGGCAGCTTAGATATTGAAGTAATCCGGAAGGTCTACAGCATAGTTGTAGGAGAACCAGAATATTCTGAACAACTCCCTTATATAGATTCCTGGGACAGCCTTGTGACTGACCCTCCCTCGTGGTTGAAAACTTATATGGGATCCCCAGTAAAATTCATGTTAGGCCAAGTTCAAAGAAAGATTAGAAAATCTAAACTAGAAGAGGGAAAGAGCCCCAGGAAGCCTACCACCCAATCGGTGGCTTCCGCCCCTACCCTGTCCGAGAAACCCATACTCTCTGATGACCCCTCAGACCTTGAGCCACCACCTTATGGCCCATTGTTGGGGTTCCATGCCACCCCTAGAGATCCACGCCGTCCAGCCCAAGCCTCTCCAGCACAGGCTTCTCCGGATAGTTCTTCCCCTCCTGTGCCACACCTGCCACACCCTAGGTTGGACTTTTCACCCAGTCTCTACCCTTCTGTGCCACATCCTCTCCTGTTAACCTCTGAAGACCCGCTTTGGGTTCCACTCCCTGACTCCTCAACTCCTGACAGCCCAGCCTCTCCCTCTAATACCCCTACCCATTCATTAGGGGCCCGGCATCCCTTTCAATGGACTGAATCACCTGTGACCACCTCTCAGTCTATGAGTACCCCTCCCCATCCCTCAGGGGTTCAACCTACCTCCCCTGAATGGGTTAGACCCGCTGCAATTACTTTTGAGCATGATAGGAGGGTAGCTCCTAGCTCTACCTCAGGTTCCATTCCCACCTCCTCGAGAGTTCTGCCACTCCGACAGGTAACCATCACTCGACCGGATCCTAATAATGAGGGTCAGGTTATACAGGCACAGGCCTATCAGTATGTACCCTTCACAACCACCGATCTCCTGAATTGGAAGACGCATTACCCCTCTTATACTGAAAAGCCTCAGGCAGTGGTGGACCTAGTGACTAGCATTATGGCCACCCATAACCCAACCTGGACTGATTGTCAACAACTTCTTCTGACCCTCTTCACAACTGAGGAGAGGCGGAAGATTTTGCAAAATGCTGAGGCCATCACGCGAGAGCGTGTCCCCGGGGGGACACAGGACCCAGAGGGATGGGTTAGAGCTCGGTTTCCTCGCGCAGCTCCAGCTTTGGATCCAAATGATGGGCAGCACTATGAACTGTTGTCTGGCTATTGCCGGGACTTACTGGAAGGTATGAGGAAAGGCATAAAGAGGCCCATTAATCTAGCAAAGGTCTCTGAAATTCTCCAAGGGGCAACTGAATCCCCTGGGGCCTTTCTAGAGCGACTAATTGAAGCCTACAGAACATACACCCCATTTGACCCTGAAGCCCAAGAAAACCAGAGAATGGTGAATAGCGCATTGGTGGCCCAGAGTATGCCAGATATCCGGAAGAAGTTGCAGCGTCAGGAGGGATTCGCAGGGATGAATACCACCCAGCTAATTGAGATCGCAACCAAGGTTTTCATTAATAGAGATCAGGAGGTGCGCCGAGAGGCTGACCGGAAGATGCAGAAGAAGGCCGACCTTTTAGCGGCAGCCATTACTAATTCCACCCTTAACCGAGGTCGACCTCTAGCTAATGGGAAGCCAAAGTGGGACCCCGGACCACCAGCCAGGCCCCGAGATTCCTTCAATCAATCCCGGCCAAGGGGGGAGAATCCCAGACCAAGATTGGAGAGGGATCAGTGTGCCTATTGTAAGGAAAGAGGGCACTGGAAAGATGAATGCCCCCAGAGGCGCCAGGGACTGAGAAGGGGACCAGGAGATCGAGGAAGCCGAGGCCGAGTTCGAGAGGGAAGATATGAGCCTCCTGAATCTGACATCATCGGGATAGCTGAGATGGCAGAATGGGACGAATAGGACAGACCGGGTTCCTACAAACTGGGCTCCCAGGAACCTATGGTCAAGTTAACTATAGGGAGCCGCTCAATTCCATTCATGATTGATACAGGAGCTGAACATTCTGTTGTGACGGAGCGATTAGCGCCTGTGTCTGGAAAAACTGTCCGAGTGGTGGGTGCCACGGGGGTGCAGAACCGGAGGCCCTTCCTGACGACCCGTAGATGCCAGTTAGGCTCACACACAGTCACTCATGAATTCCTGTATATGCCAGACTGTCCAATCCCTTTGTTAGGTCGAGACCTGCTGTCCAAGCTTAGGGCCCAAATTTCCTTTGATTCTGATGGCCAGACTTCAGTCTCCTTTCGGCCCCCGATATCCAGCCCTAAGGGTATACTGAGTTTCTGTTGCCCTCTTGAAGAAGAATGGCGGCTGCATCAGTCGCATGGCCAAGTTGACCTACCCCTGGCAGATAGCTTTCAGGTCAGTGGGGTATGGGCAGAAGATAATCCCCCAGGGTTGGCCCGAAATATTCCTCCTGTTCATGTAGATTTACTTCCAAGTGCCCGGCCAATCCATCTTCGCCAATACCCAATTCCCAGAAAGGCTCTGGAAGGGATTCAAGCACATCTGAATCGTTTGTTATCCCATGGAATTATTCGTCCTTGCCAGTCTCCATGGAATACGCCACTATTGCCAGTTCAGAAGCCAGGGACTGAGGACTACCGGCCAGTCCAAGATTTACGAGTGGTCAACAAATCCACTATCTCATTACACCCTGTAGTGCCTAATCCATATGTCCTGCTAGGATTGATACCTTCTGGAGCTACCCATTTCACGACACTAGACCTAAAAGATGCCTTCTTTTGTATTCGGGTGGCCCCCGCCAGTCAATTGCTTTTTGCCTTTCAATGGAAAAACCCAGTAACAGGAAGGAAGCTTCAGTATACATGGACCCGCCTGCCACAGGGGTTCAAGAATTCCCCCACTATTTTTGGGACAGCCCTGGGGCAAGACCTTAAGACTTTTAAATCTGAGCCTTCCAGGCGAGTTTTACTCCAGTATGTAGATGACCTCCTGATTGCAGCAGTGACCCAGGAAGAGTGTTTTGAGGCTACCAGAGAATTGCTGGAGCTACTCTTGGATGCAGGCTATAAGGTCTCACGCTCAAAGGCCCAACTTTGTCAGTCAGAAGTGAAGTATCTGGGCTTCTGTATTTCCCAGGGAAGTCGGAGACTGGATGCTAGTAGGAAGCAAGCAGTTGCTGCAATTCCCCAACCCAAGTCCAGAAGGGAAGTTAGGGAATTCCTGGGAGCAGCCGGATTTTGCAGAATTTGGATTCCAAATTTTGCATTGATGGCGAAACCCCTTTACCAAGCCACAAAGGGGGGTGAAAAGGAACCATTTGAATGGGGACCTACAGCTCAACAATCCTTCATTGCTATAAAGAAAGCCCTACTCCAAGCCCCTGCGTTAGGCCTTCCTGATGTGGAGAAACCTTTCTCATTGTATGTCCACGAGCGACAGGGGGTTGCTCTGGGTGTGCTGACCCAGATGATGGGATCCTGGCAGAGGCCTGTTGCATACCTGTCTAAACAGCTGGATGGAGTGGCTAAAGGATGGCCAGCCTGCATGAGGGCCATTGCAGCAACAGCCTTACTGGTCCAGGAAGCTGATAAGTTGACTTTGGGGCAAGAACTGGTTGTTAAAGTCCCCCATGCAGTTCTCACCCTGAAGGAGTATAAGGGCAACCACTGGTTTACAAATAACCGCATGGTTAAGTACCAAGCCAGCTTGTGTGAGAATCCACGGATACACCTGGAAACAGTGGCTACATTTAATCCTGCCACTCTTTTGCCAGCATCTGAGGGACCACCAGATCATGACTGTATCCAAACTATGGATGAAGTGTACTCCAGTCGACCAGATCTTAAAGATGTGCCTTGGAGGGACCCAGATGTAATTTATTTTACAGATGGAAGCAGTTATGTGGAGAACTCCAAGCGACTGGCAGGCTATGCTGTGGTGACAGAGGACAAGGTGATAGAAGCAAGAGCCCTGCCCCAAGGAACTTCAGCCCAGAAAGCAGAACTTGTGGCCCTCATACGAGCTCTGGAGCTAGCAGCAGGACTGGTAACCAACATTTATACTGATTCTAAGTATGCCTTCACAACCCTACATGCTCATGGAGCTTTGTATAAGGAAAAGGGACTCATAAATGCTGCAGGCCAACCTGTTAAGTATGGACCTGAAATACTTCAGCTGCTAGAGGCTGTTTGGGCCCCCAAGAAGGTAGCTGTCATTCACTGTAGGGGACACCAAAGAATAGATACTCCAGTGGCCCGAGGGAATCGCCATGCTGATCGGGTGGCCAAGGAAGCTGCTCGAGGACCCCCAGCAAGTACTGTGACTCCCCTGTTCCAAATTCGATTGCAAGAATGGACACCTATGTATACCCAAATGGAAGAGAAATGGGCTCAAGAAGAAGGTGCAGTAAGGAGACCTGATGGCTGGTTACATCTCCCTGATACCAGAGTTCTGGTGCCACGCCACCTAGCTTGGCCTGTAGTGTCTCAAGCTCATGACCTATCACACTTAGGGAAAACAGCACTAGCCCATCTACTCAATCGAGTAGTGGTGCTGGAAGGATTGGATAGTCTGGTTGCCACTGCCTCTGCCCGATGTACTCTCTGTGCCCAGAATAATGCTCGTCAGGGACCCCGTATTCCACCAGGAGTTCAGTCTAGAGGACTAACACCCTTTGAGTCCCTAGTTATAGACTTCACAGAAATGCCCAGGAGCGGTAGGCTCCGATATCTCTTGGTCATGGTCTGTACCTTTTCTGGGTGGGTGGAAGCATATCCTACAGTCACTGAGAAAGCCACAGAAGTAGCTCGAGCTCTCCTTAGGGATGTCATCCCCAGGTATGGATTGCCCCTTGCCATAGGTTCAGATAATGGTCCCGCCTTTGTTGAAGCTACACTTCAGGCCCTGTCCCGCGCATTGCGCATTACCTGGAAATTGCATTGTGCCTATTGTCCCCAGAGTTCAGGGCAGGTTGAGCGAGCAAACAGAACCTTGAAAAATAGCCTAGCAAAGATTTGTCAGGAAACCCAATTGAAATGGCCACAGGCATTGCCACTAGCTCTCTTTCGCCTCCGATGCACCCCAACTAAAGGAACAGCCCTCTCTCCCTTTGAAATTGTGTATGGGAAGCCCCCAGCCATTTTACAGGGAATTAAGGGAGACATAGGGATTTTAGGGTCTGCCCAGGTGCAGGAGCAGGTAGCCCTCTTGGGAAAGATAATTTTTGAGCTTCAGTCTTATGTGAGAGAAATAAACCCTGTCCCCTTCCAGGCTCAGGTACATTCCTTCCTGCCAGGGGATAGAGTTTGGGTGAAAGATTGGAGGCTTCAGCCTCTGGGGCCCCGATGGAAAGGACCTTTTACTGTTTTGCTTTCTACCCCTGCAGCTGTGAAGGTCGCAGGGATAACTCCATGGGTCCATTGGTCTCGAATTAAGTCTGCTGACCAGACTGAGCCCAGCACGGATCAGACGGAGCCTAGACAGTGGAGAGCAGAAAGTGATCCAGCGGAGCCATTGAAGTTGCGCTTGACCCGAACCAAAGAATCTACTAGCTGAAAAGAAGGGTCAACTGCATACTGCAGGAGCGGCTGAACTTCGGCTTCACACTGAGACTCTTTCTTGCCTGATTCTGGCTTTCTTGGAATTTGAGAGCTTGATCCTTATCAGTTGAGGGTCTATCCCAACTGGTATAAGAACTCAAAGACTGAGAACATTATATGAGAGTAATCTGTGATTAGCACAGACTGTTGAAATATTATTGCTTAATTAGTTTGCTGTATTTGTTTTAGATTAGGAAGAAAGAAAATGTTAGTAGTTTGGATGCTTTTGTTGTTTTCTACTCCTTGCCTCCTTGTTCCTAATACCCCAACTCGCTTCAACCTTTGGTTACACTCTGTCCAGGAACTAATTAGCCAGGCAAAGATTACTTCCCCTTGTATTGTGTGTTCCCGATTTTCTCCTTATACTACAGATGTCCCAGCTGTTCCTGTCCCTGTGCAGCTCCCAGCTCTTATACCTCCCTACTTTTCGAGTTCAGGCCCTTGGAGCCAGGATTATACTTGGTGGTCCTTTTATAATGCTACCTCCCCCTCTGAATCTTCTCTAAGGCCAGTTTTTACGTCTCCCTATCCAGCTTCTGGAGTGTTTTGTTTAACAAGAAACATCTCAACTGTTCTTCCCATTCCCTGTAACTATACTAATGTTCTCCCAGAAAAAGGAGAATCTGTGTGGGTAGTTTCTCCAGGTACTCCTATGTGCCCTGCTACCGTACCTGCAGATTATGACCCAGGTGATTATCTGGCTCCTAAGCGTACCACTGAGAAGACTATAGTGTCCAAGCTTATTTTCTACTTTCAAAAGTCTATTCCTAGTTAGGATCACTATAATCTCCAGAGTTTGAGTTGTGAGACTTATCTCTGCATAAGCTGATTTTAGTCTCAAAGGGGGGAATGAGGCAGCCATGGGCAAAGAAAGTGTTAACTCTGAGAAATGATATTAAAAGCTTGAAGTTTGAATTCTAGCTTTTTACCTTGCATGCAAGATGGAGGAATGCCATCTGGATTAAATCTAGCTTTGCCAGGATAAAGGGCAGAAAGGTCAGAGACAGGAATTTCTTTCACCCTGGTGAATGATGAAAGCTAGCTCAACATTTGTATACTGTTAGGCATACTGTAGTTTAAAGCTGAAATACTATTTCAGAAGTTCTTGATATGTAGATTTTGTTATAAGAAGATAGCTTAGATATATAGACCATTATAAGTATGTAGAATATGTCTTATAAGGATGCTTACTTTAGAATATGCTGTATTCTGTGTAAATTAATAATTCTGTGTAGAATGTCTGTTAAATTCTGTATTACTCTTTGTCTGCTGTTTAAGAGGTCAAGCAAGGACTGCAGTGAAGAGGTCAAACATGTGTTTTGACTTATCTGCAGTTCTGGCTGGTTCAATGTATAAGCTGATAGGTGAAAGAGGTCAGGACTAGTCAGCTCTCTTCTCCTTGATTAATTGTAGGTAAATGTAGAAATGGTCCTGAATGCCATTAAGTAAGATTGGCTTTTGACCTCTTTAATGAATGCCAGAGTTTAGTTAGCAGTTAGTACTAGGAATATGAGAATAATAAATGTAAGAATATCCATTATCCTCTAAGTGAACCCAGGTTAAGCTATAGATGAGAAATCAATCATAATGAGAATATAAGAGTTCTAGTGCCATATTGTCTGGCTTGAGGGGCCCCAGGTTAGAGGTCAGTTTAGGATGTCTGGAACCTATGTAACTGATATTTTTAAAGTAATGATTGGTTGAGGCCAGGTAACCAATCTATTCCTTAACCAATTGGAGAGTAAGGGGGGGCAAGGCTAGGAGGGGGATAGAATAGTATTTAAGTAGGAGCAGAAGCAGTTTACGTCAGAAGAAAGGAAGGAGAGCTGAAAGAAAGCTGGAAGACAACAGGAGAGAAAGAGAGCAGAAGGAACAGACAGAAGAGAAGAGAGCTGAAGAGGACAGACAAAAGCCATAACATCCAGAGAGCTGAGAGAGAGAGAAGAGAGCTAGAACTGATGTCCTGCTTTGTTTGCTGGCAAATAAAGAAGATTTCTCCCTCATTCTGGTGTGTGCTGTCTGACTCCTGAAGTATCACAAATTCCTATCTCAATTCCTGCAACATTATTACGTTTAAATAGACTGAAGCATGTATGGTAAATCATTTCAGTTTTCAACTGATCTTTCCACGTAGGTGGGAGCACAAATTACATTAGGCCGTCTGGGTACCAGGAATCTGTGATAGAATATTAGCATAAGCTGGCATTATGGACCTGTATTTAGGTGCATCCACTTATACCATGTCAGTGCATGAGCCTCAACACGGCACTTTAGCGCATAGTTTACAAAATTGTGTATGATATGTTGGACACTCCCATGCCCTGCCCAGGGCTGCTGGGGGGGGGGGGTGACAAAGTTCCCCAGGCCCAGCCTCCAAGGGGGGCCCGGTGCTGAGATCTATGTCTCTCCTGCTCCTGTCAGGACCCGGGTGATGGCGTTAACGTGATAACCCGGTCCCGGCACACAGGAGCAGGAAAGAGACAGACCACGGAAGGCTGTCAGACTGTGCGTTGTTTTTAAGGCAATCGGCAATGTATTCCAATGTTGCGTGCAGATGTAGGAGAAGCTGTATGCATATAATGATTTGTATGTAAGTCCCTTACAGTTAGGGTAATGGAGGTTTAAAAAAGTATGTGAGGAACTTTTTGTGTTTCTTGCTGGTATGTCTATAAGGTCTGAAATATACGTCGGGGCCTCTCCATGGATGATTTTATGAGCCAGGGTGCAGATTTTGAATGTAATTCAGTCTGTTAGTGGGAGCCAATGTAATTTGTTTCTAAGGGGACTGGCGCTTTCATATTTCGCTTTTCCAAATATGAGTCTGGCTGATGCTGGGGTGGGGGGGGGGTAGGGTAGAGATGAGAAGGGCTGATGCCGAGCTACAGCGTTGGATGAAGGGGTAGAGAAGCAAAGTTTGAAGGATATCATTTCTGAAATTATACTGTAGGATCCTGTCGTGTGTTGATATGTTTGCCATTATAGTAGACTTACGCCTGGTCAAGTTTAAGATGTGCGACAGTGTAAACTATATTTTAAAATATTGGTTTTTCCATATGTTGATGCTGGGCATACTACTTAGAAATCCATCATCAAGTGCATTCTAATGCATTATTTTGTAGCAAGAAACACTACTCACACCTATATACACAGTGCCCACCCATATTAGCTCTGGGCCCACCCAAAATGTTAGGTCTGGCTACGCCACTGGTTAGAATAAATTTGATTAATTTTGTAATAGTTTCCGGTGAGTACTGATGGTCCAGTGTGGATGTTTTTAGGAGTTTCTCACATGCATGTATGCCATCTGAATGGGGAATGTTGCTGTATAGTGATTCTACATCCATTGTGATCAGAAGGTTGCCCAGTTGTAATTGCTTGATATTTTTTAATTTATTCAGAAAATCTGTAGTGTCTTGTATGAAGCTGTTTGTCTTGTGCATGAAAGGTTTCAGAATCCCTTCTATAATTCCAGATATTTTCTCCGTGAGTGTGCCGATACCAGGTATGATTGGCCTGCCAGGGTTTCCAGGTTTGTGGATTTTAGGTAGCATGTAGAATGTACCCACAAAAGGATGGTTTGGTATGAGTTTCTTCAGATGTGACTGTACTTGTTTTGGAAGTGATTTGATAAGGTCTTTCAGCTGTTTTGTATATTCCTGTGTGGGGTCCTCAGTTAGTTTCCTTTAGTAAGTGTTGTCTGAGAGCTGTCTGTGCCCTTCTTTGATGTATTTGTGTATGTCCATACTCACCACCGAGCCTCCTTTGTCTGTGGGTTTGATGATAATTTATTTATTTTATTTATTTGTAACATTTATACCCCACGTTTTCCCACTAATAGCAGGTTCAATGCGGCTTACATAGAGTACCAGGTTTACAAGGTAACATAGAAAGGATATGGCTATAATATAGTAGATAAAGAGGTGATTGTTTAGATGAGGGTAGATAAAGTGGTTAAGGGAGGAGGATGGTTGTCGGGTCCTCGAGGCAGAACTGGAATTCGTGAGCCCTTGGGCCACTGCTGAGGAGCGGCAGCGGCAGGCAAGACCACCCTGGAACTGGATACACAGAAGAGCAGGACTGGAACACTGGACTGGAGTAGTACTGAGGCAAGCAACTAGAACAGGCAGAACAGGAGCAGCTTCACCTGCGCTTGAGCACCGTTCCTCCAGAGTTGAGCTCCGGAGTGCGGGTGGCCGGCAGGACTTGCAGGATAAAGCAGGAACTGAATATCCAGAGGACCCACCCTGGGTCTGGGATACATGAGGGAAGCTAGGCTAGATACTAGACTAGGACTGAAAGCTGCTAAGCATCCACTAAGCAAGAAACACAAGACAGACTGAGCAGACAGGATGTGTACAAAGACTTTGCAGGAGCAGGGGCTAGGATATACATACAAGCTTGGCAAAGCGGAGGCTAGGAGGCACATACAGGCCTGGCAGAGGCAGGGATCAGGAAACACATACAAGCTTGGCAGAAACGGGTTTGGGATATACCCTAGCTAGGCAGAAGCAGGATTCAGGATATACACTCAGGATATACACTAGCTAGGCAGAGGCAGGGAACAGGGTATACACATAAGCTGGGCAGAAGCACACAGAGAGTATCAGGGTTCAGACTATAGTCAGAGGCAGGCAGCAGGCAAAGAATATCTGGGTTCAGGCTGTAGTCAGAGACGAGCAGCAAGCAGGGAATATCCGGGTTCAGGCAATAGAAACAGGCAGCAAGCAGAGAATATCCGGGTTCAGGCAATAGTCAGAGACAGGCAGCAAGCAGAAAATATCAGGGTTCAGACAATAGTCACAGACAGGCAGCAAGCAGAGAATAAACCAGGCACTAGCAGAGGTCAGGGCAATGGCTGGAGCTCAGGAGCTAACAACCACCGACAGGGAACAAACAAAGGCTGGAAGCTAAATAGCTCTAAACACAGACAGGGATCAAACAAAGCTGAGGTTTCAGAGGCTCCAAACACAGAGTGGAGCACCAGAAGGACTAGCAGTCCACAGACACACAAGCAGAGGGGCAGAAGCCCACACAGAAGGACTAGCAGTCCACAGACACAAAAGCAGATGGGCAAGAGCCCCAGAGACAGGCTATGTGGCAGCACACCAGTACACTCACTAACCTGATGACCTTTTGGCTTAACACATGCAAAGGCCCTGAATGCCAGTACAGCACTACCTTATGAAGACTCTCACTGATGATGTCACCTTCAGCAGGGCAGAAGCAGGAAACACACTGACACCAAAGAAAGGCTTGACACACATAGGAAGTGAACACACAGGAAGGACAGACAGGAGCCATCTTGGAAGCTGGAACAGAACAGGTGGAAGCCATCTTAGATGCTGGCTCCCCAGAGAGGCATAGCCCACACAGGTGAGGTCTAGTGAGGTAATCAGCACACAGAGACAGAGACAAAACTAACACAGAAACAGACAGAAGCCAGCACAGATGCTGACCCCCAGAAATAAGGTAAGTCTGAGGGTGGTCATGGCCACAGACATGACAATGGTAGAGGTAGGGGAGTGGGAGGAAGGTGTGTATTGGGATTAGCATGTTGTTTAGTGTGGGAGAAAGTGTATAGGGAGGAGTAGGACAGTGGCGTACCTAGGGTAGTTGACACCCGGGGCCGGTCATTTTTTAACACCCCCCCCCCCCCCCCCCAAATCCAGTACTAGGCATGCCGAGAATACAAAACACTCAGAACCTATAGAGCAATTCTACCATACCATAAGCAGTCATTTCTACGAGTCACACAAGGAAAAGGAAAGCATCTTAAACACTACAGTGAGCACTAGAACATCAATTCACCTATTGTAAAACGAAACCAGACAGAATAGTACAGATCGTAGATCCTGCACAGTCAATGCCAACTGAAAGCCATGTCTTTTTCACAAACACAGATACACCCTAATCCACTATAGAATAAGTAATCATAAACTTTCTATTTAGACAAAAATTAAACTGAACCCCCAATGCCAGACTCTGCATACAATGCAACACCACAGAAACAGAAACTGTCCCCTAGTACTGTGCAAAATATAAAGACAGCAGATGTAAATTTGAAAAAAACTAACAAGTACCAATCACCACTTTACAAATTAACAAATAGAAATAAAACAAATATAGAAAGTAAAATAATACCATTTTATTGGACTAATACATTTAGCTTTCAGAGGCCAAAACCTCCGTCCTCGGGTCAGTACAGTATAGTGCTGTTACAGTATCCTATCCTGACCTGAGGAAGGGGGTTTTGTTCTCCAAAAGTTAGTCAAAATGTATTAAAATTAGTCCAATAAAAAGATTACCTTATTTACATGTTCTATTATAAACATTTAACACATCTACAATACTTTATCCTAAAGCAAAAAAAATAAAAAAATATATTTTATTTACAGTTTGTTGTCTCTGGTTTCTGCTTTCCTCATTTTCTTTTCACCGTCTTCCTTCCATCCAGCATCTGTCTTCACTCTCTCTCTCTCTCTCTGCCATCCAGTGTCTGCCCTCTCTGCCGTCCCTTCCATCCACTGCCTGCCCTTTCTCTCTGCCCCTTCAATCCACCATTTGCCCTCCCTCTCCCATCCATCCAGGGTCTGCCCTCCCTCTCGCTCCCCCTTCCATCTAGGATCTGTCCCCTCTCTCTCTCTCTGCCCCTTTTTTCAGCCCCCAGTTCCAGCCCCCTTCTCCCCTCTGAACACCCCCACCCCAGTCCCCTTCTCCCCTCCCCTTCTCCTGTCTGAGACCCCCACCCCAGTCCCCTTCTCTCCTATGAACACCCCCACCCCAGTCCCCTTCTCCCCTCCCCTTCTCCCCTCTGAGATCCCCACCCCAGTCCCCTTCTCCCCTCCCCTTTTCCCCTCTGAACACCCCCACCCCAGTCCCCTTCTCTCCTCTGAGATCCCCACCCCAGTCCCCTTCTCCCCTCCCCTGTCTGAGACCCCCACCCCAGTCCCCTTCTCCACACCCCAGTCCCCTTCTCCCCTCCCCAGTCCCCTTCTCCCCTCCCCTTCTCCCCTCTGAGATCCCCACCCCAGTCCCCTTCTCTCCTCCCCTGTCTGAGACCCCCACCCCAGTCCCCTTCTCCCCTCTGAGATCCCCACCCCAGTCCCCTTCTCCCCTCTGAACACCCCCACCTGAGTCCCTTTCGCCCCTCTCCTTCCCCACCTCAGTCCCGTTAAAACCGGCGAAGCAGCGTCGCAGGCAGCCCCTCGTGCCCTGCTTGTAAAAAAAAAAAATCAAATCTCCTTCCTTCTCCTCGTCTTGACGTCTTGACGTCGACTCGGGCCTTCCAATTGATTGGAAGGCCCGAGTCGACGTCAAGACGTCAAGACGAGGAGGAGAAGGAGGAAGGAGATTTGATTTTTTTTTTTTACAAGCAGGGCACGAGGGGCTGCCTGCGACGCTGCTTCGCCGTTTTTTTTTAATGTGCGGCGCTGCGGGAACGGCCACGGGAGGCGGCGGGAGCGGAGCACCCCCCACCCACTGGCACCCGGGGCGGACCGCCCCCACCGCCCCCCCCCCCTTGGTACGCCACTGGAGTAGGAATAGGGATGTACTTAGGATAAATAGGGGAGCATATTCAGGTTCTGTCTTCATAGTCTGTCTGATCTAGGTAGCGCAGATAGATTCATAGTTAAGTCGGGTCATTTGTGTAGGCTTGCTTGAAAAGGCAAGTTTTTAGTAGCTTCCGGAAGGGTAGATGGTCAATGACTATTCGAATGGATCTTGGTAATGCGTTCCAGAGTTGGCTGCCTATAACGGAGAAGTTGGATGCGTAATATGTCTTGAACTTAAGTCCTTTGCAATTAGGAAGATGTAAGTTGAGATAAGTGTGCGAGGATTTAGAGCTGTTTTTAGCTGGAAGGTCAATCAGACTGTACATATAGCCTGGGGTTTCTCTGTAGATAATCCTGTGAATCAGCGTGTGAACTTTGAAGAATATTCGTTTAGAAATAGGGAGCCAATGGAACTTTTCACGGAGAGGTGTAACACTCTCAAATCGTGACTTACCAAAGTTAAGTCTGGCTGCCGTGTTTTGGGCGGTTTGAAGTTTCTTCAGGATTTGGGCCTTGCATCCAATGAAAATACTATTGCAATAGTCGGCGTGGGTGAGCATAGTGGATTGAACCAAGTTGTGGAAGATATTTAGGGGAAGATATGATTTCACGCGTTTCAGCATCCACATCATGTTGAACATTTTCTTAGTCATAGCTTTTGCATGATTTTCCAAAATTAGATGGTTGTCTAATACAACACCTAAGATTTTTAGGTTGTCAGATATGGGAATGTTGATGTCAGGGGTGTTGAGTGTAGTTGGAATGAGTGTAGAGTACTGGGATGAGAGGATTAGACATTGAGTTTTTTCCTTATTCAATTTCATCTTAAAAGCGTTGGCCCATAAGGTTAAGATGTTCACTCCATTAATTATTTTATTGGAGATTTCTGCTAAGTTGGATTTGAAGGGGATAAATATAGTGACGTCATCTGCATAAACGAAGGGATTAAAGCCAAATTTAGATAGGGACTTGGCTAGAGGGATCATCATAAGGTTGAAGAGGATCGGGGACAGAGGTGAACCTTGGGGTACTCTGCATTTTGATGACCAGGGATACGAGGTTGATGAGGTTGATTTGACTCGATAGGATCTTGTGGTGATTAAACCTTTTATCCATTTAATGATGTTTCTGCCGATTCCTAGTTTATCTAGTAATTTTGTAAGAATTTCATGATTTACCATGTTCAATGCGCTAGACAAGTTTAACTGCAGGAGGAGGATGTTGTTTCCAAATGATATTTCATGTTTGAATTTGGATATTAAGGTGAGTAATACTGTTTCTGTGCTATGGGCAGGTCAAAAGCCCAATTGCGACTCATGTAGTATGGAGAATTTTTGTATGAATTTGTTAAGTTGGGAGGTTACTCTGTTTTTCATTAGTTTGATCAGTAGAGGGATGGAGGCCACAGGACGGTAATTGGTGATGTCATCTGCTGGTTTTTTGGTATTGGAGTAAATATTATGTCGCCATGATCGGTGGGGAAGGATCCTTGTTGAAGGAAGAAGTTTAAGTGAGTGGTGAGGTCTGTAATGAAGTGAGTAGGTGCGTTTTCCATTAGGTAGCTAGGGCATGGATCAAGGTGGCAATGGGACTTAGAGAGTTTGAATATTGTTGTGGAAATTTCTTCAGTGGTAAGAAGGGTGAAGTTTGTCCAGGAGCGGTCAGCCGGAATTTTGTCCATGTCTGGGTCCAATCCATCGAGAAAGCTATCAATACTGGCATTGTCTTGTGGGATTGCGTTGCATAGGTTGATGATTTTGTCTTTGAAGTATTTGGCTAATTGGTCGGCAGATGGATAGTTTGAGGAAGATGTTGTGATAGAATCAGTGTTGAGAAGATTTTTTATAAGTTGATATTGTTTCCTTGTGTCTGTTCCAAAGGCTTTGATCTTCCTTGTGTAATAGGATCTTTTGGCTTGCTTGATGGCCTTCTTGTAGTTTTTTTGTGACTGTTTCCATGCATTAAGGGTGAAGTTGTTTTTTGATTTATTCCAGATTTTTTCAAGTTTCCTGGTTTGTGATTTGAGGTTTTTTTTTAGTATGTCATTAAACCATGGAGAAGGATTGCTTCTACGTAACGTTTTGGAGTGAAAGGGGGCTATTTCATCCAGAATAAGTTTGCACCTATTACCCCAATCTGTGAGGAAATTATTTGAATTGGGATGTGTTAACCAGTCATTGTTACAGATTTTGTGCCAGAAGGTTTCTTTGTCGATCCGTCCTCTGGTGCTGATTGATAAGGGTTCACGTGTTATAGTCTGGTCCTTTTTACGCCAATATAAAAATAGGGTTGCTTTATGATGGTCAGACCAAGGTGAAGCAGACCAGTGGATGTCTGATATGAGGTAGTTTTGGTCCGAAGAGTTTTGTAGGAGATAATGTCCAGTGAGTGACCTTTTATGTGAGTAGGTTGCATTGGGGGTAGGTTAAATTCAGATAATTGAAGGAAGTCAATACACTCTCGAGTATGGACAGAGTTGAAGTCTTCAAGATGAAGGTTCAAGTCTCCAATTAATAATATATTGGAACTGTTAATGCATGCGTTTGAGATAAAGTCCATGAATATAGTTTGTCTAATGTTCCAGTTGTTGGGAGGCCTGTAAAACAGTATGCAGGTTAGGTGGTCATGTAGTATGGAGTTACGAAGTCTAATTGAGGCAATTTCAATTTGTAGTGAGATGGATTCTGAGATGGGTTCTGGTAAGAAGTTAAATCTGTGGAGAAGTGCTATGCCTCCACCTCTTTTGTCTTTTCTAGGCCAGTGTGAAATTTTATAGCCAGGGGGGCATAAGTCAAGTATGATAGGATCTTTAGAATCACAGACCCAGGTTTCTGTGATGAAGAGTAGGTCAAGATTGTCTGATGAATACAACCTGTGATGGTTTCAGTTTTATTAACTACTGATCTAGCGTTGATGTATCCTACTCGGATGGGCAGTAGTGGTTCAGCAGTCGAAAATGAGGGGCAGATTTTGATAAGTTGTCTCGTATTAGGTGTTTTAGCTTTAGATGAATTAGCTCCTGATTTTGAGGATGATTGTCTTGGAGTTGGTGGGTTTTTGTGGTTGTTGATGATCTGCGGAGATGTGATTGATTTGGGTGTTCTTATGTGATGTTGAAGAACTGGTATAAAATTGATTTCCGTTGGGGGAGAGATGAGTGTTGCATGGATGATGATAGCGAATGAGTGTATGATGATAAGTATTTTTATGAAGATCATGTTGGTAGATGTTTCTGGATTGGATAAGGGGCAAGTGTGGAAGATTAGTTATGAGTGGAAGGATAGGTAGGGTAAATGGAATTGCGAATAGAGAAAGCCAGTATAAAAGTATATACTGTATATCTGAATCAGTACAGAAAATGTGTTGGTTGTTTTGTAGGGCTCTTATGGCCGCTCTTTCTGGAGGGGTAAGGTTGTACAGAATTTTCTTTGGTTTGCTGGAAAGTTGTCATTTTACTCTATGCCTCAAACTTTCTATGTAGTTGTCCAGTTTGTTGTTTTGCCCATCCTGTGGGGTGAAACATGTGTTCTTTTGTTTAAAATTGTATTCCAAAAAGAGAAGTAAGACATTGCATTTCAGAGAAGTAGGCAGATTATTCCAAAACTGTATGGCTTGAAAAAAAAATGATTCCAATTCCTTCTTATATCAGATGCCCTTGAAAGAGGGAAAATTAAGTGTTTGGCAATATATATTGCTGTGTCCTATTGTAGCAGGAAAGGCCAGTGACCCAGATGTTTAGGCGGTCACAAGCACAGCAAGGCCGGAGGAGGAGGTCTTGGGAGGGAGGGGAGGGTGATGGGGAGTCAGGAAGCAAGTTAGGTTAGGAATAAGAAGGGGGAGGTATAGATGAGAGAGAGGGAGGCAAGTAACCAGAGAGAAAGTCCTGGAGGCGGAGAAAGGAGGTGGCCACTGGAAGCAGTAAAGGCGGTGTTTTCAAAGGGCAATCGCCATTTTTGCCTGCTGCTCCATTGGCTCATTTTCAGGCTCCATCACATTTTTGCTCCCTTCTGATGGCACTTTCGTTAATTCAATCTTTCTGCCTCTTGGCTTTCAGCACTTCACAGCATTGCACTCCTCCGGATCCATGTGCTGTGCGAGCGCCACTACAGGAGATTCCTGGTGCAGCCTAGAGGGATGTGCCAGTGCTGAGAAAGCAGAGCAGTGTCCCTCCCTTGGCCTTGGAAGACAGTTTTCGTGCTGGCTGCACCTGCCTCGAGTAACCATGGGGAATTGTTCAGCAGAGGCTGGTACAGTCCTCAGGGCAACATGGTGCTGAGGTGAGTTTGTGCCAGCCACAGGCGCTGCCATTTGTGGGCATCTGAGGGGCCCCAAGAGAGATGTTAAGGGGTGGCTTTGGTTGGGCCTCACATTGGGCTGAGTGTTGATGTCGCAATTGTGGATGGTACAGGAGATGCTTGTAGCACTTACTGAGTCTTTTCCTCGGTATTGTCGGGTGGGTGCCATGTTTCGAGGGCAATGGGTTTTACCTGGGTGCCAGGAATGTGCTTCCTGGCCAGTGTGGTGTCTTCTGCCAGTGCATGTTTGAGTGCAGTGACGGGTTTTGATGCATTGCGGCAGTTTGGAGCATGCACACGACATGCATTCTCATTCTGTCTGTTTCAGGTCTAGCTGGGCACCTTCCCTGTGGCTCAGTGAGAGCAGGTTGGGTGAGACCTTGGTACCGTGAGAGCAGTTCAGGTGTGATGTGGGTGCCAGTTGGGCCAGTGTATGTGGTTTGGGGCCTGGGAACACAGTGGCCATAGTCCAGGCCAATGCAGGTGAGCACTGCCTTTCTGCCTTTCCAAACTGGTGGGAGCGTGTTTGTTGCAGGCTGTTCTGGATGCGCCCTGGTTGGCAGGATGGTCATGGAGTTCGGGTGTATAAGTACATAAGTACATAAGTAATGCCATATTGGGAAAAGACCAAGGGTCCATCGAGCCCAGCATCCTGTCCACGACAGCGGCCAATCCAGGCCAAGGGCACCTGGCAAGCTTCCCAAACGTACAAACATTCTATACATGTTATTCCTGGAATTGTGGATTTTTCCCAAGTCCATTTAGTAGCGGTTTATGGACTTGTCCTTTAGGAAACCGTCCAACCCCTTTTTAAACTCTGCTAAGCTAACCGCCTTCACCACGTTCTCCGGCAACGAATTCAAGAGTTTAATTATACGTTTGGTGAAGAAAAATTTTCTCCGATTTGTTTTAAATTTACTACACTGTAGTTTCATCGCATGCCCCCTAGTCCTAGTATTTTTGGAAAGCGTGAACAGACGCTTCACATCCACCTGTTCCACTCCACTCATTATTTTATATACCTCTAACATGTCTCCTCTCAGCCGTCTCTTCTCCAAGCTGAATAGCACTTGCCTCCTTAATCTTTCTTCATAGGGAAGTCGTTCCATCCCCGCTATCATTTTAGTCGCCCTTCTCTGCACCTTTTCCAATTGTACTATATCTTTCTTGAGATGCGGCGACCAGAATTGAACACAATACTCAAGGTGCGGTCGCACCATGGAGCGATACAACGGCATTATAACATCCTCACACCTGTTTTCCATACCTTTCCTAATAATACCCAACATTCTATTCGCTTTCCTAACCGCAGCAGCACACTGAGCAGAAGGTTTCAGTGTATTATCGATGACGACACCCAGATCCCTTTCTTGGTCCATAACTCCTAACGTGGAACCTTGCATGACGTAGCTATAATTTGGGTTCTTTTTTCCCATATGCATCACCTTGCACTTGCTCACATTAAACGTCATCTGCCATTTAGCCGCCCAGTCTCCCAGTCTCATAAGGTCCTCTTATAATTTTTCACAATCCTGTTGCGATTTAACAACTTTGAATAACTTTGTGTCATCAGGAAATTTAATTACCTCGCTAGTTACTCCCATCTCTAAATCATTTATAAATATATTAAAAAGCAGCGGTCCTATCACAGACCCCTGAGGAACCCCACAAACTACCCTTCTCCATTGTGAATACTGCCCATTTAACCCCACTCTCTGTTTCCTATCCTTCAACCAGTTTTTAATCCACAATAGGACATTTCCTCCTATCCCATGACCCTCCAATTTCCTCTGTAGCCTTTCATGAGGTACCTTGTCAACAGTGGCGTACCTAGCATACTTGACACCCGGGGCTGACCTTTTTTTAACACCCCCCCCCCCCCCATGAAAAAATTATTTTTAGCAATAATCATGAAATGAGATAAATGGTCAGAAAAGAAATAGACAGTAAAAAGTAAAGGATTAATACTTTTTTTTAAGTATCTTTATTAAGTCAAAGTGTCATAAACATACAGTAGCACAAAATAGCCACCAAAGTGTGCTCCAACATTTGTAGCTGCACTACTACATACAACATCGAGCTACTACCAGCTACATAACTAACAAAAATAAGCAACCATAAATTCTCGCCGTTGACTCACTTTTTCCATTTTAACCCCTTACCCTTAACAGTCACATGTCGACTATCGTTCCCCTCCACATACTGCCCCCCTTCCCCCCCATGTCCACTTGCAAGACTAAGAAACATACTCCTATTCTAAACCCCTTTATACAGGCTGAAGAACCCTAATATTATTAAATAGTAAATATTATAATTAAGATTACTGAAGATTACTTGGAGTACACTCGCTAGCCACCCTAAGGCAGGTCATTCCACTGGAGCTTCACGAGGGGGTACAAGCATCTACGCATCAGCCACCCTGCTCCAAATTTCCTGATATAATCGGGACGCCACTGAAGTAGTGAATCTAAGAGAGGTCATCACCCAGCTAGCCATTTCCCTCATGGCATTCATCCAGATTAATACTTTTTAATTACATTAATGTATTTTTTGAATAAAGATGTGAAAAACCTACATATTGGTCTGTTGCAGTAACGAAGAACAACATTATAGTTTCTGTTTTCGAGCCTTAACTTCTGCAAATTTGTCTATGACTTCATCAAAATTGATCTCCTTTGCATATTCATGTTCAATGGACAGTATAGCCAGATTTGTCAATCTATCTTCACTCATAGTTGATCGAAGAACACTTTTTATTAATTTTAATTTTGAAAAGTTTCTTTCACATGAAGCAACAGATATACATATAGTTAGGAAAAGTCTTAAACATAAGGATAAGTTTGGCACAGATTCATAAAAATCCCATTTCACAATAAATTCTAGAAATTGCAATACCGTCCATGTCTTCGTTTCTTCAAGATTGATTCCAGCAGCTTTTAAATGTCTCCGAAGTCGAAAAATTTCCACTAAAATTTCTTTACCAGAAAAATCATCATAAATTTCAACTATATTTGGTAACAACTTTCGAAGTTTTTCTTCTTCTGCAAAAATCAGAGAGACTGGCTGAATGATAGCAAACACTTGCATTATTTGATCCATTGCTTTAGAACGAGTCTCCAATTCTTGGTGAAAACGATCAAGGCATTCAAACATAGCCCTTTTGGTTTCTTCTGGCAATGTAAGACCAGCATCTCTTGCTGTTTCTCCAGGCATTCTTCTTTGAAATTTGATTCTTTTTTCGATGGCAATGTCCATTTCCTTACATTTTGTTGTTGCATAGTTAATGGCCTTCTGCACAATTTCTGTGCGCTGATCTTCAAGAAACAATTTTAAAGCTTGCATTTTCGCTGTACATTGCTCAAGGCTGATTCCGGCTGTTTGCAAATATTTTTGTGTCTGGTTAACCTCACCTAAAACTTCACACCAGAGAAAAAGATAACTCAGAAAAGAAAAATCGCATACTGCAGGGAGCAAAATCTGAGCTGATACTCTTGTATCCACATTTTCTTTTGGATCACACAGTACTTCAAAGATAGAGATTAACTTGTCAAAATGTGTCTTTACAGCATGCACAGCTTCATAATGAGCACTCCATCTTGTCTGAGAAAGTCTTTTTACTGTTACACCTACATTCTGCAGCACTTCCCATCGATGAGTTGAGACTGAAAAGAATGAGTAAATTTTTTCCAATGTTCCAAAAAATGTCACACATGAAGAAACACTTTCAAAAGAGTGAACTCCGCAAAGGTTCAGAGAATGATTTGCACAAGGCACAAATAAAGATTGGGATTAATTTCTTTGATTCTTGCCTGAACACCACCATGAATACCAGCCATAGTTGCAGCGTTGTCATATCCTTGACCACGACAGAGGTTTATGTCCAGTCCATCACTATCCAGTTGTTTCAAAATCTGTTCTGTGAGTTCAGCAGCAGTCTTCCCAGAAATAGGAAAGAAGCCCAAGAACGATTCCTTTATTTCAACTTTATCATCTTCAATATGGACATATCTGATCACTTCACACATTTGATCAGTGTGTGAAACATCAGGAGTGCTATCAAAAAGAATTCCAAAGTATTTTGCTTTTTTAATATCTGCCACTATGTTTTCTTTGACATAATTTCCCAGAAGATGAATGAATTCATTTTGAATTTTGGGAGATAAGTATGAAGTCACTCTCCTTTCAGAAGAAACAGTTTGATTGATTTTTACAAAATGTTCCTTCAAAACTGGGTCATAATTTGAGAGTAATTCTATCAACTCCAAAAAATTTCCTTTGTTTGCTGATGACCTATCCTCTCTGTGTCCGCGGAAAGGAAGGTTTTGTTTCGCCAAAAACATGATTACATCCAAAAGACGATATAAAATGTCTCTCCAGTTTTTTCTCTCTTTATCCATTTCCACTTGATGGATTTTATCAATAGTTTTTTGGAGTTGCAGTCCCATTGCCAAGGTCTTCCATTTTTCTAAGCAGGAGAGATGTTGTTCAGATAGCTCATGTTCAGGAACTTTAGGATTTAACTTCCACCAGTTTTTAAAGCCAGTTATAAAAACTGATGTTCCAGCTTTTGTCTCATTATCTGCAAACAGTCTGCAGCAAAAACAAAACAAACAATTTTTTGATTTTGAATAAGCCATCCAAGTTCTCAATACTTTTTCACCCTTTGGTAAAGATTTATAAAACCATGAAGTTGTTAAGTATCGACTGCCTCCTTTGTTCTTTTTTCCTTCTCGTTGAACTGCAGAGAAAGGTCCATCTTTATTCTGAAGAGGTTCACTTCCCCTTTTAACCAGATTAACTCTCAAGTCATCTGGAACCGGTATTGGCCAAGAAGCGATATCAGCATAAAGTGCCATTTCTTCAAACTCTTGTTGGTCTCTACTACTAGTGTCTCTTTCTTCTCCATTGCTATCAATTTCTTTCTCTTCCTCATTATCAGTGCTTATAGATGATGATGATGATTCATTGTCATCTTTCAGCCCTGTGTCATCTGAATCATCTTGTGTTGTTTCTAGTATAGGTGCTTTGGATGCGCCACCTTCTTCCAAATTTTCATTACCTATATGCGATGTTGAAGGCATTACATATTTCAACATAGATCCAGACATTGCTTCAGTCGCCTCCTCTTTTGCTTTTTTAATTTTTCTTTGTTGTGCTCCACTGGGTCGATGTCGTTTCATGTTGGTATCCCACCTCGAATTTCTTTAAAAAATTCAGAATAAATATGAACCAGTTGGTGGAATGGAGATTTCTAACCATCTGTTGCTTTCTTATAATTACAAAGAATTTACAAAGTCTTTATAAAAACTTTATAAGCGCTCCAGGAGACAGCGCATATCCCCTCTCTCTCTCTCTCCTGCCCCTTTCCATCCAGCATCTGCCTCCTTTCTCTGCCCCTTTCCATCCAGTGTCTGGTCTTCCCTTTCTTCTCTCATTTCCAGTGCCATCCGCTCCTCTGTCTGTCCCCTCCATTCATCATCATCATGCCCTCTTTCTCTCCCATCCAGAGTAGTGTTCTTCTTGCCCCCCCCCCCCCCATCCTTCCTTTTCACATTTTATGACCCCCCTAGCTGCAGCTTGCTGCTCTTGTCAAACTAGCAGCAGCAGAAAATGCAATGAAAATTTTTTTAAAGTCAATTTAAATAAATATTAGATCGCGCCAGAGGGCCTAATTACCTGGCTGCTGGCTGGAATGGAAGTGATCCAAGATTCTTCTGCCAATGATAGAGCAAGAAATAACCAATTCTTTGGTCTAAGCCTTGCAAAATCCAAATTTGCATTTATATAGTACTATCCATTACAGGACTTCAGAGAACACTGCAATGGTGCAGCCATTGCTGGGGGGCGGTAAATGAACCATTTTACCAACTGGCATATTGCTGAACAAACAGTGCCAGGCTGAAGGAACAATCCACATAGGCGACATAACATAGTAACATAGTAGATGACGGCAGAAAAAGACTTGCACGGTCCATCCAGTCTGCCCAACAAGATAAACTCATATGTGCTACTTTTTGTATTTATACCTTGATTTGTATCTGTCATTTTCAGGCCACAGACCGTATAAGTCTGCCCAGCACTATCCCCACCTCTGCCTCCCACCACCGGCTCTGCCACCCAATCTCAGCTAAGCTTCTGAGGATCCATTCCCTCGGAACAGGATTCCTTTATGTTTATCCCACGCATGTTTGAATTCCGTTACTGTTTTCCTCTCCACCACCTCCTGTGGGAGAGCATTCCAAGCATCCACCACTCTCTCCGTGAAAAAATACTTCCTGACATTTTTCTTGAGTCTGCCCCCTTCAATCTCGTATCGTGCCCTCTTGTTCTCCGGAAAAGGTTCGTTTGCGGATTCATACCTTTCAAATATTTGAACGTCTGTATCATATCACCCCTGTTTCTCCTTTCCTCCAGGGTATACATGTTCAGGTCAACAAGTCTCTCCTCATACGTCTTGTAACGCAAATCCCGTACCATTCTCGTAGCTTTTCTTTGCACCGCTTCAATTCTTTTTACATCCTTAGCAAGATACGGCCTCCAAAACTGAACACAATACTCCAGGTGGGGCCTCACCAACAACATACAGGGGCATTAAAACCTCTTTTCTTCTGCTGGTCACTCCCCTCTCTATACAACCTAGCAACCTTCTACTTACGGCCACCGCCTTGTCACACTGTTTCGTCATCTTCAGATCCTCAGATACTATCACCCCAAGATCCCTCTCCCCGTCTGTACCTAGCAGACTCTCCCCACCTAACACATACGCCTCCCGTGGATTTCTACTCCCTAAGTGCATCACTTTGCATTTATTCGCATTGAATTTTAATTGCCAAACCTTAGACCATTCTTCTAGCTTCTGCAGATCCTTTTTCATGTTTTCCACTCCCTCCCGGGTGTCCACTCTGTTAGAAATCTTTGTATCATCTGCAAAAAGGCAAACTTTATCTTCTAATGCTTCAGCAATGTCACTCACAAATATATTGAACAGAATCGGTCCCAGCACAGATCCCTGAGGCACTCCACTACTCACCTTTCCCTCCTCCGAGCGAATTCCATTTACCACCACCCTCTGGCGTCTGCCCGACAACCAGTTCCTAATCCAGTTCACCACTTCAATCAGTTTGGGGAAGCAACTGCTCCCTTTGTACCCCCCTCCCCTGCTACGCCCCTGTTGTTAGGGCTCACTGACTTTAACAACTTTTCAAAGAACCCATAGCAGGAAATCAGATCAAGGGAGCAGTGGCGTAGCTGAAAAGAAAGGCAGTCCTCTCTCTCAGCAGTAATATTCAAAGCTCTAATTGGTTGTTTTAAATTCCCAACTTCCAGGGCCACTGAGAGGGGGGCAGGGGCGACAAGATTCCCTGGTGCTAACGCTGTCCAATTTGAATTGATTGATTCACTGATTCATTTTGGCAAATTAATTTGAATCAATTTGTTTTGTAAAAATCAAAGCCCCTCCCCCCCATGGACCTTTTAAAACAGCAGTTCTCTTTGCTGGGAACAAGCATGAGCAGCCAGTGGCAGATACACTAACTGCACAGCCACAGCCTTCCCTGTGATGCAGGTTCCTCCTGTTTCTGCTTTGTCTCTCAGCGGCCCTGTCAGTCTCCCGAAGAATAGTAAGAAAAGATCTACTGCAGTCCACTCCAAACACAATCTATTTTAACTATGGCTCCTTCTGACCCATATTCCTAAGACATCCTGTCTGCTGCAGCTGCACTTACCTTCAGAGGTGCGGGAAGAGGCTGCTTTCCACTGACTGCGGTTTCTGCTTGCTTCTCTCTGTGTCTGGGACTAGTTACGGCAGCAGGAAGGCCCCAAGCTGCAAGGCGCACTGGCGCAAGGGTGCCGCAGGGGAGGAGGAAGGCGTCATGACGTTGTCATGCAGATGGGCGGGACTCGTCGCGGACTCCGACTTGCAGATTGGAGAGGGAGGGAGAGAGATAGGAGCCGTTGGAGGGGCGCACGCCGGTGCAGGGTTAGGGGAAGTCCACTGACGACAGACGCCGGACGGAGCAGCGGAGCAAAACAAGTTACACCCCCAATTGGTTGGCACCCGGGGCGGTCCGCCCCCACCGCCCCCTCCTCGGTACGCCACTGCTTGTCAAACGCCTTTTGGAAATCCAGATACACAATATCAACCGGTTCCCCTTTGTCCACATGTTTGTTTACTCCTTCAAAGAATTGAAGTAAATTGGTCAGGCAAGATTTCCCCACACAAAAGCCGTGCTGACTCGGTCTCAGTAATCCATGTCCTTGGATGTGCTCTGTAATTTTGTTTTTAATAATAGCCTCTACCATTTTCCCCGGCACTGACGTCAGACTCACCGGTCTATAATTTCCCGGATCTCCCCTGGAGCCTTTTTTAAAAATCGGTGTTACTTAATAAACTTGGACCTTAAATTACTAACAAAAATTATGGCCTCTCGACTAGCACAGATACTGCCTCGGTTAATTAGTGCGGAACAGGTGGGCTTTGTCAAAACTCGACAGATAGTGGGAAATGTTAGGAGGTTATTACTGGGTATGGCGGCTTGTCAGACGCAGGATAGGCAGTCCCTGGCTGTAAGTATAGACGCAGAAAAAGCTTTTGATAAGCTACGATGGGACTTCTTGTTTAAAGTACTTCAGGTGATGGGCTTCGAGGGGTAGTTTACGCAGGCCTTACAACTTCTATACACGGACCCCTCAGCAGCGATACTCATTAATGGGATCAAAACACAGGCATTTCCTATTGCCAGAGGCACATGACAGGGATGTCCCCTGTCCCCACTGTTGTTCCTTTTGTCGTTGGAACCACTAATCAGAATTTTACAAGGGACAGAGGGGATTCAGGGGGTAGAGGTGGGGGGAGGAACAATAAAGACGTTGGCTTTTGCCGATGATTTATTGGTTCTGATACAACATACACAGACATCACTACCTAGGCTGTTGAGCGCAATACAAGAGTACGGGAAACATTCTGGATTTCAAATGAACATACAGAAAACAAAGGCACTACTAGTACATGGAGAAGCTGCGGGTGAAGGGACTAGGGGAATCACAATATTGAACAAAGGGGAGCCACTTAAATATTTAGGAATATACATTATGCAAGATCTGACTAAGTTATGCAAAATGAATGTGAACAGATTAATGAATGATACAATTGATCGACTGAGGGCATGGCAAAGGTATCCCCTCTCCCTAATGGGACGTATAGCATTGTACAATATGATCATTATACCCCGCTGGCTATATGTGTTCCAGGTTCTTCCCCTATACCTTTCCTGCAAAGATGAAAAACGACTCAACAGGCAGCTCCAGCAATTTTTATGGAATGGGAAAAAGCCTAGAACCCCCCTAACTGTTTTGCAAACACCAACAGAATATGGAGGTTTGGGGTTATTGAGCGTACAACAAATCACGATAGCTAGCGGAATGAGACATATCACAGATTGGTATAGAGCATCACAGGACTTTACAGCAACACCAACTGAACTAGAACTTACTGGGAAAGTACACTTTAGCTACTTACTACATGAAACGGGAGGCCCTGCTCCACAAGAACTAGTATGCACATCAATCCTACCAACAGCTAGGAAAGTTTGGCGGTGGATATGCGGACTACACAGGTTTTCGTCAAGGGCCACTCCGTTTCTCTCCATCTGTGGGAACCCAGCTTTCCCCCCAGGGGATATGTACTATTCCTTTAAAAGATGGCGACAGAAAGGGATTCGCTATCTATACCAGATCTTGACAGAGGAAGGCCGATTACAACCATTCTTGGACTTACAACATACCTATGGACTACCAAACTCGGATTTGTTTTATTATCATCAATTGAAACACTATACTGAAAGCCTGAAACGGCAAAACCTGGCTGAGGACGTGCAGGAAGAGATTGCATCAGCATACTCATTGTCTGCTCAACAGAAAGTCCCTCTTTCAGCACGTCATAGACATATAAGAGACACGGCAAGAGAGCTAAACTATGCACAATTGGCTCAGGCATGGTCAGTGGACTTAGGCATCACTATACCCATAGAAAGATTAACAAATCATATAAAAACAATGAGGAGGTCCACCAGCTTTACTTGGTGCTGGGAAATACAATATAAGGTGGCGCTGAGAATGCATATAGCACCACGGAGAGCTTTTCATATGGGGTTGTCCCCGGCGGGGGAATGCCCAAAATGTAATGTGGTGGGGGCAACCCTAGGGCATATGTTTTGGACATGTCCACACATAACCCAGTTCTGGAGGATACTGGCACGAAGAATTTCCCAGATGTGGGGGGCACAGTGGAACCTGGACTGCATGATATTATTTGATCATATAAGCACTTCAGCACGAGCACCCAGAGGGTTTAAAGATTTTGCGAGAAGGGCTATAATAGTAGCGAAAAAGGTGATTTTGTTGGAGTGGCTGTCAAGACAGGCACCCACTGTGCCTCAGTGGAGAGCCCAGATGATACACTTAATGCGAATGGAAAGATTAGAAACAACCAACATGGAAACGACGAGAGGACAACAATTTCAGCAGAGATGGTCTGCTTTTTGGCAGACCTTAACGCCAACAGCAAGAGGATATCTATTGAATATTTAAGGTCAGAGATGAGGAAAAGGAAAAGTGCCCTAGGCAGGACTGGAATAAAGGTCATAGAAAAGGGAGGGTATTGGGGGGGGGGGAGGGGGGGAGGGGAAGACTATAATACAAAATGACAACTGTACAATGTGACCACACTGTATTGTTATTTGAATTTGAGGAAGCACCATGTTAGACATAGATATAAGTTGTGTTCTTGTTATGGTTGTCAATAAAAATGATTGAACATAAAAATCGGTGTTACATTGGCCACCCTCCAATCTTCCGGTACCACGCTCGATTTTAAGGATAAGTTGCATATCACTAGCAGTAGCTCCGCAAGCTCATTTTTCAGTTCTATCAGTACTCTAGGATGAATACCATCCAGTCCAGGAGATTTTCTACTCTTCAGTTTGCTGAACTGCCCCATTACGTCCTCCAGGTTTACCGTGAAGTCAGTAAGTTTCTCCGACTCGTCCGCTTGAAATACCATTTCTGACACCGGTATTCCACCTGAATCTTCCTCGGTGAAGACCGAAGCAAAGAATTCATTCAGTCTCTCCGCTACGTCTTTGTCTTCCTTGATCGCCCCTTTTACCCCTCGGTCATCCAGCAGCCCAACCGATTCTTTTGCCGGCTTCCTGCTTTTAATATACCGAAATTTTTTTTTACTATCTGCCTTCTAGCCCTGATGTGCTGCCTTGCGGGGTGTGCAGGAGGAGAGCGGATCCCCCTTTTGTGTTTCCTGTTGCTTCCTTCAGGGAGGTTGCATGTTGTTGAAAATATGGGTGCTGTGGGATGAACCACAATTGTAACCCTCGTGAAGCATGCTGTTTGGCTTCGTAAACCTCCAGGGTCACTTGCGTTCTTTATGGACCAGGTGGTCTGTGCAAAGGAATTTTAATTCTACTTTGAGACACCCATGGTGAATGGGTGGACAGTTGATTTGCACATTGAGTGTTGGTCAAATGGGCATGTTTTTGTGTGAGGTAGGTTTTTTTGTATGCAGGAATGGCTCACCTGCCTGACCTTTGACATGTATACTGTCTGTGGTGCATTCATATTGTTTTGCTCATTCTTTAGGAGTGAAACCCCTGGCTTTGTTGCCATCAGATGCACCATGTAAATCAGGCGCACCATGTAAGGAGACCCCGCAGCTGGATTGCACTACCAGCTTCCAAATTGTGCCAGCCATCTTGATAAAGTCAGATGCTATCAGCTTTCAATGACACAATTGTGAGGCCATTTTAAAGTTTGGAGGCGACATTGAGAAGGTTCAGTGTCGCAACTTGTGAGGTCAGAGACAACCGCATGCTCGTTGCACAATTCGGGGGCCTTGTGGAGGAGATCAGCAGTTGCTAATTCCATCAGAGTTTTTCCATCAGGCAGAGGCCATTTATTGATAGTTATGATAAACATACCCAACATACACTATATTCTCAGCATTAATAGTGATTAATAAGCCATGGCAACAAGGATTTTCAATAGCTGGCAGAGAATTTCTTGGACAGAATCGCTTTCAGCAATTTTCAAAATTGTAAGTTTGAATTAGATTTTAAAGTTATGATTTGTTTATGCCTATTATTATTTGCAAGAATATTTTATTCCTTTTATTTTAATCAGTTCAATTTATGATTGTATTATTTTGTTCATATGATACTTTATGGCTTTTTATTTATAGCATTTTATGGGATGTAATTATACTTCATGGCTTTTCATTTATAGCAATGTTTCATTCAATCTTATTGTTTTCTGTGTAGCTGTAGTTATTGTGTATTTCTTGTTAGACCCTCTATGAGGGTGATTTTCAATTAAGTATTGAATGGCCAACCTTGCATTTCTTTTGTTTTTGTTGATTTCACAATTGCCATCTTCCAAAGGGTGATGACAGTCTCAGCCTTTACAACTTCATTAATATTATGTGCCTTTATACTGTAGCAAGATGTACTAGTAAAACCCAGACGAGAAGTACTTAATATGCATTGGGGTAACACAGAGGGGAATAATCAAAAGGTCGTCCAAATCTGAATTTGGGCGCCCTCATGAAGTCGGCCAAAATCAGGTAGGTATAATCAAAAAATAATATGGGTGCCCTTAGACATTCCATTATCGCAGTTGAAAATGCCCAAATCAGGGGCGCCCAAAGTATAGGAAAATACGGCAGTTATGTGAGAAACGCATCCTTGTTACTGTACTTTATGCTTCTCAATGTTCCTTATATTTTCCTGGTACCTGCATGTCCACAACTACATGCACTGTACTTGCGGAACATGCAGCTATGGGAAATATAAGGAACATACATATTTTATTGTGTATATATGAAGTTCGCACACTTGATAATGATCCATATAAGGAAAACTCCGCACGTAGGCCACGCACGCGTGACAACAGTACTTGAACGTCCATGCGTCACGGCCATCCATGTGTGGAGCCATTATAGATGCCAAGACGTGCACTTATTGACCTGTCCATATATGGGATGGTCGTCCATATATGGAGCTGTGCATGTAAGGACGCCCTTCACGCATGGGCGTCCATGTAAGGCGATGGACGCTTTCCAACGGTCATTCACTGAGAAACATGTCTCTTTGCAGGGAGCCCAACTTCAGCAAAGCTGAAATACTGTACATGGTGCAGCTGTGCATCAAGCACAGACACCTGCTATTCAGGCACCACCACCACCTGCCCCCCAGGACTCTCTCCATCCAAGCCTGGGGTGAGATAAGGGACAGGTTGGAGAGGTAAGTGTTTGCTCACCCTCCCTCCTGGGCTATCAGGGCCCCCTCCAGTAGCTACACATATAAGAGCTCCCTCAGCAATGTAAGCACAAACTGGAGGGTAATCAGTGATATGTGCACATGTACATTCATTAATAGAATCTATGTACTAGAAAGCAAAAACATTCCCACATCTCTACAATACTGCACACAAACGGTACTCTCTGTCCTCATGTCCACCTCAATGACATCATCTGTACCAATGTAGTGTCCCCCCCCCCCCCCAATCAGTGTTGTGAGTCTCTCCTATTTGATTTCCAAATGAATTTGTGTGCTGAAGGCAAGAAGGGCCATCCCCTGACTCCTGGTGTACAAACATATCTTGCAGAAGATTTGGCATTCGGAGGGACCTCGAGTCCCTCCGGCGGAGGTTCCGAAGAACCAAAAGAGAGAGCCCTGACATGATCAGGGCAGTGAGACGGTGCCTCAGGGCTCGACGTAAGTATTATAAACAGGGCACCTGTACTCATTTGTAAATGCATTTATTAATGCAAATGTGCTGTACAATATCAGTTTCCATGTGGCTAATAGGCAACTACTAAGTCTTAACACCTCTGTCCCAGATCAAGGCCTGAGGTTGCAGCTACCCATCCATGAGTGTGGCTGTAATTTCCAACTAACCTCCTCTGAGATGAATTAGATGGTATGCCTCACTTCTGTATCCCCCTTTCTGGGGTGGATACTGTTTCATGGTATTCTTGCCCAATGTCCTGCTCTTAGTGGATGTCATAGCATGATTTGAAAGTAATGTAAAGATGTGTTCCCTGCCAACACATCTTATAGTGTACTTCTTTTTCAAACCAGCTTCCTGGGTTCCCTGTCATGTCGTCTCATGCATCTCACACCCCATGTGTATAGCCCAGGGCTCACCAGTGATCCCACCTTGCCCCATTCCTGCCTTATGCCAGACAGCCAGCTCCTGCACTATGCAAGCCATGTTGAATGTGCTGATCTCAAGGACAATCCTTTTACATACACAGGGCACCAGCAGGAGGAGGAGGAGGCAGGAGTGTCTGCTCCAGTGGTGGAGGAGGAGGAGGACCCCTTTGAAGACATGCCTCCGCTTGAGGAAGAGGAGGAGGGTCCAACACCTCCAGCCCTCTCCACACCAGCCCCATCCCCAGCCCTCCCCTACCCAGCCGCAGCCCCCTCCCCCTCCCCATCCCCAGCACTGTGCCTCCTGCAGCAACTGGTGAATAGCCAAAAATAGTTGCTGCAGGAGGTGTCAGCGATCAGGGTGGAGATGGCGGCAACGTGGCAGGCTAACGAGCAGCATTTCAGGGCGCAGAGGCTGCTCCTGGTGCTGCTCGTTAGCCTGCTGCAGAGGGCAATGCAGGGTGAAGGACAACGCCTCCCTGAGAACCATTTTGTAAACCAAAAACAATTTGTACATAGTTATATTTGTTCTGTTTAAATAACACTTTCATATTTTTGATATAACAGGGTGTGTGTCTCTACTTTGTGCACTACATATTATCAAATGCTGGGGTTGATTTGAGAGGAGGCAGCAATCTGGGTTGCATGACAGGTGACCTGTGACAGAGAAACTTTGGTATATATGTGTCAGGGGCGTAGCCAGACAGTAGATTTTGGGTGGGCCTAGGCAAGAAGTGGGTGGGCACCAAATGTTCTCTCCCCCACCCCAAAAAAATATCTCAGCTGATGGGAAAATGCTTCTCTCCAGTCTCCACCTTGGTAGTCTGCAGCAGACATGCGCTGAAAACTGAGCGTGCGAAGGTGCCAGTATTGTGGAGAGCAGCATTTTCATTATCATGTGGTACTGTTGAGTGGGGAACACCAGTAGGCGACGTAGATAGGAACAATCTCTTTATTTAAATATACACTCGACTCAACACAGCCGTGTTTCGGCGCTACAGACGCCTTCTTCAGGAGTCTATGAAATAAAACCAAACAATGGTAATATAACAAACATGCAGAACAAAAAGTAAAATAAATGTAGAACGTTAAATGTGTGATAAACATAAATTCCATGTAGAATTAAAAAATTAATAAAAACATTTTTTATAAAAAAATTATTATTAGTATTGCAGAAATGCTATAATATATATACAAATATACATATATATACATACATACATATATACATATATATATATGTGTAATGTATATGTATATAAAATCCATACATGTAAAAATACATATACTCAAACATACATGCATATATAGTTTTCAAATGTGTAATAAATACTTAAATTATTAAAAATATTAGATTATATATAACATACGATAAAGGTGTTGTATATTACCAATCAAAGAAGGATGACATCTAAAAATTAGCAGAAAAAACATCAAATGAAATATAGCGAAAAAACTCAAAATACAGTGAAATAAATAAATAAAACACCCTTACAACCAAAAATAATATATGATATATATGATGTAACCATATAAGTTAAGTATCATAGATAAACTGACCTTGTGATATATAGATATACGAATATTAAGCTCAAAGAGAAAGAACCCAGCCACCTCCTAAAGGGAGGCTGGGCACAACCAGGCCGATGGCCAGCGACTTTAAGGAGGGGGAAGGGGGAGGGGGGGGGAGGAGGGCCCAGGGAAGGGGGGAGGGAAAACAGGCAGACAAAGGGTTAAGGCAGGGAAAAGGGGGAGGGGGAGGAGGGAAGAGAATAAAAGGAAAAGAAGAAAGGAGAACCGCCCTCGGAAACCCCAGACGGCCAGGTGTAAGCAGCGCTGTCCCATCCCGCCCGCCCAGTAATAGGGGCCAACTTGTCGCAGCAGGCGTTAAGAGGGGAGGTAGACGCAATAACGACGGGGGGTACACAGCAACTTTGCAGTAACAGTACAAAATGAGATGCTGAGAACGGGGGCAGAAAGACCTCCTACAAAGTGATAAGCATAAGCAACAGGAAGGCTGCAGAGGGGCAGCAGGAAAATGTGAACAGCGTGTCTCCTGGCTTAGGCGGCCAGGGGGCCAGAACGCAGTTTTTGATATTAGGGCGGGGCATCCTTAAGCGGGATGCTCCAGGATTATACGGGTGCGGGTAATTGGCACAGGGAACCCACAGGCTGCTTGTGCGGCAACCTGGGGGGCATACTAAGCATTTGGGAGGTTCAAAACTGTGTACCCCAAGTTATTAACAGATGATAATATGTAGTTAAGTGTGTGTAACGATAATTATGTTATGACGTATGTTTGTGTTTTGAATTGTAAGCAAAACGTTCCTGGCTGCGGCCAAAATAAAATCCAACTTTCTTCATGCTGTCAGTGTGGTGATTTCTGGGAATGGGAGCAAGGCTTCTGCTACAATTGTAATCCTATAGATAAAGCAGAAAACGCTCAGTTATTTATGGCAACATGGCAGGCTTAAAGAATATGTTTTGAATATATATGTATAAAAAGGGTGTATATGCATATATCAGAAAATCAATGCATAAAGTTTAGTATCAAACAATACCTGCACATATCCTATCCACAAATACACCAATATTTCAAAAAAGTCTCGAGAAATTTTTTTTTATATAATATGGCACAAATGTTGAAAAACACTAATTTATAAAAATAATTTAGTGAGCACACAGGACCTCCGTTATTCTGTGCTCAGAAAGGATATAAATATGATAAAAATAATTAAATAAAAGAGTCTGTGATGCGAATACCCAAAATAGATGGTGCAGATTTTATCCTGTGCTGTTTAAAACTAAACATCATAATAGATGCAGCACCTTCCAACCGTGGGCAGATGTATTTACCTACAATGATGAACATTTGAATAATCTAATGCATGATGCAGAATTCTTAGAGGAAGAAGATGTACAACCACAAGAGACTTTAGTCGACTTATGGAAAGAAGCTATAGAGCACAAAAAAAATATAATTAGAAATGATTTACATTTTGTTAGCATGTTAAAATATTGCAGAGCTAGAAAGATCCCTAGGGGTCTTCGTATTATGAAAAAACCAACTATGTTTTTAGATAATCAAAAGTTTTTAGACAAATGGTAACAAATGTTCTTTAGATTTGATGATTTTAATAGCAGAAACAGCCAAAGACAAAAGTACAATTACAAAAGAGAAATGTGATAACATATTAAGCACATTGAAAAAGGAAGATAAGAATTTTGATATAACCAATACAGATATAGAATATAAATTACATAGTTTTAAATCAGAATTAAAAGACATAAAGAAGAAGAAATTTATAAGGGATGAAAGTGATTATAAAAAAGGTTCAATCTATCCTTTTTCAAAAGCTAAACCATATTTTGTTTCTAAAAGGAATAATCCTATTAATCAAGGTACTTTACGTGTACCTCGTATGAGTGTGCAGAATCCTGTAGAACAAAGCAGAAAACGCATCAGGAGTGATTCGGGGGATCTTTTTACATCACCCCTTAACAGTCCTATCGAGTCACCTATTCCACAGGGTTTGCCTAATCAGGGTATTTTGAGATCATCACCAGCCCAGAATGTGCAGTCCTCTCAGACATCTTTTTTAGAGAAGATTTGGCCCAAGGACACCAGGGAGATTCCTCCACGGTTTCAAAATCAGATGTACAAGGCGACTCATCCGACACAAGAACCTTTCCATATACAGACAACATTGGGAACGAGGGGAACTTGGAGAGGACGAGGGAGAGGATTCGGTCGCCCATACTTGCCAGCGAACAGGGCACACACACGACGAGAGAGCTGGAAGTAGATATTCCAGTTTTTAATGTATCTATTTATCCTTTAAATAGCACTGAGAAATCAGTTTTGCAAAAAGGTCTCACCTTTGTACCAACTGCACCTTATAATGCATTTCAAACAAGAGTAGACCTGTTTAAATTTTCTAGGAAACTTCAGATTATCCAATGTTTTTCTAATCAGCCCACAAATACAGACCGATCTGTCGTCAAACGACCCTCTGCTTGGATTCCATCAGGCCCCATTGATCCATTAATACATGCATTTAATTCATACATTGAACAGGACCTGTGAAAAATTGAACAACGGAAGAGACCCCGTTTTTATAACCTCACTAAAAAAGAAAAATCTGCAATTAAAGGCCTGGCTAATAATACTACAATAGTGATTAAACCCGCTGACAAAGGGGGTGGAATTGTGATTTTGGATCGATCAGATTATGTTGCTGAAATAGAAAAACAAATCAATGACAGAAATTACTATGCACCCTTACCATCAGATCCCACATCAGATTTGGAAAAGGAAATTGAATTGGTCGTTGATTTTGCCACAAAAGCAGGATATATCACCTCCAAAGAATCTAATTTTCTTAAGATCTCAGATCCCACAATTCCAATTATTTACATATTACCCAAGATACATAAGTCAGTGACCCAACCACCTGGTAGACCCATTATTTCAGGTAATGGCTCTGTTCTAGAACCTTTATCAGTATTTGTTGATTTCTTTTTAAGACCATACGTTCCACAAATACCCTCATATGTACGAGATTCTACGCATATGATAAATTTACTACAAGAATTTGACAGTGATCTTGATAACACTCTTATGGTTACTCTTGATATCGAAGCATTGTATACAAATATTCCTCAATTCGAAGCCTTGCAGATCATTGAAGAGACACTTAAGAATCGCACAACCTACAAACGAATACCTAATAGATTTATCCTGACATGCGCAAGTATCGCATTAACCAATAATTATTTTTGTTTTCAAAATAATTTTTATCAACAAATTAGAGGCACGGCCATGGGATCTCCCATGGCTCCGGACATAGCTAACCTCTATGTAGCACATTTTGAAAACAATTTTTGGAGGAACACCCCTATAAACATAATATTATTTTGTATAAACGATACATAGATGACATTTTCCTGGTATGGAAAGGGGACGCACGGGAATTGAACCTTTTCTTTGAGTGGATAAATACACAGGATCCACATCTCCATTTTAAAATGCAATATGACCAAAAAGAAATTAGCTTTTTAGATTTATTAATTAGGAAAGATAATTATCATTTTATTACTTCTCTTTTTAGAAAATCTACTGATCGCAATGCATTTTTACATTTTAACAGTTATCATCATCACACATTGAAGAAGAATCTACCATTATGTCAATTTTTAAGACTCAGAAGGATTTGCACAGACTTTGATGACTTTACAGTTCAATCCAGTAAGATGGCACAGCGTTTTAAAAGTAGAGGCTATCCCAAGAAACATATTGAAACTGGCTTTCAGAGAGCAGTGTTTGAAGACAGAGATGCTCTACTTGCCCCCAGACCTGACAAACAAGCCCCTGAGATTGTTTGTACACTTAAGTTCTCACATCTGGCGAGACACATTCAATCCTCTATCAGACGTCATTGGCACATTTTAGAGGGACACGAATGCTTTAAAGACAAACGTCTAGTCGTTGCTTATTCCCGGGAGAAGAATCTCAGAGAATTTTTGGTTCCCTCGTGTCTTCCAGAGACAGTGTACCCTGGGGACATAAGAAGTGTGGAAGATGCAGCGTTTGCGAACACACCATGGAGATTACAGAATTTTTGAATCCAAGTACACAAAAAATATATACATTGAGACATGTTTCAGATTGTACCACTTCCAATGTTATTTATGCCATTATGTGCCCCTGTCCTCGGGTCTATATTGGTAAGACCAAGAGACCAGTCAAAACCAGGATTATTGAACACCGCAGTTGCTTGAGGAGAGAAGTTGTATCAGCACCTTTGGTAGCACACTGGAAGCAAAAAGATCATTCAATATCGGACTTAAAATTTTTTGTTATTAAAACATTCAAGAAGAACTGGCGTAGGAACATCACAGATAAGATGCTACTTCAGGAAGAACAGAAGTTGATTTTTAATTTACAGACTTTAGAACCCTTTGGATTAAATATAGAGATAGAATACAAGCATTTCTTGTGATTTTTTTTTAATGGGATATATGCAGTTTTATATTACTCATTTTTTAAGTTCACATTCATTTTTTGTACTATATCTTGTTTCGGTTTTAGTATTATTATTATTCCTTTTTTTTGGTCTATTTTATTATTATTTTTATTTTTTGACTTATCTAACGTTTTCCAATATTGTATTTTCACCATCATTTTTCACATTTGATATTTATTTTTGATATTATAAAAATTCCTTTGCTATTTAAATATGAAAGTAATGAGTGCATAATGAATTAATCCAAATTTATATATATTTTTTTATATATATAATCATATACTTCTACATTTTTAGCATTGATCTTTATACCAATACATGTATATTTCATCTTTTAAAGATTTTTTTATCACTCTCAGCTCACTGGAGGAATAGCCTAGTGGTTAATGCATCTGGCTTGTAGTTCTGAGGTGGCTGGTTCAATTCCCACTGCTGCCCTAGGTTTATTTATTTATTTTATTTTAATTTTAATTTTTTCATTTTTATTTTTATCTTTTGGCATTTTGAAATGATATATCCATTTTGCTTGTCACTCTCTTTATCCATAGTACTGGTGCATCAGTTCTACATTTTAAAATTATACTGTCTTTGATGGGTTTTTTTCAAACTAGATACATCATACTGAGTGCTACTCATTATACTTTGAGCCTACACAGCTGATTGCTCCTTTTGGCGGGCTTTTTCTTTTATAAAACGGACTTACTGTGAACACGCCCCTTTTGACTTCACAGAAGTGCAATTGAATACGCTGAGCTTTTTTCCTGCATCGGCAGTGGTAAGTCTTTCATTACAGTTTACTTATCCTGCGACTATACATCTAAAGAGTGGATTCTTTGTCTTTGTATTTCTATTTTTTAATATCAGGTGCTGCATCTATTATGATGTTTAGTTTTAAACAGCACAGGATAAAATCTGCACCATCTATTTTGGGTATTCGCATCACAGACTCTTTTATTTAATTATTTTTATCACATTTATATCCTTTCTGAGCACAGAATAACGGAGGTCCTGTGTGCTCACTAAATTATTTTTATAAATTAGTGTTTTTCAACATTTGTGCCATATTATATAAAAAAATTTTCTCGAGACTTTTTTGAAATATTGGTGTATTTGTGGATAGGATGTGTGCAGGTATTGTTTGATACTAAACTTTATGCATTGATTTTCTGATATATGCATATACACCCTTTTTATACATATATATTCAAAATATATTCTTTAAGCCTGCCATGTTGCCATAAATAACTGAGCGTTTTCTGCTTTATCTATAGGATTACAATTGTAGCAGAAGCCTTGCCTTCATTCTCTTTGAGCTTAATATTCGTATATCTATATATCACAAGGTCAGTTTATCTATGATACTTAACTTATATGGTTACATCATATATATCATACATTATTTTTGGTTGTAAGTGTGTTTTATTTATTTATTTCACTGTATTTTGAGTTTTTTCGCTATATTTCATTTTGATGTTTTTTCTGCTAATTTTTAGATGTCATCCTTCTTTGATTGGTAATATACAACACCTTTATCGTATGTTATATATAATCTAATATTTTTAATAATTTAAGTATTTATTATACATTTGAAAACTATATATGCATGTATGTTTGAGTATATGTATTTTTACATGTATGTGTATGTATATGTATATGTGTATATATATATATATATATATGTATGTATATATGTATGTATGTATATATATGTATATTTGTATATATATTATAGCATTTCTGCAATACTAATAATAATTTTTTTGTAAAAAATGTTTTTATTAATTTTTTAATTCTACATGGAATTTATGTTTATCACACATTTAAAGTTCTACATTTATTTTACTTTTTGTTCTGCGTGTTTGTTATATTACCATTGTTTGGTTTTATTTCATAGACTCCTGAAGAAGGCGTCTGTAGCGCCGAAACACGGCTGTGTTGAGTCGAGTGTATATTTAAATAAAGAGATTGTTCCTATCTACGTCGCCTACTGGTGTTGCTCAAGAGCCTACTACTCCCCCTTTCCTCAGATTCTACTTTTCGTAGGAATTTGTGTACCTCCACCCTTGTGGTGGTTTGGCTTGCTTGTACTGTTGGGTGGGCCTGAGCCCTAAGTGGGTGGGCCCCGCCCCACCCAGGCCAATCTGTGACTACGCCACTGATATGTGTCATAAGTGTGGCCATACAGAAGGCCACCTGTTCCTTCTAAACTGCATGGCTGTATGGTAAGGGGGAGGAGACTTGGTGGGCATTTCTGTTGAGGAACAGAAATGCCCATCCAGCCTCTACCCCCTTACCATAGAGCCCCACAGCACAGAGTTGTGTAAATAATAGGTATGTTGTCTAGCACTAGTGATCTGCCCAGTAGAAACTTGCAGATAATCGTAGGTAGCACATAGACGATGTTTGCTCTCTGATCACCAGACACCCTTACCCACAACCAAACCTCATTGGTGAGGGCCAGGAAGGAGCTACAAACAGCTGGGTCATCTTTTCACATTGAATGTATCAGCAAAGGTATATGGTGCTGAGGAGAAAAGGGAAACCAAGGGTAAAAGCATTACATGGATGTTTAGTTCATCACAATTGCAATATAATACATCAGGTACAGAAGGGCACAGGCTAGGGGAATTATATAGGCACCGGGCTGTAGCCACCTGCAGGTAATTTAGAATAGGAATTGTAACCAGAACCCCTCTCCCTCATCATGACTTAAGGGCTGAAGGCCGTGGTAGGAACGCACCTGTGGCCACCTTGAAAATAGTTTGCAGGATAGAATATAGAAATGTTGTTCCATAACTATGGAGAAATGTAGGACTGTGTTGAATAATGTGGAAAAGACATTCAGAGCATATATGCTTCCCCCCCCCCCTCCCCAGCCCCAACAACCCTGAGAATGGGTGGGTACTTCATAGCAGGGGACTGGGGTTCACCACATAAAGAAGCATGAAACCTAGCGGGGAGACACATGAGGTGCAAAGCGGGAGAAAAACTACCAGCTGTGGATACCCGTGAACCTGGTGAAAATAGAGGTAAGATTTGAATGCAGAGAACAGAGAGAGAATGGGGAACCCTTGACCATGAGGGATGCACACATCCATTCTCAGGGCCTCTTCCCCTCCCCCACCCCACAGGCAGCCACAACTGAGTGTGTCCAATAGAGAACAAGACATCAGTACAATGAATTGGGTAGAAACAATCATGGCTCTCAGAGTCAAGTGTATTACAGTCAGGCCCTTGCCAACACGGTAAGCGGGGTAAGCACCGCAGGGGGGCGCCTGCCTTCAAGGGCGCCGCGCTTACCCCGCTTACCGTGTTGTACTAGATTCCCGACAAACAAGACCTACGCTGAACCTCTGCTGCCGCTGGCGCCGCTTCTTTCCACAGCCAGCATAACAAGAAAAAGAAGCGTGGAGCCGCCAGCAGCAGCCTTCAGACATGTGCTGTCGGCTCTGCCGGTTCTCTGCCCCCTGACGTCAATTTCCCGTTCCAGGGGCAGAGGACCGGCAGAGCCGACAGCGCATGTCTGAAGGCTGCTGCGGGCGGCTCCACGCTTCTTTTTCTTGTTATGTCTGCGCCTTCCTCTGCCAGGTACTGCCACATGACTTCCTGTTTTTTGGGGGGCAGAATCGGAGACAGCCCGGGTGGAGTGCTGCCACTGCCATTAATCTAAAGCAAGCTTTGAGTGGGGGAGGGAGTGAGATGACTGTATCAGTGCACAGCAGAGAGAGTGAGAGATTATTGGACTGGGGGGGCAATGATGCTGGGACCTGCAGGAGACATACTAGACCCACAGAAGGAGGGGAAGTGGGAACAGGAGAGAGAGAAGAGATATGGATATTTATTGGATCCCAGGAGGAAGAGAGGAAAGACAAATAGTTGCTGAACTCCCAAAGAAAGGGGTGGGAACTGGGAGGGAAGGAAGAGAGAAGAAGACATGCTGGTCCCAGGGTTGGGATTGGGAAGACAGGGGAGAGCCAGAGAGAGATAGGGAGAGAAAGAGGGGACATGGAAAAGAGCAGGGGAGAGCCAGAAAGAGATGGGGAGAGAAAGAGGGGCCATGGAAAAGAACAGGGTAGAGCCAGGGACATGGAAAAGAGCAGGGGACAGCTAGAGAGAGATGGTGAGAGAAAAAGGGGACATGGAAAAGAGCAGGGGAAAGCCAGAAAGAGATGGGGAGAGAAAGAGGGAAAAGAGCAGGGGACAGCTAGAGAGAGATGGTGAGAGAAAGAGGGGACATGGAAAAGAGCAGGGGAGAGCCAGAAAGAGATGGGGAGAGAAATAGGGGCCATGGAAAAGAACAGGGCAGAGCTAGAGAGAGATGGTGAGAGAAAGAGGGGACATGGAAAAGAGCAGGTGAGAGCCAGAGAGAAGATGCTGGATGGAAGAGGGGTACAGAGAGAGAGAGGGAGAGAGAGATGAGTTTAAAGATGGAGAGAGAAAGAGGGGACATGGGCAGGAGAGAGAGCGAAGCTGCTGGGGAGAAACTGGGGGAGAACCTAGCAGCCAGACTGAGAAATGCTGGATGAAAGAAGGGAGAAAGAGGAAAAATGCTGGAAGGAGGGGGCAGAATGAGGGAAGATGCTGGTAGGTAGGGAAAGAGGAAAGACACTGGAAGGATGGGGTGAGAGAGGACATGCTGAATGGAAAAGGGTCGAGATAGAGAGAGACAATGGATGGAAGGAGAGGGTAATGGGTGGAAGAGAGAGAAAGAGGGATGACACTGGATGGAAGGGTAGGAGAGAAAGAGGGATGGTGCTGGACATGGATGGAGGGGAGGGAAGTATATGCACATGGATGGAGGGGAGTGAGGAGAAATGCTGGATATGGATGGAGAGAAAACTGCTGAATTTAAGAGCTGGATCGGGACACTGAAGGATAGGGCTACAGATGGTAGGCAGTACGCATAAGGACACAGGAGGAGGATGGACATGGTGAGAGAAAAAATATCAAATGGAAAGAAGAGACTGCATAAAACTGAAGACACTGGGACCAAAGCGAATAGAAAAACTAAATGATCAGACAACAAAGGTAGAAAAAAGTATTTTATTCAGAATTTATTAACTGGAATATGTCAGCTTTTGGAAATGTGCATTTTGCATGTAAGTTTCAATTTTTCTAGTATTGCTGCATGCTGAGTCTAACTTCTTGAGGTAACTAGCGTGTAGTATTTTAAGCCCTTTTTGGTGTGTTTTTTTTCACTAGGTTGTGTACTGGTGTTTTAGAGCCCGGTGTAATTACAGTGCTGCCTTTCCATGCATAAGGTTGTAGCTCATTCTGTCCTTGGAATTAGTGCTGTTATGGTTTGGTGAGGTTATGAGTGTGTTTTTGCACAAGTTTGTGTATAGTGTTTTGCAGTTGAGCAATTGTGGTTAGTATATGCTTTGAGCAACCACTTTATTCTTTGACATCCACACGCCTTGGAGCCTCGCTAGCGGATGCGGAGCACATTGCCAGGCAGGTCCGGGGGGGGGGGGGCGCCAACTGATAGTCTGCAGGGGGGCGCCATAGACCCTAGGCACGGCCCTGATTACAGTCCACTGCTGTCTCTTGCAATCCTCTTGACCAGCTGTCCTGCAAGATGCAAGAAGTGTTTGTTTAGCACCTACATAGCAGAAAGGGGTGGCTGAGAGGTATGAGCTTACCTTGAACTTGTGGTGCAAGAATCTGTTGGCTCCAAGGGACCAGAGGCTGCCTGCTTCAACAAAGGAGAGAGAGAATGGGGGCAGTGAGGGAGCACATTACACACAGCAATGAACTCCTGGAGGGTAGAGAATGGAGAGTTGGTCAGATGTAGAAAATGCAGAGTATATGCTAAGCTACCAGCTAACACCCAGTCTGAAACAAAACCCACACACCAGTTATCTTTCAAGAAATGGCAAAAAGGTTCCCCCCCAACACCCCCCCCTCCCACAAACAAACAGGTGTACAAAAGCATACAGTGGGAAAAACAAGGTTTACTATAACTGGAGCTAAAACGCTTTCAACTAGCACCCCATAATGTAAAGAAATACCTTCAAAGTGCAAGCATAGAGAAAGCCGTTTTAAAGAGGTGCCAATAAAGGAAATGCAAGCTTCCAAATGGGAAGAGCAGCTGCGGACGTTTATCATTATCACCCTTAATCGAAATGAGGACACCCAAAACACAGAGCAGCTGTGGCCGCCCATAGTTCCCTACCTATAATCAAAATTGGGGTGCCCAAATCGGCAAAGCAGCTGGGGACGTTTAGGGATTTTGTCGATAATCAAAATTAGGGCGCTCATCTCAGGGACACCCATCTCATTCTCACATGGGCATCCCTGAGACCGTATTTAAGCGCCCTTCTCTGTATTTTCGATTCTTTGCATCGCATTGGTACAATGGCACCAAAGCAAGCACCCACCCGGAAGGGTAATTTCACCGACCCTGAAATTGAACTGCTGGTTAAAGAAATACAGAGGAGGCACATGCATCTGTTTGCTCCCACGGGCCAGACGCTAGCTGCTACAACAAAGCAGCGAGAATGGGAAGCAGTAAGAGACCGGCTCAACGGGGTCTTCCACTGTGGCAGGGATGTGGAAGACTGCAAACGAAAGTGGCGCCGGCTGAGGCAAGATGTCAGGAGGAAGGCTGGTGCCAACCCCCCAGCAGATGACACCGCTAACTTGACCCCCATTGAGCGCATCATTCATGGGCTCTTGCCCCAGGAGGGGATCCATGCCATTGGGTCCCTTGACACATCAGCACAGCCTGAGGGCTCAGGTAGGTTCACCATTAGGAAGCTGGGGTACCTGTTGTGCTGGACTACACTCTGTTTTACACAAGTGGGGGACAGTGTGGTGCTCCTCAGTAGGGAAAGGGGGGAGAACACCACATGCAATGCAAATCACTATTCATTACAGATCATGACACAGGGAGTAGCAGGGGAGGAGGGGGAAGGGGGAGAGTGGAGGGGGGAGGGTTTCCAGCAATGCATATAATATATGTAAATAATATATTTAAAATATAAAATATAAATAAAATAATTAAACTGTGTGTAGTGTAGCACTGTTTCACAGTTTTGGGGGGGCCTTCCCCATCACCAAACTCTGCATATCTCCTTCCCACACCTCTGTGCTGTAGCCACTGTGTCCTCTGCACTCCTTCCACAGTTCTATGTCTACCCACCTGCCTGTGTGGCTCTCTTGCACATCAGTCTCTGTAGTACACTGCGCTCCTTGTCTCCAGCTCTGTACCATGTACAATGACATTTGTGGCTTGCCTGCCAATCCCATTCCTCACCATCTCTTTGCTGGGTATTTGCCTGTGGGGCTATGTATATGAATGCTGAAAAACAAAAGCGGGTTATTTTGACCAACACACTTCCTCCCCTTTTACTATGCAGGTGATGACAGCCAGTCAGAGAAAGAAGCTGGCCCTAGTGGCCACCAGCCCCAGCACACAGAGCAGCAAACCAGTGGGCCTGCCCAAGAAACCACACAGGACCATGAGGTGGAACCACAGGACCCAGCAGCAGCAGCAGCAGAGGCTCTTCCTCCACCATCCGAAGCAGAGGCTCTCCCTCCACCACCCGCAGCAGAGGCTATCCCTTCACCACCCGCAGCCTTTGCTGATGGTGGCACTGAAGAAGAAGCTGAAGATGCAGAAGGGGAGGCACCTCCTCAGCAGAGGCCATCCAGCCAGAGGAGGCAACTACTGCGCCTCGCCACACAATTGCTGGGCCAGAATGTGCAGATGGAAGACTACCGGCGCCAGAAATTGGAGCTGCAACGGGAAGCACTCCAGGTGAAACGGGAAGCTGTATATGCCCAACGTGATGTGATACAGCAGCTCCAATGGCTGGAGAACAGCATCGAGGGCCTACACCATGACCTGAGAGCACCTAATACAGCCCTGCAGTAGCAACAACAACTGGTGTCGACTTCCACCCATAGGCGGTCGGTGGCCCAACTGTTTGGGGAGGCTAAAGGGGGCGGGGTTAGGGGTGGAGCTTAAATCCATAATTGTCTGATAACACAGAAAAAATAAATAAATAAAAATAAAAGTCACAATACCTTTTATTAAGTTTAGATATTAGATATGTATCATATGTGAAGAATAAAGTGGTTGCTCAAAGCATGTACTAACCACAATTTCTCAACTGAAAAACACTATGCACAACTTTGTGCAAAAACACACTCAGAGCCTTACTGTACCATAAATATTACATTGGGCAGACCCTAATACACCAATATACCACCCATACGGAAAATGCAGACTGTCAACAATATGAACAAGGGATCATAATATCACAATTCTCATGTAGTGCCACAAAACACCCTAATTCACGTTTAATGTGGGATAAAATGCCATAAATAAGTTTGTGGTTCACAATGTTTTTAAGAATCATACCATCCTGAATAGCAAGAACGCACTGTATCACTTTTCAGATGTCACATCTGACCTTTACCTTCAATACACTGGATGTTAGGCCACCAGATCCACTCCTGCTTGCATGACCTCTTGGACTTTTTCTTGGGAGGGTCAGCAATTGAAGGAGAAGAACATGCCTCCCCACACTACACTTTCTTTGACTTCACTACTGGGAAGATTGTACCCATTCCTATCCAGTCTTCAATATCCTCCTCCTGGTATCAAACGGGGTTTTCCAGCGGCAGCCACCAAACAGCCTGCTGCATGATGTGCAACGTGGGGATCCCCCTGAGAGGCACCAGGAAATCGAACTCATCGGGAGTGGAGACCTTCTGTCACGTCTTTCAACTTCGAGGCTTCTTCTAGCAGCAGCATCAGCAATGTAAGCGAGCGCTGCTTTCAACCTGCCCCAGAAGCCTTGCGTCCCGCCTACGCAGGAAGCTGTACAGAGAGTGCTTCCGGGGCAGGCTGAAAGCAGCGCTCGCTTACATTGCTGATGCTGCTGCTACCGGAAGCCTCGCAGTTGAAAGACGTGACAGCCAGGAGTGGACTGCAGAGGGGGAAAGCGATCACACTAGTCGGAGGACGGGGGGGGGGGGGGGGTGTTGAAGGCAGCACCGGAGCACCCCTTCACGAGCTGCACCCGGGGCGCTCCGCCCCCACCGCCTCACTCTTGCTGCACTTGTGGCTGGGGAGGCTTAGCCTCCCCAAGCCTCTTATACCGGGCGCCTATGCTTCCACCACTGCACAGCAACCACCTGCTAAGAAGTGGAGCTTGAAATCCTCAGCTTCCACAGCCACTGGTCCAGCAGCCACCACATCAGCTCCCCTTCTGGGTCCTATGCCCAGGGTGCAGGGCAAGCCACAGAACGAAAAGTGGCCGGACTTCCATAGGGCAGCCCAGGCAGCAGGCTGCCTTGTGGACACAGAGGAGGAGAGTGGGAGCTCATCAGAGGACTCTCAACAGAGTTCCCCTGCAGCACCAGCTGCAAAGGAACATGGTGGGAGGGGACGGGGGCGGGGAAAGTGATGGGACATGCTGGGGGGTGAGGGTTGGAGGGAGGGGAATATGCACAGAGCGGGTGATGGTGGTGGGAGGGGGATGGTGGTGGTGTTGGTGTGTAAATACTGTGTGATATAAAAAAATGTCAACTTACTCTCACAGAAAACTTGTCTCGATCAGTCTTTGTCTGGATCTGACCCCCAGCTGGTGTGCACTCTGCTCTGCTCTGTGGGCAGGAGGTGGAGGGGGCTCCTCATCCTCTTCATCTGCGGCCTGCTGCTCTGGTAGCTGTGGCTCTTCTGGAAGGGCCTGTCCTTGGCGCATTGCCAAATTATGTAGCATGCAGCAGGCCACAAATACCTTTGCCACCTTTTGGGGGCTGTACAAGTTCTCCCCTCCAGAACTGTCCAGACATCGGAACCTGTTCTTAAGTAGTCCAAAGGTGCGCTCGATGATGCCACGGGTGGTCCAATGTCTACTGTTGTAGTTCTCAGACCTTCTTTGTGGGTGCACTATGGGGGTCATGAGCCAACTCCGCTGTGGGTAGCCTCTGTCACCTTTGGAGAGAAGCAGATGAGAAAGATGAATGTGTATTGTTTGGAGCGGGTACCTTGTGGAGGTGGGGGGGGGGGGAATAGTGGGTTGTGAAGTGAGCTGGAGGGAGACAGTGCTGAGGACTGCCTGTTGGAGGGCAGATCCATGCTGCACTTACCTAGGAGCCATCCGCCGGTGATCTCCCCTCGGTCAAACCTGAGGAAGATTCCTGAGTGCTGCAATATATAGGCGTCATGGGTGGAACCTGGATATCAGGCACACACGTCTAGAATCTCCCCCTGGGCGTCACACACAACTTGCATATTCATGGAGTGGCGTGCTTTCCTGTTCCTATAAGTGGCCTCTCGTGCCGGGGGGGGGGGGGGGTCTGAGTGCGACATGTGTGCAGTCAATGGCGCCTATGACTGAGGGGAAGCGAGCTACGGCGTAGAAGTCAGCCATGTTGTTCTGTAGGGCCTGGGGGGTGGTGGGGAAGGTGATGTACTCAGAGGTGTGGGTAAGGAAGGCATCAAGGAACTGGGTGAGGCAGTTAGAAATGGAAGGCTGGGTGAGACCCGTGTTCACTGCTAGGACAGACTGGAAACTCCCAGAGGCCAGAAAAGAGAGAGAAGCAGTGATCTTTAGGTGCACAGGGATGGGGTTGTTCCTATGGGTCCCGGCCTGCAGGAGGGGTTGGAGCTGGTCACAAAGGTGCTGAATGGCAGCCCTATCAAAGCAGTACCTAGTGAGACACTGCAGGTCAGTGAGGTCTAGGAAACTGCTACGGGGCCTGAAAACTCTGGGGCGTGCGTACCTCCTGTGGTGCCTCCCCTCTTCCTCCAACATGTAAGCCACCTGTGCATTTAGTGCCTCCATTTCCCCCACACTACAGGTGCAATGCAGTGACACCAGTGCTCACCTCTCCCTACCAACTTGGTGAAACACAGCAGGAACAAACAGAAGCTGACACACACTCTGCCACTACCGACAAACAATGCAGTCACACACAGCAGAGCCACACTGCAAGCACTCCTGCCTCACCCTCTAGCCAATCACTCTCCAAGCAGTCTTCACAAACATGGTACAGTAGTACAAAGGACAAATAGACAAACAGAGACTACAAGCAGGTAAGGGAATGAAATATGAACTTGAGGACAGTGAATGGAGAGGGATGGGGGAGATAGAGGAAGGAGTAGTGGTGTCTGGGTTTCGGGGCTACAAGGGGTAGGTAGTAAAGGTGAAAAGGTAAAACACAAATGAGGCAGGTGAGGCTGAAAACGTTCTGACCACAGCACACAAAGGTAACAGGTACTCAACAAACTCTCAGCTTTCTCTGCAAACAACAATTCAGCTCTCCCAACAACGATCTCGCCATGCTCCAACTCCACAAAATCGCTAATGGGTCTAAAGACGACTTCCCCCTTACTCTGGTCGCTTTTATTTCAGGTCTAACTAAGGACGTACATGTTCCGACCCATGCGAAACCATTTCACAAGCCGTTATACGCTGGGGGCGCCCATCACATAACACTGCCCATAACACCATAGATGGGCATCCTCGCGTTGAGGATGCCCTTATAGCCTGATTTTGATTATTGGATTTGGCAGACCTTCTTTCACGGGGACGCTTTTGTGTCGCTTTTTGGCCACCCTTCTCCTTCGAAAATAAGCAGGATACTAACATAGTAAATGACGGTAGATAAAGACCTGTACGGTCCATCCAGTCTGCCCAACAAGATAAACTTATTTTACATGGTATGTGATACTTTAAACCCGAGTTTGATTTGTCCTTGCCATTCTCAGGGCACAGACTGTAGAAGTCTGCCCAGCACTCTTCTTGTACTAAGTTCTGAAGCTAATGTCTAAACCCCTTTAAAATTTACACTCCGGCCCATCCATATCTATTCAATCACGATCAGGGCGTAGAACTTAGAAGTCTGCCCAGAACCGGTTTTGCTTCCCAATTACCGGCGTCGCCACCTAATCTCTGCTTTGATTCTGTGGATTCATTCCTTCTAAACAGGATTCCTTTGTGTTTATCCCACGCATGTTTGAATTCCATTACCGTTTTCAGCTCCACCACCTCCTGCGGGAGGGCATTCCACATTTCCACCACCCTCTCTGTGAAAAAATACTTCTGACATTACTCCTGAGTCTGCCCCCCTTCAACCTCAATTCATGTCCTCTAGTTCTATCACTTTCCTGTCTCTGAAAAAGGTTTGTTTGCGAATTAACACCTTTCAAATATTTGAACGTATGTATCATGTCACCCCTGTTTCTCCTTTCCTCCAAGGTATACATGTTCAGGTCAGCAAGTCTGTCCTCGTACAGTTTGCAACACAAATCCCATACCATTTTTGTAGCTTTTCTTTGCAAAGCTTAATTACTTAGCTTATTGTGGCATTTTTATAATTCCAGTTCAGTGCTGCGTGGTGTGTGCTACTGGAATCTGTGTCTTTTGGGCTCTATAAGTGCTATTATAAGCAAATTAAACATCTTCTCAATTTCTCTTCAAATGTATTCTTGTTTATTCCCAACGTGGGTGCCACGTTTCACCTTTTCAGCGTCCCATTTAATGCTCCTCCTGTAATGCTCCTCCTGTAAGGAGGAGCATTAAATGGGATCGCCTCCCGGTGAGACCGCAATTTAGATTTTGAAACATTTCATTTTAAAGTAGATTCTCCTCAGGACGCCGAAAAGGTGAAACGTGTTTAATTTGCTTTTAATAGCACTTATAGAGCACAAAAGACACAGACTCCAGCAGTACACACCATGCAGCACTGAAATGGACTTATAAAAACGCCACAATAAGCTAAGTAATCAAGCTTTTTGTATCATTATAATCTACTGGAGATAGTTTGTCAATCTACTATCTATATAGGCAGGTCAGGAAGGGTCAGTGCGATGATGGCAATTGGTTGTTGTGCACATTGAGCCTGCAAATAGGTGGGAAAATGTGGGATTATAGGTAGATCACAGGTGATACTTATCGAGAAATCTCCCAACAGTGTCATCTGCACCCAGATTCCCAATACAGAATTATTTGCAAGTTAAATACTCTGATCTGTGTCTAGGGAAGGCGGGAATCTGGATTGGCTCCAAGCCAATACTTCCAATAGCGAGAAACGAGACTGAAGAAAACAGCTGGAATATATATATTAGATTTTATTATAGATAAATAGAACTCTGTAGCAAAGCTGAGCAATACAAATATCTAGATATATCGTTTGCTGATAAGAATTACAAAAATATATTGTCACTCACTAAACACTCTGATCTTACTGGTTACTAGGTAAATTACACAACTGGATTTGTAACACGGAACTATGTGAGGTAAGTATGGTTATTAGCAGCAATCTCCTGACCACAAGTATGACGTAACCAGTCTTTGGCTAAGACAACACTAACGCTACTCCCAGACTAATAGGAAATAAATCTCTGTGTCTCACCAGGCTGTCTCTCCGGCAGTTAGGATGAGATAAGAGTGGATTCCTTCGCAGACTCAAGCTGTCTCTCACAGCGAGTCTCAGTCTCAGAAATAGGACAGGGTCTCTGCAGCAAGCAGGGGTCACAGTCACTCCGTGCGGGTACAGCTGAACCAACAGGTACACTCTCCAGATAGACAGTTCACAAGGTTGTGGACCACGTCAGGTCTCACTAGTCTTCTTGCCAGCTCCAACTTCTTCCATGGATTCCGACCAACTAACTTCTCCTTGTCCCCGCTTTCCTTAGCCCCTTATTCTCAGGTGACTAGTCGGGACCAATCCAGATCTTGTCCAGCTCATTCCATGAGCAAGAAGACGGCCGTTGTTCATGACCTTGAAACTGTTACTTCTTGTTATGCATTTCTGTTTCTCACCCGGCTTGTTGGAGCCATGTCTCACTCCCTATTCAGCTTCTCCGGAAGATAAAGGTGGCGGTGATTGCCCACAGCATGTCCTTGGCTATTACATGACTGCCAGTGATTTTCCACCACCAGCGAGCTGAATATGCTGGCTCACTGACGTGCAGGTCATAGGTTGCAGACTCCATCTTGATGTATTAGGATTATACAGGCTAAGACCAGCAAGGTGAGATACACAGGGAAATATCCCTACAGGATACAAATGAAATAAATAAATAAATAAATAAAATAATATAGTTTCCAAACTGCATATATAAAACAAAAAACTTTTTTTTAGATTATTTAGGAAAAGATACAAGACTATACTGGAGTTAATTGTATATCAATTAAATTTTAACTTCCAGAACCTCGACCATTCTTCTAACGTTCGGAGATCTTGTCTCATCATTTCTACTCCCTCCAGGGTATCCACTCTATTGGCTATTTTCGTGTCATCTGCATAACGGCAAACTTTTCCTTCCAACCCTTCTGCAATATCTCCCACAAATATATTAAACAGAATAGGCCCCAGCACCGACCCCTGAGGAACTCCACTGCTCACATTCCTTTCCTCTGAGCGGATTCCATTTACCACCACTCTCTGCCACCTGTCAGTCAACCAGTTTCCTATCCAGTTCACCACTTTCGGTCCTAAGTTCAACCCTTTCAGCTTATTCACGAGTCTTCTGTGGGGGACTGTATCAAAGGCTTTGCTGAAATCCAAGTAGATTACATCTAGCATACGTCCTTCATCCAGTTCTTTGGTCACCCAGTCAAAGAAGTCAATAAGATTTGTTTGGCAGGATTTTCCTTTGGTAAAGCCATGTTGCCTCGGGTCCTGTAAGCCATTGACTTCTAGAAAGTTAACTATCCTTTCTTTCAGCAGCGACTCCATTATTTTTCCTACCACTGACGTGAGACTTACCGGTCTGTAGTTTCCCACTTCTTCCCTGTCTCCACTTTTGTGAAGAGGGACCACATCCGCTCGTCTCCAATCTTGCGGAACCTCTCTCATCCCTAAAAATCTATTAAATAAATCTTTACGAGGTCCCTCCAGGACCTCTCTGAGCTCCCTCAGTATCCTGGGATGTATCCCATCCAGCCCCTTAGCTTTGTCCACCTTCAGATTCTCAAGCTGTTTATAAACTCTTTCTTCAGTAAACGGCGCAGTATCCACTCCATTCCCAGATGTTCCATCAGCAGCCAACCGCGGTCCTTCTCCAGGATTTTCCTCCATGAACACCAAAGAGAAATAATTGTTTAGCACGTTCGCTTTATCTTCATCACTCTCCACATAGCCATTCTCATTCTTTCAGTCTTGCAATTCCATTCCTATCTTTTCTCCTTTCTCCAATATATCTGAAAAAGGTCTTGTCACCTCTCTTTACATCTTTAGCCAATTTTTCTTCTGCTTGCTCTTTGGCTAGCCATATTTCCCTCTTCGCTTCTTTGAATTTAATCCGATAATCTTTTCTGTGATCCTCTCATTGCGTTCTTTTGTATTTCTTGAACAAAGCCTCTTTTGCTCTTATTTTTTCAGCTACTTGTTTGGAGAACCATATAGGCTTCCTGCTTCTCTTATTTTTATTTACTTTCCTCACAAAAAGATCAGTCATCATATTTATAGCAGCCTTTAGCTTGGACCACTGTTTTTCCACTTCTCCTATGCCTTCCCACGCCAACAACTCCTTCTTCAGGAATTCCCCCATTTTATCAAAATCAGTACATCTGAAATCCAGTACTTTGAGTTTTGTGCGTCCGCACTCCGCCTTTGCCCTTATATCAAACCATATGGTGTGATGATCACTATTACATAGGTGGGCACCCACCTGGATATTGAAAACACTTCCTCCATTTGTGAGCACTAGATCCAGCATCGACCCTTCCCTCATGGGTTGCGTCACCATTTATCTGAGAAATGCACTTTGACAGGCATCCACAATCTCCCTAGTTTTTTCCGATTCTGCAGATGGGACGTTCTAATCCATGTCAGACAAATGTAGCACCTCCCCATTCATACCAATCTTTTGAATATCTTCTATGAGATCCTTGTCTAACTTCTCCGTTTGTGCAGGAGGTCTGTAGATAACCCCCATGTGGATACAGGTTCCATCTTCTCTTTTCAGGACGATCCATAGAGCTTCTTCCTTTCCCCAGGTTCCCCGCATTTCAACCGCTCTGATATTGTCTCTCACATACAGTGCCACTCCTCCACCTCTTCGGCCCTCTCTATCCTTCCTTCCTGCCCAACAGTTGTCGATCCAGGTCACAAGCCAGTCGAGGTGACAGGTGAAGGGCAAAAACCCGCTTTATAGCCTGTTACTATTGTTATTTTCTGAGAGTCATGATCATTGGAACGTTAAAAGCTATTAGTAAAGTGAAGTATAGTTTGGAATCCAGCTACTGCCAATTCAGCAGAGGTCTCAAAGTCTAGCAATATCTGTAGAGGCTGTCATCTTACTAATTCCCTCAGATGGCTGTTTTGATGAAGTTGGAAAATGAGTTACCTCTAAAGATTTCACTAGAAGGATTGCATACGTCCATGGACGTCATTCTGCCGTCTGGGTGAATTTTATACCGAAGTGTCATTTTATTCTTTGCTTCTGCTTCTTTGCAGACAAATATGCACACCCTTATTGATGTGATCCTACACATATTTAAGAAGGCTGCTAGGGGAGCTGTCAAAACATATTACTTATCAGAGGCATTAAGTAGGATATATGCATACGCCTCTGATGTATGGCACTTATTTAATGATATACGCTGCAGGACATTGGACTCGCAAAAGACACCAGAGACAACTATGCACTTCAGGACCAATTAGCCTCCCAGGACTTTACAAGCCAGATACCTTGCTAGGGGAAGTTTCAGGTTCGGATCTTCCCTTGCTGGTGTTTCAGGTCAGGTATACACAGTTGCTTATCTGGTGCAGTTGCTTACCTGGTGCATTGGCTCTGGGGTTTTATAGGCTCTGTACCAGACCTCAATCACTGCTGCTCCACTAGCATTTTCCCATATGGCTGGAACTTAATGCAGGTTTTGGTAGGCTATGACATATAACGCGTAACAAATGCTGTGGTGACCGATACAGTTTGAGCTCATTCGCATTTAAGTGCCTCACTTAATCAAGCCATTTTCAATAAGCCAGCTTTTATTTCTCTGTGCTCTTGGAGCACTTCCTCTGTAGTGCAGGAGATACTACATAGCTCTCATACAGGCTAAAGCCCAAGCCTTGTTCAGCACTACAAAGGCTATGGAAAAAGTCACATTAGTCAAGTTTTAGTGCATTGCCCCTTGTTTTTCATGCAAATCGTTTCTCCTACAGCCTACAGATAGAAGCCATTTCCATTAAGACAGTAATTTGCATTCATACAAATGGGATTTACATTCTACATGCCTTAATGGTGCATTCATGGCTAGGGCTTCGCATGCAGTATGCTTCCTCTGGGAAGCAGAGGAGTTGGACAGCACTGTTGAGAAAGTTGTTTGTTGCATTCACATTCTGACCTTTTCATAGATTGTGTTTCCTTCCTCCCCCATGAGGTCCCCAAATTGAGCTGCCAAAATAACAGGTCTATCTTTGGCCAGCTTAAAATTAACAGGCTAGCACTGAATATTGGCTTGGCTGGTTAAGTTTAAACTTGCTAAAAATAAACCGGATATTCAATGACGGTCACTGGAAACAGCCTGGCATTGAATATCCCGTCTCACCGCTGACTGGGGGAATTAGCCGGGCCGCCTTCCACAGTCTGAATATCAACACCTATGTGTATTTTATAAATACATAACTTAATCCTCTTTCCAAGCTATGCTCTCAGAAACACCTATGCACCTATCTCATTATAGTAACATAGTAGTAACATAGTAAATGACGGCAGATAAAGACCTGTACGGTCCATCCAGTCTGCCCAACAAGATAAACTCATTTTACATGGTATGTGATACTTTATACCTGAGTTTGATTTGTCCTTGCCTTTCTCAGGGCACAGACCGTAGAAGTCTGCCCAGTACTGTTCTTGTACTAAGTTCTGAAGCTAACGTCGAAGCCCCTTCAAATTTACACTCCAGCCCATCCCTATCTATTCAGTCACGATCAGGGCGTAGACTGTAGAAGTCTGCCCAGCTCCCATTTTGTTTCCCAATTACCGGCATTGCCACCCAATCTCCACTAACATTCCATGGAACCACTCCTTCTAAACAGGATTCCTTTGTGTTTATCCCACGCATATTTGAATTCCATTACCGTTTTCATCTACACCACCTCCCGCGGGAGGGCATTCCACATATCCACCACCCTCTCCGTGAAAAAATACTTCCTGACATTAGTCCTGAGTCTGCCCCCCTTCAACCTCAATTCATGTCCTCTAGTTCTACTGCCTTCCCGTCTCAGAAAAAGGTTCATTTGCGGATTAATACCTTTCAAACATTTGAACATCTGTATCATGTCACCCCTGTTTCTCCTTTCCTCCAAGGTATACCTGTTCAGGTCAGCAAGTCTCTCTTTGTACGGTTTGCAACGCAAATCCCATACCATTTTTGTAGCTTTTCTTTGCACCACTTCCAGTTTTTTTACATCTTTTGCAAGATACGGCCGCCAAAACTGAACAAAATACTCCAAGTGGGGCCTCACCACAACTTGTAGACAGGCATCAATACCTCCTTTCTTCTGCTGGTTAGGCCCCTCTCTATGCAGCCTAGCTGTTAGGTTCTCAGGTTCAAAACTCGCAGGCACGGACCCTGGAGCAATCGTGAGCCCTTGGGCTACTGACAAGGAGCGGCAGCAGCAGGCAAAACCAACCAACCAACACTGGGCTAGCACAACGGCAAAGGCAAGGACTGCAGACACAGACAAGCAAGCCAGAACACACGGACTGGAACGCACCGGACTGGAACACACTGGACTGGAATCCACTGGACTGGAATACACCGGACCGGTACGCACTAGACTGGAACACACTGGACAGGAACACACAGGACTGGAACTAGACTTCACCTACACTTGGCCACCGTTCCCCAGGGGTTGAGCCCCTGGGTGCAGGCAGCCGGCGGGACTTGGAGGAAAACTGGTACTGGAACTAGCAGGCTGGAACACCAGGAACCTCACACTAGAAGGAACACTAAACAAGCTTGGCCAAAACATGGTTCAGAATAGGAATCAGGATTCAGGATTCCCAAACAGACCGGACTGGAAGGAAACTGAAAGCAAGCAGGGCAGACACAAGCAGGAGGGGAACTGAAGCTGAAGACAGCCAGCCACAAACGGAGGAAGTACAAATACTATACAGGGAGGAGGACTTCCAGACAAGCTTGACTAACCAGGGTAGGGTAGAAGCCCAAGGTGAACAGGGAACCAGGATACAGAAGTGCCCTCAGGCACCCAGACAAATGCAAGGCCGAAGTGCAAACTGCACTGGGGAATCAGGTTCTCAGACAGAAGGGAAAGGAAGCCAAAAGCAGACAGGGTTCAGAAGTGCCCACAGGCACCCAGGCAAAAGCAGGGCTGCAGTGCTAACTGCACAAGGGGTTCAGGGTTCTCAGACAGAAGGGAAAGGAAGCCAAAAGCAGACAGGGTTCAGAAGTGCCCATAGGCACCTAGGCAAAAGCAGGGCTGCAGTGCTAACTGCACAAGGGGTTCAGAGTTCTCAGACAGGAAGGAAAGGGACCCAACAGAACTGGATTCCAGAAAGGAATCCAGAGACAAACAAACAAGGAATACCTACTAGGAACAAAAACTATAAAGCAAGGCTAAACAAGACAACGCAGAAGTGCAAACTGCCCCAACACTAACCTGGACCTTTTACGTTTGCAAAGGCCCTGAATGGAAGAACACCACTTCCTTATCAAGGCCTTGATGATGTCACAACTACTGGACACAGGCAGGAAGCATACTGAAGCACAGAGAAGCTTAACACACACAGGTGCAGTATAGTGGAGTAATTAGAGCCACACTGGAAGCAGCCAGCACGCAGAGACAGAGCTAACTCAGGAAGAACAGACAGAAGCCAGCTAAGAAGCTGACCACCAGAAATAAGGTAAGTTTGAGAGGGGTCACGACCACAATCGTAACAGTACCTCCCCCTCAAGGCTCCCGTGTCCCCATGGGAGCTCCAGGTCTCCAAAGAAAATTCACGTCTCCATGGGTAACAATGGTGAAATCTACAGAGGAGCTTCAACACATGACCATGGTCAGCTGGGCAGGAACTGGAACAGGAATCAGGACTGGAACCCAGACTGGAACTCACCTCTTGACTGGAGCTGGAACTCGAATGGGTTCAGCATCTTGGCTGGAACTGGAACTTGGTTCAGCATCTTGGCTGAAACGTGAACTCTGAGTAGCCTCAGCAGCTCGCCTGGAACTGGAACTCAACTTGGAGACAGCATCTTGGCAGGAACTGGAACTCGGCTTAGGCTCATCATCTAGGCTGGAAATGCAACTCGATCCGGACTCGGCATCTTGGCCGGAACTGCAACTCAGAGTGGCCTCAACATCTTGGCTGGCCCTGGACCGCAGAGTAGACAGAGCATCTCAGCTGGCACTGGAGCTTGGAGTGGACTCGGCATCTCAGCTGGACTCGGCACTCGGCGTAGACTCAGCATCTCGGCTGGCACTGGAACTTGGAGTGAACTCAGCATCTCGGCTAGACTCTGAACTCGGAGTGGACCCAACATCTCAGCTGAACTTGGCACTCGGCGTAGACTCAGCTTCTCGGCTGGACTCGGCACTCAGCGTAGACTCAGCATCTCGGCTGGCACTGGAACTTGGAGTGGATTCAGCATCTCGGCTGGACTCGGCACTCGGTGTAGACTCAGCATCTCGGCTGGCACTGGAGCTTGGAGTGGACTCAGCATCTCGGCTGGACTTGGAACTCGGCATAGACTCAGCATCTCAGCTGGCACTGGAGCTTGGAGTGAACTCAGCATCTCGGCTGGCACTGGAACTTGGAGTGGACTCAGCATCTCAGCTGGACTCAGCACTTGGTGTAAACTCAGCACCTCGGCTGGACTTGGCACTCAGTGTAGACTCAGCATTTCGGCTGGCACTGGAGCATGGAGTGGACTCAGCATCTCGGCTGGACTCGGCACTCAGCGTAGACTCAGCATCTCGGCTGGCAGTGGAACTTGGACCGGGACTACTAAGCCACCTTCTTTCAGCATGAGCTTCAGGAGTATCCGGCAGGGCTGGATCCGAGAGGAGTAGGAAACGGTAAAAGAAGAGCTTGGTAGAGGGGTCAATAAGAGAAACTGGATTTTCAAAGAACCCCAGCCAAGAGCCACGCTTCCTCTCTGCTGCAGCTTCAGGAGTATCCTTCAGGGCTGGATCAGACAAAAGTTTAACACGGTAATCATGGGGCATCATAAACAGATCCAGATCAAAAATTGGGTTGGAAATGGGATCCGAACTAGAACTAGGAGGCTCTGTTCGAAGTGCCATTTGGACTGGGTTCAGAGGCTTGGGCAGAAGCGTCCCTCAGACTGGACTCGGAGGCTTGAGTGGAGGCGCCACTTGGACTGGAATCGGAGGCTCGGTCAGAAGCGTCCCTTGGACTGGAATCGGAGGCTCGGTCAGAAGCGTCCCTCGGACTGGACTCCGAGGCTTGAGTGGAAGTGCCACTTGGACTGGAATCAGAGACTCGGTTAGAAGCCCCACTTGGACTGGAATCGGAGGCTCGGCCAGAAGTGTCCCTCGAACTGGACTCCGGGCCTTGAGTGGAAGCGCCACTTGGACTGGAATTGGATGCTCGGTTGACAGCACCACTTGGACTGGGCTGGAAGCGCCGCTCGGACTGGACTCAGAGGCTTGGCTGGATGCGCCGCTTGGACGGGACTGGACCCCAGCGGGGCCCAGAGTGTGGAATTCCCAAGACATCTCCTTTCAGCGACAGCTTCAGGAGTATCCCACAAAACTGGATTCAAGACAAAGTTGCGGTGATATTCAGAGAGCGTGATAAAAGGGTCAATGTCCGAAACTGGGTTTTCAACGATCCCGATCAGCCGGACACGTTTTCTCTCAGCTTCCGCTTCAGGGGTTTTCTTCAAAACTGGATGAGACAAAAGTTTACCACGATACATATGAAGTGTCATGGACGGATCAAGAACAATGATGGAGCTGGAACCCAGCTGGGAGGGTGATCTTGACGAACTCATGGCCTTTGCAATCTGTTAGGTTCTCAGGTTCAAAACACGCAGGCACGGACTCTGGAGCAATCGTGAGCCCTTGGGCTGCTGACGAGGAGCGGCAGCAGCAGGCAAAACCCACCAACCAACACTGGGCTAGCACACCAGCAAAGGCAAGGACTGCAGACGCAGACAAGCAAGCCGGAACACACGGACTGGAACGCACCAGACTGGAACACACCGGACTGGGACCCACTGGACTGGAACCCACTGGACTGGAATACACCAGACTGGTACGCACTGGATCAAACTGGACAGGAACATACGGGACTGGAACCAGGCTTCACCTACACTTGGCTGCCGTTCCCCAGAGGTTGAGCCCCTGGGTGCAGGCAGCCGGCAGGACTTGGAGGAAAACTGGCACTGGAACTAGTAGGCTGGAACACCAGGAAACACACTAGAAGGAACACTAAACAAGCTTGGCCAAAACAGGGATCAGAATAGGAATCAGGATTCAGGATTCCCAAACAGACCGGACTGGAAGGAAACTGAAGGCAAGCAGGGCAGACACAAGCAGGAGGGGAACTGAAGCTGAAGACAGCCAGCCAGGAATGGAGGAAGTACAGATACTATACAGGGAGGAGGACTTCCAGACAAGCTTGACTAACCAGGGTAGGGTAGAAGCCCAAGGTGAACAGGGAACCAGGATACAGAAGTGCCCTCAGGCACCCAGACAAAAGCAAGGCTGAAGTGCAAACTGCACTGGGGAATCAGGTTCTCAGACAGAAAGGAAAGGAAGCCAAAAGCAGACAGGGTTCAGAAGTGCCCACAGGCACCCAGGCAAAAGCAGGGCTGCAGTGCTAACTGCACAAGGGGTTCAGGGTTCTCAGACAGGAAGGAAAGGAAGCCAAAAGCAGACAGGGTTCAGAAGTGCCCACAGGCACCTAGGCAAAAGCAGGGCTGCAGTGCTAACTGCACAAGGGGTTCAGGGTTCTCAGACAGGAGGGAAAGGAAGCCAAAAGCAGACAGGGTTCAGAAGTGCCCATAGGCACCCAGGCAAAAGCAGGGCTGCAGTGCTAACTGCACAAGGGGTTCAGGGTTCTCAGACAGAAGGGAAAGGAAGCCAAAAGCAGACAGGGTTCAGAAGTGCCCATAGGCACCCAGGCAAAAGCAGGGCTGCAGTGCTAACTGCACAAGGGGTTCAGGGTTCTCAGACAGAAGGGAAAGGAAGCCAAAAGCAGACAGGGTTCAGAAGTGCCCATAGGCACCTAGGCAAAAGCAGGGCTGCAGTGCTAACTGCACAAGGGGTTCAGAGTTCTCAGACAGGAAGGAAAGGGACCCAACAGAACTGGATTCCAGAAAGGAATCCGGAGACAAACAAACAAGGAATACCTACTAGGAACAAAAACTATAAAGCAAGGCTAAACAAGACAATGCAGAAGTGCAAACTGCACCAACACTAACCTGGACCTTTTGCGTTTGCAAAGGCTCTGAATGGAAGAACACCACTTCCTTATCAAGGCCTTGACTGATGATGTCACAACTACTGGACACAGACAGGAAGCATACTGAAGCACAGAGAGGCTTAACACACACAGGTGCAGTATAGTGGAGTAATTAGAGCCACGCTGGAAGCAGCCAGCACACAGAGACAGAGCTAACCCAGGAAGAACAGACAGAAGCCAGCTAAGAAGCTGACCACCAGAAATAAGGTAAGTTTGAGAGGGGTCACAACCACAATCGTAACACTAGCATTTTTCTGGCCATGACCGTCGCCTTGTCACATTGTTTCTTCACCTTTAGATCCTCAGACACCAACACCCGAAGGTCTCTCTCCTGAGTCGAGCTTACTAATCTCTCCCCTCCTATCCGGTATCTCTCTTTCGGGTTTCTGCACCCCAAGTGCATCACTCTACACTTCTTGGCATTAAATTTTAACTATTTACTTATACAGGGGAAATAATCATTTATAGCAGAGTACAAAACTAAACACAATACTGTAACAAATGTACTCCACTCGTTGTTTGAAAAGTATCTTTTTGTGAATTTGATATATTTAATTATCAAAACTTCTCCGTGCTATATACTAAAACCCACTTCAGGTTTTGTAAAAATCACATTTTCCCGTATCACTTAACATCTCAGCAGCTTAACCTACATACATCCTTCACCAGGCACGTCTTAAGTTCATATCAATTGTCTTTTATGTCCTTAGATAGTTAATTATCAAAATGGGGTTAGAAAAACCCGCTATCTTTCAAGTATAAGGCAACCTTGACTTGCACTGGGAAATAAAATTAGTTCACATATCAAAAGTCTCTTGCCATTACCGGATATAATAGACTAACTGCTACTGTTGTTTGTTGTCCATGTTTTAGTCGCATGTGCGATTGATGCTCTTTACGGGGATAGGATCTCAACAAAACCGCCAGTTTGGTTTGGCGGTTTTGTTGAGATCCTATCCCCGTAAAGAAACCTATGGAACTTTGGAAGGCTAAGTGCTTTGAAAATATGCCTCATAGCTTTCCATGTGCTTAGTGAGTTTAGGTGTTTTTCTATAATTGCATGACCTTGCCCTCTGCCATCATGTTTATTCTGGGGTAACATTCCGAAATCCCTTGTTTCCTTTTGTCACCCCCACCCTCTAGTTTAAATGTCTAAAAACATACTGTCTGAATTTCTCCCCAAGGATCCTTTTTCCCATCACTGAAAGATGTAGCCTTATCATTACAGAACGGCCTGTTATTTTTCCATGCATTATCCTATTCTCCTTTGTATCTAAAACCTTCTTCTTTACACTAAGACTCAAGCCACTTATTGACTTCCTTTGTTTTGCGTAGTCTTTCCTCTCCCCTCCCCCATGTAGGAATTACTTCACAAAAAGCCACAGTCTGAACCAAAAATTTCAGTCCCTCCACAAGCTTCTGGAACACTCTCTGTGCTGTAAACTTGCTATTGTTGGCCAGGGCATTTGTCTCCAGGTGAATTACAACATCAGCATTTGAAGCCTCACGCTCTTCTCGGATCACTTTCAGTATTTGGTCTGTACATCTTGTAGCTGAAGATCCTAGAAGACATTTCACTAGGTTGGAACCCCTGAACTGTGTTCCTAAGTTAAAGACCTCTGATAATGGAGTCTCTGAGCAGTAAGAATTTTCTGCTTTTCACCATTCTGTCATTATTTGGGGGATGTTTCTTGGGTTGTGCTGCTTTTATTGCCTCTGGTTCCACTTTTTTTTTCAGCATCATAATGATGCAACACTGCAAAAGAATTTGACAGGGCAAGTGTTTCTGTGTCACAGATCTCAGTCTACCAGAGCCTACTGTGACCCATCTATTCCTCTGTTGTTTTATTCTCTGAGGCAGAGGTGGTGGTAAATTAGCTGGGAAATGAGTAATCCTGGATGCTTCTTTAATTGTAGCTAATTCCTGCTTGAGTTTGATGATCTCATCTGTAAAAGCTGATATTTGGAGACAAGATAGGACAAGCTCTAAGGTTCCAGATAGTTTGCCTTAGGATTAAAGCAGAGCATGTATTGCACTGAATGAAGGTCATAATGATGTGATTCACAAATGTGATAAGGTGAACTTTGATAGGGGAATAACAAGAATTAGGGTTGACCAATTAAGTGTAATGAAGATACTTGTCCCTTGATTGCCTTATATAAAGGGAGTTTACCTAGGGGTGGGTGGGACTAGGACACAGGTAACCTCAGTTACCAATCAAACCAAGTCTGAAAATGCCCAGCATAGCTCACAAGGTAAACTTTTCTACTACACAGCTCTAAACAAAATTGCCCCTCCTCCAGAGCTTTGAGTCACCAGCTGCTATGTAACCAAATTGATTGAATTAAGTCTCTGGCAGTGTAGATTCAACACACAATTCTAATGAATGCACCTTTAAAATAGACACCAGATTCTATATAACCAGATTGACTGGATTAAGTCACAGGATTAAAACACTTGGCACAGGTTAAAACACAGTTCCAATGAAAACACCTTTAAGACTATTCCAGCATAAAAAGATGAAACCACTAGCATAGGTGTTCAAAACACAGTTCTAAAAAATCCCTTTAAGAAAATACCAGCATAAAAATATAAAATCACCGTGCAATATAGGCAATAGGATGGAGACAGATAAGGAACTTGTAGAGGTCAGACCCTCTGCGAGTGAAAGGACAGGGGTTTTTTGTGTTAATAGGATAGAATAAAAAGGGGGTGAAATAGAATAAAGGAGTCAATAGTTTATCAGGAAGATATTAAGAGATATTAAGGAAGTTATTAAGAGATATTTAAGGAAGATATTATGAGCAGGTCACAGGTAACCTCAGTTACCAATCAAACCAAGTCTGAAAATGCCCAGCGTAGCTCATAGCTCACAAGGTAAACTTAAGTTCTACCACACAGCTCTAAACAAAATTGCCCCTCCTCCAGAGCTATGAGTCACAAGATGCTATGTAACCAAATTGATTGAATTAAGTCTCTGGCAGTGTAGATTCAACACACAAATCTAATGAATGCACCTTTAAAACAGACACCAGATTCACCAGATTCTATGTAACCAGATTGACTGGATTAAGTCACAGGTTTAAAACACTTGGCACAGGTTAAAACACAGTTCCAATGAAAACAACTTTAAGACTATTCCAGCATAAAAAGATGAAACCACTAGCATAGGTGTTCAAAACACAGTTCTATAAATTCCCTTTAAGACAATACCAGCATAAAAATATAAAATCACAGTTGTGACAAAACAAGCCCCAGAGACTCCTCAGTGAAGCAGTTGAGCCCAGAACTACAGGTCCCAGAAGTCCTTGCAAGAATGAGTGAGAAGAGTAGTCCTAAAAAGATGGAATGGATTCCCAGTCCCAGCAGAGGGAGCAATGGCTCGAGACAGGGTGAGCTTGTTACTCCCTTCCCCACTAGAGGGCGAGGGAAGGATGAAGCTCAGTTTCCCTGGCTTCACCATCAGTATATAATTCCCCCAGCTGTGAGAAAGGGAGAGCAGATTTCCTGGAGGTTCTTGGCCACCAGGGAGGAGGAGAGACGAAGGGAGAGAGAGATTCCATGGAGTATGTGGAGGAAGGAAGTAGCCTGCCACTACAGCTGCCCAAGGGAGAGGAGCCAGCTACCATGGAGTGGGAGAATTCAAAGGCTGCCCTGCCCAGCACATGAAGGCAGTGGAGGAGGCCACACCGGGCGTGGTGCTGAAAGGTGGGAGAAACTACCAACCCTGCTCCTTACAGGGTTCTCTCTGTGCTGTGTAAAAAGCAGGTGATTTGTGGTATTGATCTGATGTGCAAAGATTGTCAATGAAGAGGTTTTCTGAACTATTGTGCCCTATTGGAAGTATGCCGGACTCTTACTGAATCCTTCTGAAGGAGGGATTTTGGGACCTGGACTGTACTGTTTTCTTTTGAAGATTATCTTAAGAGGACTGTACCTTTTTCTTTTGAGGCTTATGAGGACTGTACCTTTTGTTTTGAGGAATATATTATGATTTTTGGTATGAAATTGCCTTGCTAATAAAATACTTTGGCCCTAAGTCCCAGTATCAGTAGTATTCTGTCCTGGAACCCTGAGAGCCCAGCAGTAACTGAGAATTATGAGCAAAGCCTCTGTGAACAGGCTATAAGCAGGTTAAAAAGTCACTGAGAAGCTAAATAATAAGAAATTATAAGAATTATACAGAATGTGAATCTCATGTCAGCCTGCCCTTCTGTTGGAGACGTGGAGGAGCATAATCGAACGGCGCCGGCCAAATAGATGGCTGGCCATCGCTATGGCCGGCGCCGCGAACGGAGGAGCAAACCATATTTTCAAAACAAGATGGCCGGCCATAGACATACCATTATCGCGGTTGAACCCGGCCAAATTAGATCCAGCCAAAGCATAGTAAAAAGGCCGCCATTAAACATTCCATTATTGCAGTTCAAACCGGCAAAATCAGGGCCGGCCAAAGTATACGAAGAATACGATACGTTTGAGAAATACGTTACTGTACTTGATACTTTTCAATGTTCCTTATATTTTCCCTGTATCTGGATGTCCACAACTACATGCACTATACTTGCGGAACATGCAGCTAGGGGAAATATATTGTGTATGAAGTTCGCACACTTGATAATGATCCATATATTGTAGGAGTATTTCCCTGTGTGTCTCACCTTGCGGGCCATGGCCTGTATAATCCTATGACAGCAAAATGGAGGCTGTAAACTCTGACCCGCACAATCTCTGTGTCAGCAAGAAACAGCTTTGCAGCTTGTGGAAAATTACAGCAGAAGCTCAACACTAAGGACATGCTGTGGGCAAAGCAGGCCACCTTATCTCCCTGAGAGGCTGGCTCCAGCAAGGCGGGTGAGAAACAGAAAATGCATACCAAAATGTAACAACTTGAAGGTCAAGAACAATGAACTGTTCTTGCCACGCAGTGAACTGAGGAAGATCCAGATTGGTTCCTGCAGCCACCGGACCAAGAGGTACGGGGAGAGCGGGAACAAAGAGAGGAGTTATTCGGAAGCCTTGGAAGAAGGTGGAGGTGAAAATAAGACCAGTGAGACCTAATAAGGTCCACCGACTGATGAACTGTGTATCTGGAGGAAAGTATCTTGGTTCAGCTGTATCAAAATGGAGTGACCTGTGCCCTCCTTATCTGCTGCAGAGTTCCCTTCCAGCTGCGACTGAGACTCGCTGTGAATCTAGCTTGAGTCTGAGGAGTATCCTGTGCAAATCCTGAGAGACTGCCACGAAGGTCAGCTTGGTGAGAGACATGGTGATCTATTCCCTATCAGTCGGGGGCTAGTTAGTGGTATTTACCTGAGCAGAAGGCTGGTGCCGTCATACTTGTGATCAGGAGAAGCTGCTAATAACTGTACTACCTCGTAACATAGTGTGACTGATCAGTGGTGTAATTTTATCTGGTAACCAGTAAGAATTAGTGTTTAGTAGTGTGACGTATGAGTGTAATTTTTATCAGCCAGCAATTTTGTATTCAGCCAAAGCTTTGCAGAGTTCTATTTTGTATACCTTAGCTCTATTTTCTTACCTGATATACCATAATAAATCTAATATATATATATATATATATTCAGCTTGCTTTTCTAGTCACATTCCTTTCTCTCGGAAGAACTGTATAGGCTCTAATCCAAGGTTCCCACCCCCTAGACCGAGTGCTGAGCAGTCTGTGTGCAGATAGTTTTGTTTGGGAATTTTGGACGCAGATAATTTATTATCTGTGATAACGATCCTACAGATATGGGGGCTCGTCCCTACGGGATCTCTAAAAGTTGAGAAAAAAGTTTTCGGTTTGTTTTTCTTCTGTGAGAGAGATTTGCTTCTGTGCATATTTGTCTGTCTAATTTCACTGAACTCTGGTATTTCAAGCTGAAGTCATTCGCTGTGATTTTTTTTCTCTCCTCTCTGTTTCACTGAACTGTGCTGTTAAAGTATTTCTCACAGACGTGCAGGAGGGGGGGGGGAGAAGCTGCGCTGAGTCAGATTTCTGTTTGAGAGAAGTCTGCTTACTTGAAGCAGTGCAATAAATCTTGGCTGGATCAGGTTTCTATGCGAAGTCTATCTGCTGAAGCTGAGCAGTAAATCTTAGAGTGTTACATTCGCTCACACAGCAGTTATCATGACAGCTCCTAAATTTATGTTAAGTGAAGTTGAATTACAAGCTCTGGAAATTCTGGTTCCTTTGGTGAAAACTAAACCAAAACAAGACTTGACCATTACAGCATTATTTAATCTGTTTCATAAAGAGGATCAAAACAGTTCAGTAGTTTACTCGGGAGCAATTAATTGGGTCATAACAAATAAAGCCTGCTTTACTGTCCCAGAGCTAGCTGAATTAATGTCAGGTTCTCAGGTTCAGAGCCCGCGGGGCCGGGCTCTGGAGCAAACGTGAGCCCTTGGGCTGCTGACGAGGAGTGACAGCAGCAGGCAAAACCAACCAACCAACGCTGGGCAAGCACACCGGCACCGGCAGGGACTGCAGGCACCGCCTAGCAACTGGAACACATGGACTGGAATCCCCCGGACTGGAGGACACCAGACTGGAACACTGGACTGGAATTCCCCGGACTAGAACACTGGACTAGAGCACACTGGACTGGTCCGAACAGCTTCACCTGCACTTAGCTACTAAGCCCCCCAGGAGTTGAGCTCCTGGGTTCGAGTAGCCGGCAGGACTTACCGGATACCGGATGACACAGGGACCAGGACAGGAAACAGAAGAGACAGCAGTGCTCCAAGGAACTGGACTAACCAGGGCACTCCTAGGCCTACACTAACAAAAGGACTTCCTAAGCCCTATACTAAACAGGAGCTCCTAAGCCCTGCTCAAGAAAGGGACTTCCTAAGCCCTAAACTAACAGAGCAGGGAACTAAACACAAAGCTAACACAGGTGCTACTAAGCACCAAGCTACGAGCAGAGCTCTACACTAACAAGCTAAACACAAAACTAACAAGCTAACTAAGCACTGCTCTAGCAAGCTAGATACAAAACTAACAAGGTGCTTCCTAAGCACTACTCTGGCAAGCAACCAGAAGAGCTCCTAGCACTAAAAGGGAAGACAGGGGAGCCACAAGGAAAAAGCAGGGAAGCTAACACATAAGCCAAAAGTGATTCTAAATCACCAAACACCAACAGCAAAGACTGCAATGCTCCCAATAGCACAAACACCAGAAGTACTTCTAACAGCAAACTCTGCAGTGTTCCTAACAACACCAAACCCTGAAGTACTTCTATCAGCAACAGAGCTTCCAAAGCCCTACACATAGCAATGCTTCCAAAACCAAGAGGGAAAAGCAGGGGAACCACAAGAGAAAAGCAGGAAAGCTAAACACACAGACACCAGTGCACACTGCACTAACACTAACCTGGACCTTAGCAAAAGCAAGCAGGGAAACTAGACACAAAGTCAGAAGTGCACACTGCACCACCCTACCCAAAGCAAACATCACCGTTGCAAAGGCTCTGAAGGAAAGAACACCACTTCCTTATCAAGGCCCTCCCTGATGATGTCACACTCCCTAGACCTAGGCAAAAGCACACTGACCCAGAGAGGCCCAACCCACACCAATGCAACACCGTGAAGCACTTGAAGCCAGTACACCCAAAGAGAGGTAGAGCTAACTCAGTCCACCCACACAGCTGTAGTAAAGTAAAACAATTAACCCCATGCTGCTGGAAGCTGCCAGCACAGAGAGACAGAGCCAGCTCAGAAAGGACAGACAAAAGAAACAGAAGCCAGCTAAGAAGCTGACCCCCAGGAAAGAGGTAAGTTTGAGAGGGGTTCAGACCCCAATCATAACAATTAAGCTGTATCCTCCTGGCAGTTAAAGAGTATGACTCACACCTTCGTCTAGCCCTCCGTGCGAATTTAAAACAGTTGCAGGACTCGGTTGAGGGTCTGCAATTGGAGAAGGCTGAGTTAATTGCACAGGCAGCTGATAAGCAGAAGGGAGGTGCTGAAGGCACCCTAGATCAGGCATGCGTCGAATATGTTGTGCTCACAGAAAAATGCTCTGCTATTGAGATTGAAAAATTGAAATGGGAAGAACATGCCCTCTCCTTGCATAAAGAATTTAAGCAGAAAGAGTCTTCTCTGTGCTCTCACGCTCAGCGGGTAGCTGATATGGGTCACGAGTTGGGCGTGAGGCAGCAAGAGATAGACCGGCTTCAGTTTCTTTACCAGGAAGAGACAGTAAACTCCCAGGAGTCTCTCGCTGCTCTGCGGCTAGAGTTGAAGCAGGAAAGAGATAGCCTTAGCTCTGCCAAGCAGGAGAAGCACAAAGCTGGTCTAGAAGTGATTGATTTATGGGAGAAAAATAGGGAGCTCACGCAGAGGCTACACCAAGCCCTGTAGGATAATGATGACTGTGTTAATGCCTTAGAATTGTACAAAGGAGAGTTGGATGCTATGAGTAAGGTGATAGATAGTCTGCACTATGAATCTACTGTAATGCCTATTGGGTTGTTAGACAGTGATGATTCCCAGTTCCCCAGTCCTGCGCTGGAACCGGCCAGACTGCCTGATCGGTACCCGAGATATGATCAGCAGCTGGACCCTCAGGGCTTCCAGTTAGGCTCCAGGGATCAGTCGAAGTCAGCCCCTTCCCGGTACAGTACCATAGTTCTTGAGACTTACGACGGCATGAAGGAGCCTAGACTCCGCCCAGTCCGGTCAAGGAACACTGTATCTCTTGGTGAGGCCCACAGGGTGGAGACACCTATGCCCCGCCCAAGAGGGACACAGCTTAGTGCACTATCTGAGGTAGACACCGGTACCATTACACACATGCTCCGCCCAGGAAGGGCACAGCTCTCTGCCCAATCCGATGAGGTCACCAGTAAGCGTGGGCCGGTGCCCCTCCCAAGGAGGTCACTGCCCCCGGCCATAATTGATGACATCAGCAGCACACCCACATCCCTGTACACTACCCCTACTGGTGAACAGCGGAATTCCACTCAGACTCCCAAAGTTACTCCTTTATCTAGAGATCAGCACAACCAAACAATGAGAACACTTCGCTCTATGATTGTACCTTTTAAAGAGTCTTCAGGGGTAACCATACACGCTCACCTGGATAGCGTGCGTGACCTTTTTGACGAATTACAGGTTCATGCCGAATCAGATAAAAGAGCTCTACTGTAATGGACGTTTGCGGCTGAGTGCCAAACATATTTAAAAGCTATTTTAGCCGAGCATAATGATCTATCCACAGTGGAACAGGCCCTGAAGAAGCGGTATGGACAGTTCGCGGATCCCACAGAGGCCAAGAGGGCAGCATATAATATGTGCTGTGGCCCAAATGAGAGTCCACATGAATGGGCCTATCGCCTGAAGGAGGTATTTTATGAAGGGGGGGGCAGACCCAGAGACCAAAGACCTTGAATTTGGTGATTTTAGGACCCTTTTTGTGAAAGGCCTGCCCAACCATGTGAAAGTGTCTTTAGCTGGTTACCAGAAAGAACCTTTCACCATTCTGTTGAAGCGGGCAGAGGAGGTTTTTGATATGTGTCGCACAACACCCGCGGGGGCGACACCCAGACCCGCATCAAAGAACTGCAGCCCGGGGACCCAACCCAGTGTTTGTGCTGTTACCTCCACACTTTCTCTGGAAAACAAGGTGGCAAACCCACCTGCCCAGTCCCGTGGTGGCAGTAACCAACCACACCAGCCGAGGGACACAGCGCCTCCTACTGCTCACGAGGATCAACCCCATTATTGGAGGAAGCGTAATAATCAGAGACAGTGGGCTCAGGAGAAGATCAAGAACTTGCAGGCACAGCTTGATCAAATGATAGCTAAGCATCGGAGTCCCGACCCCGAGGAGAAGATTAGGGCCCTAGAAGGCCAAATAAAAGCACTGCGGGCTAAACAGCAGGGTTCAAATTCTGGAGCCTCGCAATATCCCTCATCTTCTCATAAGAGAGGAAATCCTTACCCAGGGAACAAGGACCAGGTTCCCGGTCCAACCACTCAGACCGGGCTCAGTGTCAAGTCCGTTGAAATCTCGGAACACCCGGAGTCTGCAGAAGTAGAAACAGCATGACTAGGCTTGGCTCCGGCGTCACCTACCAACATGCCCACTGTTCATGTAGATGCTCTATCATCCGTCTGTGAGGATCCCACGTTGCCTAAAACTGATGCCCAGCCCGCAGACCAGGAAAGGCCTCTGTTAGGCGACTCAAGCCAGGAGACCAGGTACTTTTTGGGTAAACTGACTCCTAAAGGTTCCAGATATACCATGGATATATTACTTCAACAGACATTTTCCTGTCAGGGTCTACTGGATACGGCCTCGGAGGTGACTTTGATTACCCAAGGCCTGTTTCAGAAACTTTAGGGGAGGGTCAAGATAGGCTGTGTGTCACCCCATGCAAATTCTCACTGGAGGCTTATGGCAAGCAGAGTATTGGTACTGTGGGTAAGGTGTGGCTTTCCTTACAGCTCGGGGAAATGTACATCAAACACCCCGCTATAATTACTACCTGTCTTGGTGAAGAATTCTTAATTGGAATTGATCTTCTGAGAAGATTGTGGGCTGATTTGGATTTGCGCCATGAGGTAATCTGGGCCCAAGTTTCAGACCCCCTTTCATATGGAAAAGTAAGGCATATGAGCAGAGTCAGTGGTTCCAGTTCTGTGGGACTTAAGGATTCCCAAATTCGAATCCATTTCCAGAATTCCGAAGACCCTCACACCTGGGAGCTTCAATTGTGTGGGGCACCGGGGGGGGGGGGGGGGTAACAACATGAAGAAGTAATTCACGTCCAGACGGATCGGATAGCTGACATTGTTCTCAAGGATGACAACTTGGAGATTATTCTGAATGACTTGCCTACAGCAATTAACTCCCCAGAGGAAGCTACGGACCTACCTCAAGAGACCAAGACTTCCACTTCCAGTCCTGACCCACCACATCCGCGCTGGTTGACTGACATCCAACAGAAGGATGATGCTTACACCATTCTGGTCCAGATAGCCGACAGCCAAACACTTCAGTCCAAGTTGCTGGTGCCTAGCGACGTCTCCTTCATCAGTGACACCCTGTTTTACCGTCTCCGCAAGTCTATGCCACTTCCCTTCAGCAAGAGTTCCTCCACTTCGATAGAAGTACCTGGACTAGGTGCCAGGTTGCTAGTGGGAAAGTGCAGTCTTCCTCTGACGGTGGGACAGAAGTCGTTCACCCACCACTTCTCTGTGGTCAAAGGCCTACAACAGCCCTTATATCTGGGCTCCGATTGCCTTGTGCGACTGGGAGTTTATGTGGACTTGGTGAATCTTGTCCTGTGGAGCAGACTAGACGGCAGCCCAGTGGAATCTGAGTCAACGCCTGTTAGTTTACAATCTGGACAGACCATACCCCAGGTCTGTGAAGTAGTTTGTGAAGAAGAGGTGATCATCCCGGCAAGAGTGAGGGACTTTTCCATCAAGCTCCGCCTTGCGCAGGGACAGCGCCTGTTGGATAAAATGGTGTTTTTCAACCCTCATTCCCATTTTCGTGACCTAGGGTTGTCCACCGGTGTTCTGCCATGTTTGGAGGCAACGGATGCTCCTTTTCACCTGTTGGTCACCAATTTGCAGTCAGAGGCAGTTGTGGTGTCCAAAGGAGACCCGTTTGGATTTTTGGTGGGAGCGTCTTTTCCTGATGTCGAGGTAAGTCTGCCTATTATTGGCAGGTTGCTCTCCGTTTGGAACATCTGCCAGGGGGGGAGACAACTGACTGTCTGTTTACCTCTCCCAGAGGCCTCATATCTCTGGAGTTCATGTGGCCATATGATGCAACGGATTCAGAGGTGCAGTTGGAAGACGACTTCTTGATTTTGTCCAGACGGATGCCTTTACCCCAGAAGTCCAGACTGGTGAATTCTGTTGAAACTTCATCTTTGCAGGAGGAGATACTGTAGAGGAGCAAGTGGAAATTCCATCCAACCAGCCTTGCTCAGAGTTTGATGCTATGGTGAAAGAGCAAGTTGAACAGGCTGATGCTTGTACTACTGACACAGAGAAGATGCAGTTGACTGAGTTGCTGTACAAATACAAGGAACTTTTTGCTGTAGACTCATATGACTGTGGCGTTACAGACCTGCATGTCACCAGAGTGCCTACAGACCCAAATAGTAAGCCTGTCTTTGTGCGCCAGTACAAGATCCCATTAGCTTCCTATGAATCTGTGCAAGAGATTCTCAACACATTGGAGGCCAGGGGCATCATTAGGCAATGCAACAGCACATACAACTCCCCTCTGTGGCCCATCCTGAAGAAGAACAACAGCTGGAGAATTGCACTGGACTACCGTCAGCTGAATAAGCGAGTGCCGTTGTCCAGGTGGCCGATGGCTCCGCTGGATCAGAGTCTTGCTACAATTAAAGGGGCTAAGTATTTCACAAGCTTAGACTTGGCATCAGGATTTTGGACCGTACCTGTACATCCACATGATCAGTATAAACTGGCCTTCACTTTTGGGAAGAAACAGTATACGTGGAACAGAACTCCCTTTGTTTTTCTCAATTCACCTGCTGAGTTCAACATCTTCCTCCATAAGGCACTTCCAGATGCTGAAGCTCGAGGAACTGTGGTCTACGTGAATGACATTCTGATCAAGAGCCCTACCTTTCAAGATCACGTGGCAGAGATTGAGCATGTTTTCAGACAGTTGACAGATGCTGGAGCTAAACTAACACTAGCCAAAGGACGAGCTCGTCTCGATCCAAGATGGCATCTAGTTGAACGGACGTATGTCGAGCTCTCTCCTTTCTCCATTGAAACTTGCACACGGAGATTCGCTTACCGCTATGGGGAAGCGAAAGGGTAAACCCAGTGCACTTGTCTCCGCGTGCAGGGTGGAACCAGCTCCGTTTTGGCAGATGACTCTGGCAGAAGTGGGATTGCTGACGACGGGAGCTGGCGGTTTCGCTACAGGTGGTCCGGATAATCTCACTGACCTGAGCGCCGAGGGAGCCTCGTTGAGTCCTCCCCCAATGGCTGTACCCCCAAGGCCAGGAGAGAGGCAGGATTCAGCGGTGGAACGGAGCGAGGTATCCGGGAGTCAGTCCCCTGCGCTTGTTTGCGGAGACCCCGCTGCTTCCTCAACGCCAGAAGGAACACCGATGCAGGTGAGCGTATTGCCTGCAGTGAATCTGAGCGTGTCCTCTGTCGTGCTGGGAGATTTGAAAAGGCCTACAGCTATCACCCTAGAAGTTTTATGGGAAGCGATACAAGGCCTAGATTCCAACGTACAACAGATTGCCCGAATCCTAACGGGAGAACTGGCAGAGGTAAAGCAAACTCAAAAAGATATTTCTCTTAAAGTTGCAGAGCATACAATTAAAATGAATGTTTTGGACAATGACTTTAAAGCAGTGAAATCTTCAATAGAAATGTTGATGAAAAGTTTCAACTTTCAGCAGCGTAAAATAGATTTCCTTGAAAACCAAATTAGCATAAATAACTTACGTTTTCTTAACTTTCCAAAATCTCCACATCCCAGCACTGGAAATGTTGAGGAAATATGTGCATGAGATATTGGGTGTCCCCTCTGAAAGATTCCCTCCTATTATTAGAGTACAATATATTTCTGGTGCAAGAAGGGGTGATATTCCTCAAAATCCTCAAGCTGCTACAAATTTAACTGACTTCCTAGAAAGTTCTATGGAGGTCATAACTGAAAGAACCACACTGCTTGTTACATTTGCTCTGCAAACAGATCGTAATAACATCTTGAGACTTTATTTTCGCCATATGAACTCCACTTTTCTTGGGTCAAAAATACAGATTTTCCCAGACCTTTCCAAGGATACCCAGAGAAGAAGAAAAGTTTTCCTGTTACTAAAAGAAAGAGTTCTCCGCTTAGGTGGAACCTTTCAATTGAGGTTTCCCTGTAAATGTCTTATCACCATTGATTCTATATCATATATTTTCTTTGACCCAGAAAAATTACAAGAATTTATTACCTCTAAAGAATAATGTTGTAATAAGCACTGTATTAGGCGCTATTCGGCTGCGATTTTCCGTCAGCTCTCTCTGTTCACTTAAATTGTTTTTTGATTTTAGTTATTTTCCTAGATCTTGGATCATAATTTGTGGTCGATATAATGTTGGATAATTTCCGCTTTGAATTGAATTTCCTTTATTTTTGTCTTGATCGATTTATGTTGTATTGCATAAATGTAAATTTGAATAAAGTATAAAAAAAAATTAAAAAAAAAAAAAAACACTAGCCAAAGGACAATGGTGCAGGAAATCGCTGAATTACCTAGGGTATGAAATTTCTGCGGAGGGTCTGCGACCTCAGAAGAAGCGAGTTCAGGCCTTACAGCAGCTGAAACAACCCACTAATCTCACAGAACTTCGTTCCTTTCTGGGATTATGCAATTATTCCAGACAGTTCATAGAGGAGTATGCAGAGATCACCAGACCCTTGGTCAAGTTATTGAAGAAAGATGTGCCCTGATCTTGGGGTCCCGAGCAGGAATCTGCTATGCAGGAGCTGAAGGATCAGCTTAGCCACTTTCTATGCCTTGCGTACCCTGAGGGGGGTCGTGAGTTCTACGTTGACCTGGGTTACTCCAAGCACACCATGAGTGCGGTCTTGTATCAGAAATATGACTCTGATAAGCGGGTTGTAGCCTATGCTAGCAAAGGCCTATTGGAAGTCGAAAAGAAGTATTCAGACTGTGAGAAATCCTTGTGGACCACGGTATGGGCTCTGCAACATTTCAGGAGTTACGTCCAAGGTGAGAAGCTAATCGTGGAAACGTGTCATCAGATTGTTAGTTTCCTGGGGAGCGACCGAATCAAATCCAGTCGGGTGTCCAACAGCAGGATAGTATCCTGGACATTGGCTCGCCAAGGATGGCCTTTAGAGGTAAGGTATGCTCAGAAACATCGCAATGTAGTAGCCCAAGGTATGGCGGACCTGCATGACTGTGCAGGCCATGATTCCCTTGCAGGTACTTCTGAATCAGATGTTCCCCCACAGGAGAAAGAACCTCATCTACATCATTTGTATGATGAGAAGATCTGTGAGACCATGCCTAAGGTCTATGTGGATGGTTGTGCCTACCGCCGTGATACAGACCATGAGTTGGTTGCGGGTGTGGGAGTGGTATGGAATCCAGCCATTCCTGAAGAGACTTTGAAGCACAGCTTGGGTTCCCAGACAAACCAGTATGCTGAGATAGTTGCAGCCCTGGTGGCCGTACAGTCTGCAGTTCAGAGAGGAATTAGGGAACTAGTCATATGCACTGATTCAGATTATGTGAGACAGAACTTTGTCTCTCATCTGCCCATTTGGAAGCAGAACAACATGCTAAATTCTAAAGGAAAACCAGTACATCATGGAAATTTGATTCTGGCTCTGGATCAACTGGTACGAGACCATGACATGACCATCTACTGGAAGAAGGTCAAGGGTCATGCAAAAGGTGATAGTCCTGACAAGATAGGGAACGATCTGGCAGATCTACTCGCGAAGGAAGGTGCGCTCACAGGAGAACTATGGCGGTTCTCAGAACCTGATACATTGGCAGTTCAGGCTGTCACCCGACGGCAAACTAAACAGCTCTGTGAGACTCCTGTGTTACAGTGGAGCAGTGAAGTCCCATCCTTTGATCTTGTCACGGCTCAGAAATCAGATCCGGTGGTTGGAAAATTTTATGAGTACATCCAGAATCCGCAAGAACATCCATTGACAGAAGAGGAGTGTCAAACTGAAGAACTTGGAAAAATTCCGCATTTTTAGGTATAACTTGTCTGGAATGTTTTTACGTTTGGGGAGCGTGCCAGGTGCCCTTGACCTGGATTGGCCACTGTCGGTGACAGGATGCTGGGCTAGATGGACCTTTGGTCTTTCCCAGTATGGCACTACTTATGTACTTATGTACTAACTGAGTAACATAGTAACATAGTAGATGACGGCAGAAAAAGACCTGCACGGTCCATCCAGTCTGCCCAACAAGATAACTCACTTTTGCTGCTTTTTGTGTATACCCTACTTTGATTTGTACCTGTGCTCTTCAGGGCACAGACCGTATAAGTCTGCCCAGCACTATCCCCGCCTCCCAACCACCCACCCCTCCTCCCAACCACCGGTTCCGGCACAGACCGCACAAGTCTGCCCAGCACCATCCCCACCTCCCAACCACCAGCCCCGCCTCCCAACCCCGGCTCCGGCACAGACCGTACAAGTCTGTCCAGCACTATCCCCGCCTCCCAACCACCAGTCCCGCTGCCCACCACCGGCCCTGGCACAGACCGTACAAGTCTGTCCAGCACTATCCCCGCCTCCCAACCACCAGCCCCGCCTCCCGATCCTGAGGATCCATTCCTTCGGCACAGGATTCCTTTATGCTTATCCCACGCATGTTTGAATTCCGTTACCGTTTTTATTTCCACCACCTCCCGCGGGAGGGCATTCCAAGCATCCACTACTCTCTCTGTGAAAAAATACTTCCTGACATTTTTCTTGAGTCTGCCCCCCTTCAATCTCATTTCATGTCCTCTCGTTCTACCACCTTCCCATCTCTGGAAAAGGTTCGTTTGCGGATTAATACCTTTCAAATATTTGAACGTCTGTATCATATCACCCCTGTTTCTCCTTTCCTCCAGAGTATACATGTTTAGTTCAGCAAGTCTCTCCTCATACGTCTTGTAACGCAAATCCCATACCATTCTCGTAGCTTTTCTTTGCACCGCTTCAATTCTTTTTACATCCTTAACAAGATACGGCCTCCAAAACTGAAAAATACTCCAGGTGGGGCCTCACCAACGACTTATACAAGGGGCATCAACACCCCCTTTCTTCTGCTGGTCACACCTCTCTCTATACAGCCTAACAACCTTCTAGCTACGGCCACCGCCTTGTCACACTGTTTCGTTCTCCTTCAAATCCTCAGATACTATCACCCCAAGATCCCTTTCTCCGCCCGTACCTATCAGACTCTCCCCGCCTAACACATAGGTCTCCCGTGGATTTCTATTCCCTAAGTGCATCACTTTGCATTTCTTCGCATTGAATTTTAATTGCCAAACCTTAGACCATTCTTCTAGCTTCCTCAGATCTTTTTTCATGTTTTCCACTCCCTCCGTGGTGTCCACTCTGTTACAGATCTTAGTATCACCCGCAAATAGGCAAACTTTACCTTCTAACCCTTCGGCAATGTCACTCACAAATATATTGAACAGAATCGGCCCCAGCACCGATCCCTGAGGCACTCCACTACTCACCTTTCCTTCCTCCGAGCAAATTCCATTCACCACCACCCTCTGGCGTCTGTCCGTCAACCAGTTCCTAATCCAGTTCACCACTTCAGGTCCTATCTTCAGCCCCTCCAGTTTATTTAAGAGCCTCCTGTGGGGAACCGTGTCAAAAGGTTTGCTGAAATCTAAGTAGATTACGTCCATAGCTCGTCCCTGATTCAATTCTCCTGTCACCCAATCAAAGAACTCAATGAGATTCGTTTGGCACGATTTCCCTTTGGTAAAGCCATGTTGTCTCGGATCTTGCAACTTATTGGCTTCCAGAAAATTCACTATCCTTTCCTTCAGTATCGCTTCCATTACTTTTCCAATAACTGAAGTGAGGCTTACCGGCCTGTAGTTTCCAGCTTCTTCCCTATCACCACTTTTGTGAAGAGGGACCACCTCCGCCGTTCTCCAATCCCTCGGAACCTTTCCCGTCTGCAAGGATATATTAAACAAATCTTTAAGAGGACCCGCCAAAACCTCTCTGAGCTCCCTCAATATCCTGGGGTGGATCCCGTCCGGTCCCATGGCTTTGTCCACCTTTAGCTTTTCAAGTTGTTGATACACACTTTCTTCCGTGAACGGTGCTGTATCCACTTCATTCTCAATTGTATTATTTCCAGTCCATCGCGGTCCTTCTCCAGGATTTTCTTCTGTGAAAACAGAACAAAAGTATCTATTTAGCAAATTTGCTTTTTCTTCATCATTTTCCACATAGCGGTTCGCAGTATCTCTCTATACATCTAGAGAGAAGTTTGAGATCCGCCAGGACCTGCTTATTCGGATGAGTAAGCATGGCATTGAGCAATGGGTTGTGCCTCAGACGTATCGTGGCATCATGTTGCAACATGCTCATGATGAACCATGTGCAGGACATAGAGGAGAAGGCATCATCTATGAGACCTTGAAGCAAGTGGCTTATTGGCCCCATATGTGTCAGGATGTGAAGCTATACACACGAGGTTGCCTGACCTGTTGTCGTTTCCAGCCATCTTCACCATCCCCTCAGGAAGAAGGGTATTGTTATGCCCTGGTCAGACATCCAGATTGATTGGGTCGGACCTGTGGTTCGATCCACCCGAGGCAACAAGTACATGCTTACTGTCACCTGCATGTTCACCAAGTGGGTGGAGTGCCTACCTGCACCCAATTGCACTGCTGAGACTACGGCTACCTTACTACTGAATCATGTGTTCAGCCGGTGGGGTTTGCCAATGTGAGTGGATTCAGACCAAGGATCTCAGTTTACCGCAGAAGTGATCCAACACATGTGGAAGATGCTAGGAGTGAAGAGTAAACTACACATTGCCTACCGACCGCAGTCCTCAGGACAAGTGGAAAGAGCTAATCGTACCATCGTCACCATTCTGAAGAAGTATGTGTCATCTTCAGGTAAGGATTGGGACATGAAGTTACCATTGGTCCTCATGGCCATCCGTGCCTCACCTCATCGGTCTACAGGAGTGTCACCTTTTGAGATGATGACAGGTAGGGAAATGATGTTACCAATTCATTTGCTTTACAGGACTAATGATGTGAACTTGTCCAGTGCTACTTCCTCTCATGAGTACGTCACCCATTTGCGTCAGCATTTGCAAAGTGCCTTTGCCCAAAAGAACTTGGAAAGTAGGGCGAGAGGTAGAAAAGGTTACTATGATCAAGGGACTACCTCCAAAGAATACCAAATTGGCGACAAGGTATTCTATTTCAATTTTGGCAGAAACAAGGTAAAAGAGAAGAAATTTCTGCCCAGTTGGCATGGTCCTTTCCCTATAGTGGAAAAAGCTTCACCTGTGGCTTACCAAATTCGCCTCAGGAAAAATTCTCAAGGTGAAGATAACCTTAAATGGGTCCACATCAATCAGTTGAGACCATGTCATCCCAGTCATTTGGTTCCAGATACATGCATTGTTGAAATGACCCAAACTAACCATGAAGCAGAATAGCTTCGTTTTCTTTTGTTTTTCAGCTACAGAGAAAAAAACAAAACCTTGAAGATTCGGTGCAGTTGCCAAGTAGATTGATCCTGTTTCCGTTCCTGATGTCATTCTTCAAGATGTTCCTGACGCCCTGCTTCCTAATCCATTGGTGGTTTTCAACATTCCTTCCCCTTGTTCCTCATGATTTCCATTGTTTAATCCCAACTGTTGGATTTTCTTTGCCCAAGAATCATTCTTCTTGTTGGGGGGAATTTGTTTGGTTTTATTTTTATTTCAACCGATCAAGTGTTCTTGAAAGTGAAGTTTTGGATGTGTTTATTTGTTTTTGGGACATTTCATTGACTTTCTTTTTGAACTGTGTCCAATGCTTATGTTTGAAGATTTTCTTCATCATCACCAATACGTGGACCATATTGTTCCTGTTTGATGTCTTCTTGATGTGAGAAGTTGTCCATTTCCACCTCATCATTCATCACGGTCCATCCTATTGACTTTGGTTTGGACATTATGTCATTTTTACAGTCTAAAGACTCTCATACCATTGACTTTGTTAGACTTTGTGGAGGTCAACCATGAGTAACTCTCCACTATGCAACATCTTAGTTTCCATTTTCATATTCCGTACTAATTTTGCTAATGCTTTTGCCATGCATTTTATAGTATCATGATGATTTGATGTTGATTATAATTTCATGTGTTAAGACATAGCTGCTAACACCCTAAGAGTGTTCTAGTATTAGTAGTTTGCTGTATTAGCATTTTGAAACTACGTTTGAACAATGCGTATGATTTTATGAAGTATTTGCTTCTAGTTATCATTGATAGCGTGTTAGTATTGAGTTAATGACATTTACTGTTTTTATGTCCTCAATCTTGACCATGAGTCTGACTTAACCAGTCTAGCTGTATTACTAGTTAGGTTGGACAAGGCTTTTACTCCTTTATAGTAAATTCCATCTCCAAGGGGGTAATATGTAGGAGTATTTCCCTGTGTGTCTCACCTTGCGGGCCATGGCCTGTATAATCCTATGACAGCAAAATGGAGGCTGTAAACTCTGACCCGCACATCTCTGTGTCAGCAAGAAACAGCTTTGCAGCTTGTGAAAAATTACAGCAGAAGCTCAACACCAAGGACATGCTGTGGGCAAAGCAGGCCCCCTTATCTCCCTGAGAGGCTGGCTCCAGCAAGGCAGGTGAGAAACAGAAAATGCATACCAAAATGTAACAACTTGAAGGTCAAGAACAACGAACTGTTCTTGCCACGCAGTGAACCGAGGAGGATCCAGATTGGTTCCTGCAGCCACCGGACCAAGAGGTACGGGGAGAGCGGGAACAAAGAGAGGAGTTATTCGGAAGCCTTGGAAGAAGGTGGAGGTGAAAATAAGACCAGTGAGACCTAATAAGGTCCACCAACTGATGAACTGTGTATCTGGAGGAAAGTATCGTGGTTCAGCTGTATCAGCACGGAGTGGCCTGTGCCCTCCTTATCTGCTGCAGAGTTCCCTTCCAGCTGCGACTGAGACTCGCTGTGAATCCAGCTTGAGTCTGAGGAGTATCCTGTGCAAATCCTGAGAGACTGCCACGAAGGTCAACTTGGTGAGAGACATGCCAGCTTATTTTCGAAAGAGACGGACGCCCATCTTCCGACACAAATCGGGAGATGGACGTCCATCTCAAAAACAGGTATAATCGAAAGCTGAATTTGGACGGCCCCAACTGCTTTCCGTCAAGGGGACGGGCGAAATTCTCGGGGGCGTGGCTGAACGGTAGCGAAGGCAGGATAGGGGCGTTCCGGGGCGTGGTTAACAGATGGACCTCCGCGCCTGATAATGGAAAGAAGCAAGACGTCCCCGACGAGCATTTAGTCCACACAAAGTTGGTCCTGTTTTTTTCACGACCAAGCTTCCAAAAAGTGCCCAAACTGACCAGATGACCACCGGAGGGAATCGGGGATGATCTCCCCTGTCTCCCCCAGTGGTCACTAACCCCCTCCCACCCTAAAAAGCAAACTGTTTAAATATTTTTTCCAGCCTCTATGTCAGCCTCAAATACCATACCTAGCTCCATGACAGCAGTATGCAGGTCCCCCGAGCAATTTTAGTTTAGTTGGTGCTGCGCGGGACCCATGCAGAGAGCAAAAATCGGAAGTTGCAGTCAGGGACGTCCAAAAAAACCCATGCAAGTGCAGTCAGGGACGTCCAAATTAAAACAATAGTAATAGGGGGATTCAAACCAGCCACCTTCTGATTACAAGACTTGTGCTCTAACCACTGCACCACTTACTTAGATGTTCCTTCCCTTTCCATTAAGTCCCTCCAAGTTTCTGTCAGCCAATCACAGCTCATTTACCTGTCTATCTCTAGAGTCGACACAAATTATGGGATTTCAGCGGGCCGAACCGTATAATCGAAACCGAAGATAGACGGCTATCTCGTTTCGATTTTACGGTTTGCTCCGCCTCTTCGTGGAGCCGTCTCCGGAGATGGACGTTTTTACACATGGGCGTTCGCGTTCGATTATGCCCCTCATGGTGATCTATTCCCTATCAGTCGGGGGCTAGTTAGTGGTATTTACCTGAGCAGAAGGCTGGTGCCGTCATACTTGTGATCAGGAGAAGCTGCTAATAACTGTACTACCTCGTAACATAGTGTGACTGATCAGTGGTGTAATTTTATCTGGTAACCAGTAAGAATTACTGTTTAGTAGTGTGACGTATGAGTGTAATTTTTATCAGCCAGTAATTTTGTATTCAGCCAAAGCTTTGCAGAGTTCTATTTTGTATACCTTAGCTCTATTTTCTTACCTGATATACCACAATAAATCTAATATATATATATTCAGCTTGCTTTTCTAGTCGCATTCCTTTCTCTCGGAAGAACTGTAAAGGCTCTAATCCAAGGTTCCCGCCCCCTAGACCGAGTGCTGAGCAGTCTGTGTGCAGATAGTTTTGTTTGGGAATTTATTACCTGTGATAACGATCCTACAATATGCAAACTCCAATATAAGGGAAACTCCGCACGTAGGCCCCGCAGGCATGACGGCCATGCGTCACAGCCGGCCATGCGTCACAGCCGGCTATGTGTGGAGCCATTAGACATGGCAAGACGTGCACGTACTGACCTATCCATATATGGAATGGCGAACCATATATGGAGCCTTGCGTGTAAGGTCGGCCATCACGCATGGCCGGCCATATAAGGCGAGGCACGTTTTCCGTTCTTCAATTAAAAGTATGGCTATGAGAAGGGAGCCTAACTTCTCTGTGGCAGAGAACGTGATTTTAATACACCTGTGCTTGAAGCACAGGTGTATAATCTTCCCCTACCACCACCACCTGCCTCCCAGGGCTCGCTGCATCCGAACCTGGGGTGAGATCAGGGACAGGTTACAGAGGTAAGTGTTTCGCACCCCCCCCCCCCCTCCTGTAGCTACATATATAAGAGCTCCCTCAGCAGTGTAAGCACAAACTGTAGTCTACAGTCAAGGGTAATCAGTGATATGTGTACATGCACATTCATTAATATAATCTAGGTACTAGAAAAAAGGAGGTACCGGCGCATCCGGTTACAGAGCCCTCACATGATCAGGGCAGTGAGAAGGCGTCTCAGGGATCAACGTAAGTATTATAAACAGGGCACCTGTACTCATTTGTAAATGTGTTTCATAATGCAAATGTCCTGTACAATATCAGTTTCCATGTGACTAATAAGCAAGTAGTTAAGTCATAACATCTTTGTCCCAGATCAAGGCCTGAGGTATGGCTGCTACTTCCAAATAACCTCCTGTGAGATGGCATGCCTCATTTCTGTATCCCCCTTTTCTGGGGTGGATACCATTTCATGGTATTCCTGCCTGAGGTCCTACTCTTAGTGGATGTCATTGCCTCATATTAGTTATGTGCTTCCCCCACCCCACCAAAAAAAATCCCACAAACCCAAAATAGTCAGCCAACCATAGTCACAAATCATAATGCAAACATGCTGCTGAGCACTGAGTGTGGTCTGCCTGTGTACTCTGAGTCACACCAGCATCCAGGGTTCCCTGTCATCTCATCTCATGTATCTCACACCCCATCCCCCGCCTCAGGCCAGCCAGCTCCTGCACTATGTAAGCTATGTTGGATGTGCTGATGGCAAAAACAATCCTGTTACATACACAGGGGGCCAGCAAGAGGCCCAGCTGGAGGAAGAGGAGGAGGAGGCCCAGCTGCAGGAAGAAGAGGCCCAGCTGCAGGAGGAGGAGGCCCAGCTGCAGGAAGAGAAGGAGGAGGCCCAGCAGGAAGAAGAGGAGGAGGCCTGGGCAGACATGCCTCCCCTTGAGGGGGATGATGAAGGGCCCACACCCCCCGCCCTCTCCACCTAGGATTACCATATGGCTCCAGATAAAGGAGGACAGATTGAGCCAGTCTGGGCTTTACTTCCATTGCTTTCAATGGAAGCAAAACCCGGACTGGATCAATGTGCCCTCTTTTTTCTGGAGCCATATGGTAACCCTATGACTCCACCCCATCCCCATCCCCACCCCCATCCCCTGCCCCAGCACTGCGCCTCCTGCAGCAACTGGTTGATGGGCAAAACCAGTTGCTCAATACCCAAAAGTTGCTGCAGGAGGTGTCAGCAATGAGGCAGGAGATGGGGGCAATGTGGCAGGTTAATGAGCAGCACCATAGGGCAGTGAGGCTGCTCCTCGTGCTGCTCATTAGCCTGCTGTACACGGCCATTCAGAGAGGACATGCCCATCATTGAGGGACATTTGGGGGGGGGAATTGGACAGTATAAAATGTTTTGTACATATTTGGGATCTTGCCGGGTATTCTGACCTAGATTGGCCACTGTTGGAAACAGGATGCTGGGCTCGATGGACCTTTGGTCTTTCCCAGTATGGCAATATTTATGTACTTATGTTATAGTTTGTGAATTCTGAAATAGAAGTTAATATTTTTCATATAACAGGGTGTGTGTTTCTACTTTGTGCACTACATATTATCAAATGCTGGGGTTGATGTGAGAGGAGGCAGCAATATGGATTGCATGACAGGTGAACTGTGACACAGAAACTTTGGTACATATGTGTGATGTGTGGCCATACAGAAGGCCACCTGTTCCATCCAAACTGCATGGCTGTATGGCAAGGGGGGAGGCTGGGTGTGTGTTTCTGTTGAGGAACACAAATGCGCATCCAGGCTCTCCCCCCCCCCCCCCCCCTTATCATACAGCGCCACAGCACAGAGTTGTGTAAATAATAGGTATGTTGTCTAGCACTAGTGAGCTGCCAAGTACAAAGTTGCAGATAACCATAGGTAGCGCCTAAATGATGTTTGCTCTCTGATCACCAGACACACTTACCGACAACCAAACCACATTGGTGGGGGCCACAAAGGAGCTACAAACAGCTGGGTCATCTTTTCACATTGAGCACTGGTATATAGTGGTGAGGAGAAAAGGGAAAGCAATGGTAAAAGCATTAGATGGATGTTTACTTCATCAAATTGCAATATAATACATCAGGTACAGAAGGGCATATAAATATATATTTTTGTATTTATTTGGGTTGTGCTCACAGCTTTTTCAGTAGTAGTTCAAGATGAGTTACATTCGGGTACTCTGGAGAGCTCTAAGTTTGCACCAGAGGCAATGGAGGGTTAAGTGATTTGACCAAAGTCACAAGGAGCAGCACTGGGATTTGAACTAGTAACCTCTGGATTTCAAGGCTGGTGCTTTAACCACTAGGCCACTGCAGCCACCAGGCTGTAGCCACCTGCAGGTAATTTGGATTAGGAACTGTAACCAGAAACCCTCTCCCTCACCATGACTTAAGGGCTCAGTACCTGTGGCCACCTTGAAAATAGTTTGCAGGCTAGAATTTAGAAATGTTGTTGTTCCATAACTATGGATGATTGTAGGATTGTGTTGAATAATGTGGAAAAGACATTCAGTGCATATATACTCCCCCTTCCCCACACCCAACAACCTTGACAATGGGTGGGCACTTCATAAAAGGGGACTGGGGTTCACCACAAAAAGGATCATGGAACCTAGCGGGGAGACACATGAGGTGGAAAGCGGGAAAAACTACCTGCTGTGGATACCCTTGAACCTGGTGAAAGTAGAGGTAAGATTTAAATCCAAAGAACAGAGACAGAATGGGGAGCCCTTGCCCATGAGTGATGCACACACACAAGAGGAGCCTCTTCCCCTCCTGCACCCCACAGGCAGCCACACCCGAATGTGTCCAATAGAGAACAAGACATCTGTACAATGAATTGGGTAGAACCAATCATGGCTCTCAGAGCCCAGTGTATTACAGTCAGTGGTGTGCTGGAGCCGGCTCGCTCCGGCTCGCAAGAGCCGCTTGTTAAATTTTGACAGCTCTTGCGAGCCGGTTGTTGTTTGGGGCGAGCCGGATCCATTGCAGGAGGTAAGCATGGCAGGAGGGCGCCATGCTTACCTCCCCTCCCGCTCTCAAACATGCCCAGCGATTGCCCTTCGCCCCCACCGTCCCCTCCCGCTCCCATCCATCTTTTTTAAATGCCTCCTCGCCGTTGAAGCGCCGCATTAAAGCCCTGCTGCTGCTGCCCAAGCTTTTCCTCCATTTGCTGTAGTTCACGTGAACTTCGTGCCCTTAGTCCCGCCTTCTGACGTATGATGTCATACGTCAGAAGGCGGGACTAAGGGCACGAAGTTCATGCAAACTGCAGCAAACAGGGAGGGAAAGCTAGAGACGGGCAGCAGGACTTTAACGTGGCGCTTCAACAGCGAGGAGGTATTTAAAAAAGATGGATGGGAGCAGGAGGGGATGGTGGGGGTGAAGGGCAATCGCTGAGCATGTTTGGGAGCGGGAGGGGAGGGCAGGGGAGGGAGGAGAATCGCTGGACATGAGATCGGAGCGGGAGGGGAGGGAGGAAAATCGCTGGACATGAGATGGGAGCGGGAGGGCAGGGGAGGGAGGAAAATCATTGGACATGGATGGGAGCGGGAGGGGAGGGAGGAGAATTGCTGGACATGGATGGGAGCAGGAGGGAAGGGCAGGGGAGGGAGGAGAATCGCTGGACATGGATGGGAGCAGGAGGGAAGGGCAGGGGAGGGAGGAAAATCGCTGGACATGAGATGGGAGCAGGAGGGGAGGGCAGGGGAGGGAGGAGAATTGCTGGACATGGATGGGAGCAGGAGGGAAGGGCAGGGGAGGGAGGAGAATCACTGGACATGGATGGGAGCAGGAGGGAAGGGCAGGGGAGGGAGGAAAATCGCTGGACATGAGATGGGAGCGGGAGGGAAGGGCAGGGGAGGGAGGAGAATTGCTGGACATGGATGGGAGCAGGAGGGAAGGGCAGGGGAGGGAGGAGAATCGCTGGACATGGATGGGAGCGGGAGGGGAGGGCAGGGGAGGGAGGAGAATCGCTGGACATGGATGGGAGCAGGAGGGAAGGGCAGGGGAGGGAGGAGAATCGCTGGACATGGATGGGAGCAGGAGGGAAGGGCAGGGGAGGGAGGAGAATCGCTGGACATGGATGGGAGCGGGAGGGGAGGGCAGGGGAGGGAGGAGAATCGCTAGGCATGGATGGGTAGAGGGGGGCATGGGAGAGAAAATAATTGCTGGGCATGGATGGATAGAGGGGGGCAGAGGAGAGAAGACAATTGCTGGGCATGGATGGATAGAGGAGGACAGGGGAGAGAGGAGAGTTTCAGGACATGGATGGAGGGGAGGGAAGGGAGAGAGAAGAAATGCTGGACATGGAGGGAAGATAGAGGAAGGAGATTAGATGAGGGAAAAGGAAGTGAGGAGAGAAACTGCACATGGATGGAGAAAATAGGCAGAAGCTGGATCTGAGGCAGCCATGGGCAAAGAAAGTGTTAACTCTGAGAAATGATATTAAAAGCTTGAAGTTTGAATTCTAATTTTTTACCTTGCAACTAAAGTGAAGAAATGCCAGATGGTTCATATTATTTCAATGTCTAGCTTGCCGAGCAAAAGGTTAAAAAGGTCAGAGACAGGAATTTCTTTCACCCTTGTGAATAATAAATGCTAGCTCAACATCTGTATACTGTTAGGCATACTGTAGTTTAAAGCTGAAATAATTTCAGAAGTTCTTGATATGTAGATTTTGTTATAAGGAGATAGCTTAGATATATAGACCATTATAAGTATGTAGAATATGTCTTATAAGGATGCTTATTTTAGAATATGCTGTATTCTGTGTAAATTAATAAGTCTGTGTAGAATGTCTGTTAAATTCTGTATTACTCTTTGTCTGCTGTTTGAGAGGTCTAAGCAAGGACTGCAGTGAAGAGGCCAACATGTGTTTTAAGTTATCTGCAGTTCTGGCTGGTTCAATGTATAAGCTGATAGGTGAAAGAGGTCAGGACTAGTCAGCTCTCTTCTCCTTGATTAATTATAGGTAAAATGTAGAAATGGTCTTGAAAGTAATAACCTGATATGTATGCTATTAAGTAAGATTGGCCCTTGACCCCTTTAATGAATGCCAGAGTTTAGTTAGCAGTTAGTACTAGGAATATGAGAAATCAATCATAATAACATGTAAGAGACTGGAGCCCAAATGTCTGGTGTAAGGGGCCCCAGGTCACAGGTCAGTTTAGGATGTCTGGAACCTATGTAACTGATATTTGTATGGAGCTGATTGGTTGAGGCAAGGTAATCAATCTATTCCTTAACCAATTGGAGAGTAAGGGGGCTAGGCTAGGCTAGATAGAACTGTATTTAAGTGGGAGAAGAAGCAGGTTACGTCAGAAGGAGCTCAGAAGAGAAAGAAGGACAGAAGGAACAGACAGAAGAAGGAGAAGACAGCATAAGAAGAGAAGCAGCTGAGACAGAAGCCACAAAGACACAGAGAGCTGAGAGAAAGACAAAGAGAGCTGAGAAAGAGAAGAAGAGACTTAATGCTGATGTTCTACTTTGTTTGCTGGCAAATAAAGAAGATTTCTCTCTCATTCTGGTGTGCTGTCTGACTCCTGAAGTATCATAAATTCATGCATCAATTCCTGCAACAATTCTTGGTGGCAGCGGTGGGATACTGAATCCTGCATTAATCCCAGCACCCAACTGACTGGAGAACATTCGCCGGGTATGTATTCTGTATTCTGTATTGTAATTCTAGCTAGAAAATTGTAAACCAGCCCCTCAAAAATTGGGGGAAGGAGAGCCTGATCAACTCTCAGCGAAGGCCCTAGTACCTTCTAGTCGTGGGGACTAGAAGCGAAAACGCTTGAGCTTATCTGTATCTGAGAAATTTGAAATTGTTGGGTGGGATTTTCTGTATGGAATGTGTGATGCGTGAATGATTAACTGAGTGCGGACTTCTTATAGCTGCGTTTCCAATTAACGCGAGTTCAATTGGCCAGCTACGGAAGGAAGCGATTGCTGTCTGTCTACCTAGTGTCTCGAGAGTGCGGACCCCTTACTGCACTCTCAAAAATTCCCTCCCCCTTTGTGTGTTGTAACTGTAAGCATTATGGGTGGGAAATCGTCTAGACAAATTGCTACCCCCCTAGATTGTATGCTTAAGAATTTTAAAAAAGGATTTTTAATTAATGACTATGGACAGACTTTAAGCTCAAGTACTCTAAGAACCTTGTGTGAAGTTGAGTGGCCATCTATGGGAGTGGGGTGGCCCCCTAGTGGCAGCTTAGATATTGAAGTAATCCGGAAGGTCTACAGCATAGTTGTAGGAGAACCAGAATATTCTGAACAACTCCCCTATATAGATTCCTGGGACAGCCTTGTGACTGACCCTCCCTCTTGGTTGAAAACTTATATGGGATCCCCAGTAAAATTCATGTTGGGCCGCGTTCAAAGAAAGATTAGAAAATCTAAACTAGAGGAGGGAAAGAGCCCCAGGAAGCCTACCACTCAATCGGTGGCTTCCGCCCCTACCCTGTCTGAGAAACCCATACTCTCTGATGACCCCTCAGACCTTGAGCCACCACCTTATGGCCCATTGTTGGGGTTCCGTGCCGCCCCTAGAGATCCACGCCGCCCAGCCCAAGCTTCTCCAGTACAGGCTTCTCCGGATAGTTCCTCCCCCACTGTGCGAACCCCACCACATCCTAGGTTGGACTTTTCAGCCAGTCTCTACCCTCCTCTGCCACATCCTTCCCTGTTAACCTCCGAAGACCCGCTTTGGGCTGCACCCCCTGACTCCTCAACTCCCGACAGCCCAGCCTTTCCCTCTAGTACCCCTACCCACTCATCAGGGGCCCGGCATCCCTTTCAATGGACTGACTCACCTGTGACCACCTCTCAGTCTATGAGTACCCCTCCCCATCCCTCAGGGTTTCAACCTACCTCCCCTGAATGGGTTAGACCCGCTGCAATCACTTTTGAGCATGATAGGAGGGTAGCTCCTAGCTCTACCTCAGATTCCATTCCCACCTCCTCGAGAGTTCTGCCACTCCGTCAGGTAACTACCACTTGACCGGATCCTAATAATCAGGGTCAGGTTATACAGGCACAGGCCTATCAGTATGTACCCTTCACAACCACCGATCTCCTGAATTGGAAGACGCATTACCCCTCTTATACTGAAAAGCCTCAGGCAGTGGTGGACCTAGTGGCTAGCATTATGGCCACCCATAACCCAACCTGGACTGATTGTCAACAACTTCTCCTGACCCTCTTCACAACTGAGGAGAGGCGGAAGATTTTGCAAAATGCTGAGGCCATCACGCGAGTGCGTGCCCCCGAGGGGACACAGAACCTAGAGGAATGGGTTAGAGCTCGGTTTCCTCGCGCAGCTCCAGTTTGGGATCCAAATAATGGGCAGCACTATGAACTGTTGTCTGGCTATTGCCGGGACTTGCTGGAAGGTATGAGGAAAGGCATAAAGAGGCCCATTAATCTGGCAAAGGTCTCTGAAATTCTCCAAGGGGCAACTGAATCCCCTGGGGCCTTTTTAGAGCGACTAATTGAAGCCTACAGAACATACACCCCATTTGATCCTGAAGCACTAGAAAACCAGAGAATGGTGAATAGCGCATTGGTGGCCCAGAGTATGCCAGATATCCGGAAGAAGTTGCAGCGTCAGGAGGGATTCGCAGGGATGAATACCACCCAGCTAATTGAGATCGCAACCAAGGTTTTCATTAATAGAGATCAGGAGGTGCGCCGAGAGGCTGACCGGAAGATGCAGAAGAAGGCCGACCTTTTAGCGGCAGCCATTACTAATTCCACCCTTAATCGAGGTCGACCTCTAGCTAATGGGAAGCCAAAGTGGGACCCCGGACCACCAGCCAGGCCCCGAGATTCCTTCAATCAATCCCGGCCAAGGGGGGAGAATCCCAGACCAAGATTGGAGAGGGACCAATGTGCCTACTGTAAGGAAAGAGGGCACTGGAAAGATGAATGCCCCCAGAGGCGCCAGGGACTGAGAAGGGGACCAGGAGATCGAGGAAGCCGAGGCCGAGTTCGAGAGGGAAGATATGAGCCTGCTGAATCTGACATCATCGGGATAGCCGAGATGGCAGAATGGGACGAATAGGACAGACCGGGTTCCTACAAACTGGGCTCCCAGGAACCTATGGTCAAGTTAACTATAGGGAGCCGCTCAATTCCATTCATGATTGATACAGGAGCTGAACATTCTGTTGTGACGGAGCGATTAGCGCCTGTGTCTGGAAAAACTGTCCGAGTGGTGGGAGCCACGGGGGTGCAGAACCGGAGGCCCTTCCTGACGACCCGTAGATGCCAGTTAGGCTCACACACAGTCACTCATGAATTCCTGTATATGCCAGACTGTCCAATCCCTTTGTTAGGTCGAGACCTGCTGTCCAAGCTTAGGGCCCAAATTTCCTTTGACTCTGATGGCCAGACTTCGGTCTCCTTTCGGCCCCCGATATCCAGCCCTAAGGGTATATTGAGTTTCTGCTGCCCTCTTGAAGAAGAATGGCGGCTGCATCAGTCACAGGGCCAAGTTGACCTACCCCTGGCGGACAGCTTTCAGGTCAGTGGGGTATGGGCAGAAGATAATCCCCCAGGGTTGGCCCGAAATATTCCTCCTGTCCATGTAGACTTACTTCCAAGTGCCCGGCCAATCCATCTTCGCCAATACCCAATTCCCAGAAAGGCTCTGGAAGGGATCCAAGCACACCTGAATCGTCTGTTATCCCATGGAATTATTCGTCCTTGCCAGTCTCCATGGAATACGCCACTGTTGCCAGTTCAGAAGCCAGGGACTGAGGACTACCGGCCAGTCCAAGATTTACGGGTGGTCAACAAATCTACTATCTCATTACACCCTGTAGTGCCTAATCCATATGTTCTGTTAGGATTGATACCTTCTGGAGCTACCCATTTCACGACACTAGATCTAAAAGATGCCTTCTTTTGTATTTGGGTGGCCCCTGCCAGTCAACTGCTTTTTGCCTTTCAATGGGAAAACCCAGTAACAGGAAGGAAGCTTCAGTATACATGGACCCGCCTGCCACAGGGGTTCAAGAACTCCCCCACTATTTTTGGGACAGCCCTAGGACAAGACCTTAAGACTTTTAAATCTGAGCCTTCCAGGCGAGTTTTACTCCAGTATGTAGATGACCTCCTGATTGCAGCAGTGACTCAGGAAGAGTGTTTTGAGGCTACCAGAGAATTGCTGGAGTTACTCTTGGATGCAGGCTATAAGGTCTCACGCTCAAAGGCCCAACTTTGTCAGTCAGAAGTGAAGTATCTGGGCTTTTGTATTTCCCAGGGAAGTCGGAGACTGGATGTCAGTAGGAAGCAAGCAGTTGCTGCAATTCCTCAACCCAAGTCCAGAAGAGAAGTTAGGGAGTTTCTGGGAGCAGCTGGATTCTGCAGAATTTGGATTCCAAATTTTGCATTGATGGCGAAACCCCTTTACCAAGCCACAAAGGGGGGTGAAAAGGAACCATTTGAATGGGGACCTACAGCTCAACAATCCTTCATTGCCATAAAGAAAGCCCTACTCCAAGCCCCTGCGTTAGGCCTTCCTGATGTGGAGAAACCTTTCTCACTGTATGTCCATGAGCGACAGGGGGTTGCTCTGGGAGTGCTGACCCAGATGATGGGATCCTGGCAGAGGCCTGTTGCATACCTGTCTAAACAGCTGGATGGAGTGGCTAAAGGATGGCCAGCCTGCATGAGGGCCATTGCAGCAACAGCCTTACTGGTCCAGGAAGCTGATAAGCTGACCTTGGGGCAAGAACTGGTTGTTAAAGTCCCCCACGCAGTTCTTACCCTCATGGAATATAAGGGCAACCACTGGTTTACAAATAACCGCATGGTTAAGTACCAAGCTAGCTTTTGTGAGAATCCACGGATACACCTGGAAACAGTGGCTACATTCAATCCCGCCACTCTTTTGCCAGCATCTGAGGGACCTCCGGATCATGACTGTATCCAAACCATGGATGAAGTGTACTCCAGTCGACCAGATCTTAAAGATGTTCCGTGGAGGGACCCAGATGTAATTTATTTCACAGATGGAAGCAGTTACGTGGAGAACTCTAAGCGATTGGCAGGCTATGCTGTGGTGACAGAAGACAAGGTGATAGAAGCAAGAGCCCTGCCCCAAGGAACTTCAGCCCAGAAAGCAGAACTTGTGGCCCTCAAACGAGCTCTGGAGCTAGCAGCAGGACTGGTAACCAACATTTATACTGATTCCAAGTATGCCTTCATAACTCTACATGCTCATGGAGCTTTGTATAAGGAAAAGGGACTCATAAATGCTGCAGGCCAACCTGTTAAGTATGGACCTGAAATACTTCAGCTGCTAGAGGCTGTGTGGGCCCCTAAGAAGGTAGCTGTCATTCACTGCAGGGGACACCAAAGGATAGATACTCCAGTGGCCCGAGGGAACCGCCATGCTGATCGGGTGGCCAAGGAAGCTGCTCGAGGACCCCCAGCAAGTACTGTGACTCCCCTGTTCCAAATTCGATTGCAAGAATGGACGCCTATGTATACCCAAATGGAAGAGAAATGGGCTCAAGAGGAAGGTGCGGTAAGGAGACCTGATGGCTGGTTACATCTCCCTGATACCAGAGTTCTGGTGCCACGCCACCTAGCTTGGCCTGTAGTGTCTCAAGCTCATGACCTATCGCACTTAGGGAAAACAGCACTAGCCCGCCTACTCAGTCGAGTAGTGGTGCTGGAAGGATTGGATAGTCTGGTTGCCACTGCCTCTGCCCGATGTATTCTCTGTGCCCAGAATAATGCTCGTCAGGGACCCCGTATTCCACCAGGAGTTCAGTCTAGAGGACTAACACCCTTTGAGTCCCTAGTTATAGACTTCACAGAAATGCCCAGGAGCGGTAGGTTCCGATACCTCTTGGTCATGGTCTGTACCTTTTCTGGGTGGGTGGAAGCATATCCTACAGTCACTGAGAAAGCCACAGAAGTAGCTCGAGCCCTCCTTAGGGATGTCATCCCCAGGTATGGACTGCCCCTTGCCATAGGTTCAGATAATGGGCCCGCCTTTGTTGAAGCTACACTTCAGGCCCTGTCCCGCGCATTGCGCATTGCCTGGAAATTGCATTGTGCCTATCGTCCCCAGAGTTCAGGGCAGGTTGAGCGGGCAAACAGAACCTTGAAAAATAGCCTAGCAAAGATTTGTCAGGAAACCCAACTGAAATGGCCACAGGCACTGCCACTAGCCCTCTTCCGCCTCCGATGCACTCCAACTAAAGGAACAGCCCTCTCTCCCTTTGAAATTGTGTATGGGAAGCCCCCAGCCATTTTGCAGGGAATTAAGGGAGATATAGGGACTTTAGGGTCTGCCCAGGTACAGGAGCAGGTAGCCCTCTTGGGCAAGATAATTTCTGAGCTTCAGTCTTATGTGAGAGAAATAAACCCTGTCCCCTTCCAGGCTCAGGTACATTCCTTCCTGCCAGGGGATAGAGTTTGGGTGAAAGACTGGAGGCTCCAGCCTTTGGGGCCCCGATGGAAAGGACCTTTTACTGTTTTGCTTTCTACCCCTGCAGCTGTGAAGGTCGCAGGGATTACTCCATGGGTCCATTGGTCTCGAATTAAGTCTGCTGACCAGACTGAGCCCAGCATGGATCAGACGGAGCCTAGACAGTGGAGAGCAGAAAGTGATCCAGCGGAGCCATTGAAGTTGCGCTTGACCCGAACCAAAGAATCTACTAGCTGAAAAGAAGGGTCAACTGCATACTGCAGGAGCTGCTGAACTTCGGCTTCACACTGAGACTCTTTCTTGCCTAGATTCTGGCTTTCTTGGAATTTGAGAGCTTGATCCTTGTCAGTTGAGGGTCTATCCCAACTGGTATAAGAACTCAAAGACTGAGAACATTATATGAGAGTAATCTGTGATTAGCACAGACTGTTGAAATATTATTGCTTAATTAGTTTGCTGTATTTGTTTTAGATTAGGAAGAAAGAAAATGTTAGTAGTTTGGATGCTTTTGTTGTTTTCTACTCCTTGCCTCCTTGTTCCTAAAACCCCAACTCGTTCCAACCTTTGGTTACACTCTGTCCAGGAACTAATTAGCCAGACAAAGATTACTTCCCCTTGTATTGTGTGTTCCCGATTTTCTCCTTATACTACAGATGTCCCAGCTGTTCCTGTTCCTGTGCAGCTCCCAGCTCTTATACCTCCCTACTTTTCGAGTTCAGGCCCTTGGAGCCAGGATTATACTTGGTGGTCCTTTTATAATGCTACTTCCCCCTCTGACTCTTCTCTAAGGCCAGTTTTTACGTCTCCCTATCCAGCTTCTGGAGTGTTTTGTTTAACAAGAGACATCTCAACTGTTCTTCCCATTCCCTGTAACTATACTAATGTTCTCCCAGAGAAGGAGGAACCTGTGTGGGTAGTTTCTCCAGGTACTCCTATGTGTCCTACTACCATACCTGTAGATTATGACCAAGGTGATTATCTGGCTCCTAACTATACTACTGAGAAGACTATAGTGTCCCATCCTATTTTCTACTTTCATAAGTCCCCGGGGTATGAAGGGGTTGCATCATATGAGCGGTCTGTTACAATTGGGGATTGGCACCTATGGTGTACAAAGTCTCCATTTCTTCTTCGTTCCCCCTGGGATAGGGGCTCGCATTATGGGCATCCTAATCTCCATCCTGTGCCTACATTTATTGGGAACTTTCGTCGCCCTCTCCTTGGTCATTACTGGCTCTGTGATAATTTCCTCCACATGATTCTTCCCCCCACATATGATTTTTGTGTATTGGTAACTTTGAATTATTTTCCTAAAGTTATTCCTCTTCTCAAACCACCATCCCCGCACCGCTCTAAGCGAGAGGCCTTGTCCTTACCCTCCTCCGTTGCCACAGAGGATGAGGCGATTGAATTAGCCCTTCAGTATATCAATTCTACTTATCCTCTGACTAAAAAGAGACTTGTAGCCCTTTCTGCCACGGCCTGGATTCCAATTGGGGGCCCGGTAGCGGGTATTACTGAACTAGGTATGGCCACCCGGAGACTTCAATCTCTACTCCATGTTCTAGTTCATGAGCTGAACGTGGTAGTCAATGCATTGCAGGATCAAATTAATGAATTAAGTATAGTTTCTCGGTATAACCGTATGGGCCTTGATTATCTCTTTGCAGCCCAGGGTGGCCTCTGCACAGTGCTAAATTCTTCAGAGTGCTGTACTATTGTCATAAATAGGACGCATGTAGTTAGGCATGCCATGGATAAAGTCCTACAGTTGGCCAGCCTTAATGTGGAGGATTACCGAGGAGGATTAGACCTTACCTCCTGGTGGTGGTCATTGACCTCCTGGATACGTCCCTTGTTCATTTCCCTAATAGTCTTAGTTCTAGCAGGGTTGTTGTTTTGTTTCCTGGCCTCATGTGCTTCGGCAGTATGCCGTCGAACCTTAACAAGTAGGGTAATGGTGGTTCATAAGTCTATTCCTAGTTAGGACCACTATAATCTCCAGAGTTTGAGTTGTGAGACTTATCTCTGCATAAGCTGATTTTAGTCTCAAAGGGGGGAATGAGGCAGCCATGGGCAAAGAAAGTGTTAACTCTGAGAAATGATATTAAAAGCTTGAAGTTTGAATTCTAATTTTTTACCTTGCAACTAAAGTGAAGAAATGCCAGATGGTTCATATTATTTCAATGTCTAGCTTGCCGAGCAAAAGGTTAAAAAGGTCAGAGACAGGAATTTCTTTCACCCTTGTGAATAATAAATGCTAGCTCAACATCTGTATACTGTTAGGCATACTGTAGTTTAAAGCTGAAATAATTTCAGAAGTTCTTGATATGTAGATTTTGTTATAAGGAGATAGCTTAGATATATAGACCATTATAAGTATGTAGAATATGTCTTATAAGGATGCTTATTTTAGAATATGCTGTATTCTATGTAAATTAATAAGTCTGTGTAGAATGTCTGTTAAATTCTGTATTACTCTTTGTCTGCTGTTTGAGAGGTCTAAGCAAGGACTGCAGTGAAGAGGCCAACATGTGTTTTAAGTTATCTGCAGTTCTGGCTGGTTCAATGTATAAGCTGATAGGTGAAAGAGGTCAGGACTAGTCAGCTCTCTTCTCCTTGATTAATTATAGGTAAAATGTAGAAATGGTCTTGAAAGTAATAACCTGATATGTATGCTATTAAGTAAGATTGGCCCTTGACCCCTTTAATGAATGCCAGAGTTTAGTTAGCAGTTAGTACTAGGAATATGAGAAATCAATCATAATAACATGTAAGAGACTGGAGCCCAAATGTCTGGTGTAAGGGGCCCCAGGTCACAGGTCAGTTTAGGATGTCTGGAACCTATGTAACTGATATTTGTATGGAGCTGATTGGTTGAGGCAAGGTAATCAATCTATTCCTTAACCAATTGGAGAGTAAGGGGGCTAGGCTAGGCTAGATAGAACTGTATTTAAGTGGAAGAAGAAGCAGGTTACGTCAGAAGGAGCTCAGAAGAGAAAGAAGGACAGAAGGAACAGACAGAAGAAGGAGAAGACAGCATAAGAAGAGAAGCAGCTGAGACAGAAGCCACAAAGACACAGAGAGCTGAGAGAAAGACAAAGAGAGCTGAGAAAGAGAAGAAGAGACTTAATGCTGATGTTCTACTTTGTTTGCTGGCAAATAAAGAAGATTTCTCTCTCATTCTGGTGTGCTGTCTGACTCCTGAAGTATCATAAATTCATGCATCAATTCCTGCAACAGATCCACTGTACAGTCAAGTCTGCAGAGGACCAGAAATGAAGAAGAAAGGAGGAAAGAAAAGAAATAAATGGAAAGGAAGCCCTGGAAACGGAGTCAAGGGAACAGATAGAGAGCAGCAGAATCAGATACTGGGCCAGCATGATCAGAGAAACAAAGTCACCAGACAACAAAGGTAGAAAAAAAATAATTGTATTTTCATTATAGTGTTTGGAATAAGTCCACTTTGAGAATCAGGTGCTGAACATTAAAAGTTTATATTTATTTACTTATTTATGGCATTTTATCCCATATTAAACATGAATTAGATTGGAACCTGGGATCATTTAATTTTTTTTTCCTGGAGAGAGTAATGCATTGCCCCCCCCCCCCCCCCCGGCTATAGCTAGCTCTGCAATTTTGGGGGGGGGCGCAGAGGTAGATGGGGGGGCGCAGAGGTGGATTGGGGGGGTGCAGTGGTGGACGGGGGGCGCCGAGGTGGACCGGGGAGAGAGCCTGTTGTTAAAATTTTACCAGCACACCACTGATTACAGTCCACTGTGGTCTCTTGCATTCCTCTTGACCAGCTGTCCTGCAAGATGCAAGAAGTGTTTGTAGTAGAAAGGGAAGAGTGGGTGAGAGGTATGAACTTACCTTGAACTTGTGCTGCAAGAATCTGTTGGCTCCAAGGGACCAGAAGCTGCCTGCTTCAACAAAGGAGAAAGAGAATTGGGGGCAGAGAGGGAGCACATCACACACAGCAATGAACTCCTGGAGGGTAGAGAATGGAGAGCTGATCGCAAGTAGAAAATGCTAAGCTACCAGCTAACATCCAGTCTGAAACCAAACCCACACACCAGTTATCTTTCAAGAATTGGCAAAACAGTTCCCCCCCCCCCCAACACAAACCAAAACCACAAACAAACAAGTGTACACAAGCATACAGTGGGAAAAACAAGGTTTACTATAACTGGAGCTCAAACGCTTTCAAATGCCACCCCATAATGTAAAGAAATACCTCTGAAGTGCAACACAGACGAGTAAGCTGTTTTAAAGAGGTGCCAATAAAGCAAGTGCAAGCTTTCAAATGGGAACAGCAGCTGTGGACGTTTATCATTATCACCCTTAATCGAAGTGAGGACACCCAAAACAGAGCAGCTAGGACCACCCATATTTCCCAAATCTATAAACGAAATTAAGCCGGCCATCTTCGTTGCAATAATACTGTGAGGCCGGCCAAATCTCAGTATTTTGCCCGGTTTTTTATATGGCCGGCATTGATTTCCGCCGGTAATGGAAACTAATGCCGGCGATCTCAAACCCGGCCAAATGCAAGGTATTTGGTCGTGGGAGGAGCCAGCATTTGTTGTGCACTCATTCCCCTCACATGCCAGGACACCAACTGGGCATCCAAGGGGGCACTTCTAAAAAGTAAGAAAAAAATTACAATACCTCCCAGGTGCATGGCTCCCTTCCCTTGGGTGCTGAGCCCCCCAAAACCCACTCCCCACAATTCTACACCATTACCATAACCCTTTGACATTTGAGGCTGGCATAGAAGCTGGTAAAAGGAGGTTTTTATTTTTATTTTTGTAGTGTGGGAGGGGGTTGGTGACCACTGGGGGAGTATGGGGAGGTCATCCGCCATTCCCTCCGGTGGTCATCTGGTTAATTGGGGCACCTTTTTGAGGCTTGGTCGTGAAAATAAAAGGACCAAGTAAACCCTGTGAAATACTGCTTAACACCGCTTTTTTTTTTCCATTATCCGCGAAAGCCAGCCATCTGGTAGTTACGCCCATGTCCCGCCTTCGCTACGCCACCGACACGCCCCCTTCAACTTTCACCAGTGAAGCAACGGGAAAGTGGCGATGTTGTCAAAAATGCCGCTTTCGATTATACCGATTTCGCCGCTTTTAAGAAATCGCCAGCCATCTCCCGATTTATGTCGGGAAATGGCCAGCGATCACTTTCGAAAATAAGCAGGATAGGCAGATATGGAGTCATAACAAAGATATGTGTAGCAAGAGAATACTATAATGTAAGAGGGAAAATTTGCTGTTGACCATGAAAGCAGATAATGAAGGAGACATAACTTTAGTTGCTAGGAAGATGGTTTTTGCAAAGTAGGATAATCTTACTGACCTTACTTATTATAAACAAATATGTTATGAAGAACTTTGCTTCTGTAAAGATAGAATTTGCTAGAATGTGCTGGAATATGAGAGAAATGCTGATTTTGTACTTCTAATACTAGCCTATGAGAGAAATGCTGACTTTGTACTTCCAAGAGAAAAGAGTATAAAAGGAAAATTATGGAGAAAGGCAACCAGAGAGCTAATGCCAGAGGTCACATTTGTGTCCTGGCTGCTGTCTCATATGAGAATTAATTAATTAACTAATTATATTGCTTATTTTAATTGTATTCCTGATTGGTAAGTGTAATAAACAATTACTCTAGCCTTTGCTGTCTTTCTGTCTCTCCACCATAACTCCTGGAGTCCCGGACATTCCAGGTTACAGGTAACTAGTACCTTTATATCTGGGAGAGGGCAGAAAGATAAACAGGTACCGGGTGGGGGGTGGGTCCATCAAACCCCTGACTGATAAGGTGCAGGGTATCAGGGATTTCCCCCTACCCGCCAACAAAAAGCAAATGCGTAGATTTGCAGAGATTTCAAGCTCCTTCACAGACATGCTCAAGAAGGGCCACCCCAATACCTTAGTATGGGGAGAGAAAGGGAAACAGGACTTTAACACTCTTCAAAATATCTTATGTAAGGAACCCAATTTGAAAGGGGTACATTTTGTGAAACCCTTTCTTCTACAGATGGATGCCTCCGAAATGGGGCTGGGGGCGGTGATATCCCAGGAGTTTGGGCAAGAGGAACACCCGGTCTTGTTTTTAAGTAACAAATTAACACCTGCAGTGTAGAACAATACTATGCAGTAATAGAGAAGGAGTGCCTAGCTGTTGAAAGGGCAGTGGAAGCATTGAAGTATTATTTGCAGGGCCGTCCATTTACCCTTATTACAGATCATGCCCCTCTAAAATGGCTGCAACAGATTTGGGGGCACAACAGCCGTCTTACTAGATGGTATCTAGCCCTACAGGCCTTTTCTTTTACTGTACAGCACCGGGCAGGGAGGCTCCATGGGAATGCTGATGCCCTATCGCGAATTGCAGACTCGACGGAAAAGCCGCTGTAGGCTTCCGAGAATCGCAATTTCTTGAGGGAGGGGGGTGTGTGAGGCTTATCTTATGAGGACTGTACCTTTTGTTTTGAGGAATATATTATGATTTTTGGTATGAAATTGCCTTGCTAATAAAATACTTTGGCCCTGAGTTCCAGTATCAGTAGTATTCTGTCCTGGAGCCTTGCAGGCTTGCCGGCTCTACCCAAGAGGAGGAAGAGGACCCCCCATTACACAGTGCAATATAGGCAATAGTATGGAGACAGATAAGGAACTTACAGAGGTCAGACCCTCTGAAAGTGAAAGGACAGGTTTTGTTTTTGTGTTAATAGGATAGAATAAAAAGGGGGTGAAATAGAATAAAGGAGTCAATAGTTTATCAGGAAGATATTAAGGAAGTTATTAAGAGATATTAAGGAAGATATTATGAGCAGGACACAGGTAACCTCAGTTACCAATCAAACCAAGTCTGAAAATGCCCAGCATAGCTCAAAGCTCACAAGGTAAACTTAAGTTCTACGACACAGCTCTAAACAAAATTGCCCCTTCTCCAGAGCTATGAGTCACCAGATGTTATGTAACCAGATGCTATGAAGAGATCAGTGGCCTTCAAAGAAGGAAATTGTACCTTTCAACCTTTATCTAATGGTGATGTAGCTACTGAGTCAAATGATTATAATTGGGATGGTTTGGTTGTTGTGACTTTAATTTATGCTGTGTTCCTGTTTTCACTAAATTATGCTTACTGAAGCACAAACAATTGTTGAAAGAATTAGCAACTATATGTGAAATTGCTTTCTCATAGTATGGCACTGTATAAGGTTGAAAAAAAGTGAGCAAAATTTACCTACAAAATCAAATCCAAACAACCGAAGGTGAATAAACAACTTTTATATTCAATAGAAGCAGCCACTGTGATATCCATTAGTATTAACTATTACAAAAAAGGTTTTTGAAAGTTAATATTAGCAGATATCACAGTGGCCGTTTCTACTGCATTTGGTTATAAAAAGTCTTAATTTCAATATACAATATTGAAATTGATTGGAAAGATTATTATATCAGTTACACATTTATGTGTGATTATCCCTTTAGACATTTACAGGGTGCGGCAAAAAAAAAAAGACATTAACCCCCCCTACAGTTTTTTGCAGTTTTCTCAGCAATGGCTTTGAATTTAAATGAGAAATTTTGCCTACTTATTTAGTCATCATTCTTACATGTTACTATTCAACAACATTTAATTATCTTAAGCTATGTTGATGCTGCTGACATTTTAGCATTACTACCTAGAGATTGTTGCGCATTAAGGGCCCTGTTTACAAAGGCACACTAGCATTTTTAGCGCTTACTAAAATTACCACGTGTTAACCATGTAGAAGCCCATAGGAATATTATGGGCATCTACACAGCTAGTACGCGCTAATTTTTAGCATGTGCTAAAAACACTAGTGCACCTTTGTTAACAGAGTCCTAAAAATATTCCAGCTAAAACACAGTAAAATAACATCATTCAAATGATACAATTAACAACTGAGCTCATTTTCAAAAGAGATGGACATCCAAAGTGACATAAATCGGCACTTGGATGTCCTTCTCACAGAGACATCCAAATCGGTATAATCGAAACCGCATTTTGGACGTCTTTGTCAGAAGTCCGTCGCAAAGATGTCCAAATCTCAAGGGGGCGTATCGGAGGTGTGTTCAAGGCGAGACTTGGGCATTCCTAAGACTTGGACGTCTTTGAGCCATAATGGAACAAAGCAAAGACGTCCAGGACTAAAACATGGACGTTTTCACCTAGACCTGTTTTTTATTATGAATAAGGCACAAAAAGGTGCCCAAAATGACCAGATGACCACTGGAGGGAATCGGGGATGACCTCCCATTACTCCCCAGTGGTCACTAACCCCATCCCACCCTCAAAAAACATGATTAAAAATATTACTTGCCAGCCTCAGATGTCATACTCAGGTCCATGACAGTGCATGCAGGTCCCTGGAGTAGTTTAGTAGTAGGTGCAATGCACTTCAGACAGGCGGACGCAGGCCCATACCCCCCCTACCTGTTATATTTGTGGAGGAATGAGCGAGCCCTCCAAAACCCACCAGAAACCCTCTGTACCCACATATAGGTGCCATCCTTCACCCGTAAGGGCTATGGTAGTGGTGTACAGTTGTGGGTAATGGGTTTTGGAGGGGTTTTGGGCGGCTCAACACACAAGGTAAGGGAGCTATGTACCTGAGAGCATTTTATGAAGTCCACTGCAGTGCCCCCTAGGGTGCCCGATTGCTGTCCTGTCATGTCAGGGGGACCAGTCTATTAAAAATGCTGGCTCCACTCATGTCCAAATGGCTTGAATTTGGACGTTTTAAACTTGGACGTTTTTGTTTTCGAAAATGGCTGAAAATCAATGGTCCAAATCCAAGGATGTCCATAGTATTTTCGAACGCAAAGATGGACGTCCATCTTTTTTCAAAAATCCCCACCTCCGAATTTGGACGTTTTACAAAGAAGTCCAAATTCCAGCTTAGACGTTTCTTTCAAATAAGCCCCTCAATGTGTCATAATTCTGCAGTCATGCTAACAAATTTTCTTCACAGTGCTGAGCTTCAAGTTCTTGAGTTGATATGCAGCTACTATCACTTTTGCTGCAAAACTTTGTTCACGCAGTGTCTGTATTCTCATTTTGTCTGCTACCAATACCTTGCCCATGATTGCCGTTCTGATCTGAAATGCTTTTAAAAAGAAATTATCTGAAAATTATCATATTATCAAATACAGATTATTCAAATTGTTTACAAAACTCTGCACAGCTACATCATAAGCCTTAAGCTGCTACTATATTTTTTGTTTTTCAAATAATGGTAGTTTCATAGTGCAAACATTTTTGTTTGTGCAAAAATCATTGGGTGGTACATAAGTACATAAGTATTGCCATACTGGGAAAGACCAAAGGTCCATCAAGCCCAGCATCCTGTTTCCAACAGTGGCCAATCCACATTACATTTTATACTGCTTACCCCAGAAATAGTGGATTTTCCCCAAGTCCATTTAATAATGGTCTATGGACTTTTCCTTTAGGAAGCTGGCCAAACCTTTTTTAAACTCCGCTAAGCTAACCACCTTTACCACATTCTCTGGCAACGAATTCCAGAGTTCAATTACATGTTGAGTGAAGAAAACCTTTCTCCGATTCATTTTAAATTTACTACATTGTAGCTTCATCGTATGCCCCCTAGTCCTAGTATTTTTGGAAAGCGTAAACAGATGCTTCACATCTACCCGTTCAACTCCACTCATTATTTTATAGACCTCTATCATGTCTCCCCTCAGCCGCCTTTTCTCCAAGCTGAAGAGCCCTAGTCGCTTTAGCCTTTCCTCATAGGAAAGTTGTCCCCTTTATCATTTTCGTTGCCCTTCTCTGCAGCTTTTCTAATTCCATTATATCTTTTTTGAGATGCAGTGACCAGAATTGAACACAATATTTGAGGTGTAGGTTTACATGCTAAAAAGTCTGCAACTTCACCACGTTTAAAGATGATCTCATTCCACTTGGCACATAAACATAAGTACATACAGTGGGGGAAATAAGTATTTGATCCCTTGCTGATTTTGTAAGTTTGCCCACTGACAAAGACATGAGCAGCCCATAATTGAAGGGTAGGTTATTGGTAACAGTGAGAGATAGCACATCACAAATTAAATCCGGAAAATCACATTGTGGAAAGTATATGAATTTATTTGCATTCTGCAGAGGGAAATAAGTATTTGATCCCCCACCAACCAGTAAGAGATCTGGCCCCTACAGACCAGGTAGATGCTCCAAATCAACTCGTTACCTGCATGACAGACAGCTGTCGGCAATGGTCACCTGTATGAAAGACACCTGTCCACAGACTCAGTGAATCAGTCAGACTCTAACCTCTACAAAATGGCCAAGAGCAAGGAGCTGTCTAAGGATGTCAGGGACAAGATCATACACCTGCACAAGGCTGGAATGGGCTACAAAACCATCAGTAAGACGCTGGGCGAGAAGGAGACAACTGTTGGTGCCATAGTAAGAAAATGGAAGAAGTACAAAATGACTGTCAATCGACAAAGATCTGGGGCTCCACGCAAAATCTCACCTCGTGGGGTATCCTTGATCATGAGGAAGGTTAGAAATCAGCCTACAACTACAAGGGGGGAACTTGTCAATGATCTCAAGGCAGCTGGGACCACTGTCACCACGAAAACCATTGGTAACACATTACGACATAACGGATTGCAATCCTGCAGTGCCCGCAAGGTCCCCCTGCTCCGGAAGGCACATGTGACGGCCCGTCTGAAGTTTGCCAGTGAACACCTGGATGATGCCGAGAGTGATTGGGAGAAGGTGCTGTGGTCAGATGAGACAAAAATTGAGCTCTTTGGCATGAACTCAACTCGCCGTGTTTGGAGGAAGAGAAATGCTGCCTATGACCCAAAGAACACCGTCCCCATTGTCAAGCATGGAGGTGGAAATGTTATGTTTTGGGGGTGTTTCTCTGCTAAGGGCACAGGACTACTTCACCGCATCAATGGGAAAATGGATGGGGCCATGTACCGTACAATTCTGAGTGACAACCTCCTTCCCTCCGCCAGGGCCTTAAAAATGGGTCGTGGCTGGGTCTTCCAGCACGACAATGACCCAAAACATACAGCCAAGGCAACAAAGGAGTGGCTCAGGAAGAAGCACATTAGGGTCATGGAGTGGCCTAGCCAGTCACCAGACCTTAATCCCATTGAAAACTTATGGAAGGAGCTGAAGCTGCGAGTTGCCAAGCGACAGCCCAGAACTCTTAATGATTTAGAGATGATCTGCAAAGAGGAGTGGACCAAAATTCCTCCTGACATGTGTGCAAACCTCATCATCAACTACAGAAGACGTCTGACCGCTGTGCTTGCCAACAAGGGTTTTGCCACCAAGTATTAGGTCTTGTTTGCCAGAGGGATTAAATACTTATTTCCCTCTGCAGAATGCAAATAAATTCATATACTTTCCACAATGTGATTTTCCGGATTTAATTTGTGATGTGCTATCTCTCACTGTTACCAATAACCTACCCTTCAATTATGGGCTGCTCATGTCTTTGTCAGTGGGCAAACTTACAAAATCAGCAAGGGATCAAATACTTATTTCCCCCACTGTAAGTAGTGCCATACTAGGAAAAGACCAAGGGTCTATCGAGCCCAGCATCTTGTCCACGACAGTGGCCAATCCAGGCCAAGGGCACCTGGCAAGCTTCCAAACGTACAAACATTCTATACATGTTATTCCTGGGATTTTGGATTTTTCCAAGTCCGTTTAGTAGCGGTTTATGGACTTGTCCTTTAGGAAACCGTCCAACCCCCTTTTAAACTCTGCTAAGCTAACCTCCTTCACCACATTTTCCGGCAATGAATTCCAGAGTTTAATTACACGTTGGGTGAAGAAAATATTTCTCCGATTTGTTTTAAATTGACTACACTGTAGTTTAATCGCATGCCCCCTAGTCCTAGTATTTTTGGAAAGCGTGAACAGACGCTTCACATCCACCTGTTCCACTCCACTCATTATTTTATATACCTCTATCATGTCTCCCCTCAGCCGTCTCTTCTCCAAGCTGTATAGCCCTAGCCTCCTTAGTCTTTCTTCATAGGGAAGTCGTCCCATCCCCGCTATCATTTTAGTCGCCCTTCGCTGCACCTTTTCCAATTGTACTATATCTTTCTTGAGATGTGGCGACCAGAATTGAACACAATACTCAAGGTGCGGTCGCACCATGGAGTGATACAACGGCATTAGAACATCCTCACACCTGTTTTCCATACCTTTCCTAATAATACCCAACATTCTATTCGCTTTCCTAGCCGCAGCAGCACACTGAGCAGAAGGTTTCAGTGTGTTATCGACGACGACACCCAGATCCCTTTCTTGGTCCGTAACTCCTAACGTGGAACCTTGCATGACGTAGCTATAATTCGGGTTCTTTTTTCCCACATGCATCACCTTGCACTTGCTCACATTAAACGTCATCTGCCATTTAGCCGCCCAGTCTCCCAGTCTCGTAAGGTCCTCTTGTAATTTTTCACAATCCTGTCGCGAGTTAACGACTTTGAATAACTTTGTGTCATCAGCAAATTTAATTACCTCGCTAGTTACTCCCATCTCTAAATCATTTATAAATATATTAAAAAGCAGCGGTCCTAGCATAGACCCCTGAGGAACCCCACTAACTACCCTTCTCCATTGTGAATACTGCCCATTTTAACCCCACTCTCTGTTTCCTATCCTTCAACCAGTTTTTAATCCACAATAAGACATTTCCTCCTATCCCATGACCCTCCAATTTCCTCTGTAGCCTTTCATGAGGTACCTTGTCAAACGCCTTTTGAAAATCCAGATACACAATATCGACCGGCTCCCCTTTGTCCACATGTTTGTTTACTCCTTCAAAGAATTGAAGTAAATTGGTCAGGCAAGATTTCCCCACACAAAAGCCGTGCTGACTCGGTCTCAGTAATCCATGTCCTCGGATGTGCTCTGTAATTTTGTTTTTAATAATAGCCTCTACCATTTTCCCCGGCACCGACGTCAGACTCATCGGTCTATAATTTCCTGGATCTCCCCTGGAGCCTTTTTAAAAAATGGGCGTTACATTGGCCACCCTCCAATCATCCGGTACCACGCTCGATTTTAAGGATAAGTTGCATATCACTAGCAGTAGCTCCGCAAGCTCATTTTTCAGTTCTATCAGTACTTTAGGATGAATACCATCCGGTCCAGGAGATTTGCTACTCTTCAGTTTGCCGAACTGCCCCATTACGTCCTCCAGGTTTACCGTGAAGTCAGTAAGTTTCTCCAACTCGTCCGCTTGAAATACCATTTCCGACACCGGTATCCCACCCAAATCTTCCTTGGTGAAGACCGAAGCAAAGAATTCATTCAGTCTCTCCGCTACGTCTTTGTCTTCCTTGATCGCCCCTTTTACCCCTCGGTCATCCAGCGGCCCAACCGATTCTTTTGCCGGCTTCCTGCTTTTAATATATCGAAAAAAATTTTTACTATGTTTTTTTGCCTCTAATGCTATCTTTTTTTCGTAATCCCTCTTGGCCTTCTTTATCTGCGCCTTGCATTTGCTTTGACACTCCTTATGCTGCTTCTTGTTATTTTCAGACGGTTCCTTCTTCCATTTTCTGAAGGCATTTCTTTTAGCCCTAATAGCTTCCTTCACCTCACTTTTCAACCAGGCCGGCTGTCTTTTGGAGTTCCGTCTTTCTTTTCTAATTCGCGGAATATGTATGGCCTGGGCCTCCAGGATGTTATTTTTGAACAGCGTCCACGCCTGTTGTACAGTTTTTACTCTCTCAGTTGCCCCCCTAAGTTTTTTTTTTACCGTTCTTCTCATTTTATCATAGTCTCCTTTTTTAAAGTTAAACGCTAACGTATTTGACTTTCTGTGTACAGTTACTTCAAGGTCGATATCAAAACTGATCATATTATGGTCACTGTTATCAAGCGGCCCCAGTACCATAACATCCCTCACCAGATCATGCGCTCCACTAAGGACCAAGTCTAGAATTTTTCCTTCTCTCGTCGGCTCCTGCACCAGTTGCTCCATAAAGCTGTCTTTGATTTCATCAAGGAATTGTATCTCTGTAGCGTGTCCCGATGTTACATTTACCCAGTCTATATTTGGATAATTGAAGTCACCCATTATTATCACATTGCCCATTTTGTTCGCGTCTCTGATTTCTTTTATCATTTCTGCGTCTACCTGCTCATCCTGGCGAGGCGGACGGTAGTACACTCCTATCACCGTTTTTTTCCCTTTTATACATGGAATTTCAACCCACAATGATTCAAAGGTGTGATTTGTGTCCTGCTGAATTTGTAATCTATCTGAGTCAAGGCTCTCGTTAATATACAATGCAACCCCTCCACCAGTCCGGTCCACCCTATCACTACGATATACTTTGTAGCCCGATATGACAGTGTCCCACTGGTTATCCTCCTTCCACCAGGTCTCAGTAATGCCTATTATATCCAATTTTTCGGTTAGTGCAATATATTCCAACTCTCCTATCTTATTTCTTAGACTCCTAGCATTTGCATATAGACATTTCAGAGTGTGTTTGTTGTTCTTATTTGCATGATGCTTAGTACCTGACACTATTGATTTGACATCTTTTGTCTGATCTTTAGTTGTATTTAAGGGCACCTGGTCTACCACGGTCTGTTGTGCAACCTCACTATCCAGAAACCCTATCTTCCCTGTTTGTGAGGTATCTTTGCAAGATACCTTTTCCCGAACCATGCGCTTTTGAGCGACTGTCGGCCTTCCCCTCATTTCTAGTTTAAAAGCTGCTCTATCTCCTTTTTAAATAGACAATAAGAACAAATAAAGTTGTAAAATTTCACATTGAAATTCCAACGTAGAAATGGCAACAAATGAAGCTGTAAAATTTCACACTGAAATTCCAAGCAGTTGCTGAGAAAAAAGCAAAAAACTCTAGGAGATTACTTTTTTTTTTTGTCTCACCCTGTATATCCCTTGATTTTGAAGTCATTTACTGTATATGATTTAGGAGATAATGCTTGTTACTGTAGAAGCTCTATCCATGTTTTGGGCATCTGAAAACTGGCATTTAGATGTCCATATTGCATGAACATCCAAATCCAAATTTTCAAAGGCAGAATATGGACGTACATAAGTACATAAGTACTGCCACACTAACACAGACCGAAGGTCCATCAAGTCCAGCATCCTGTTTCCAACAGTGGCCAATCTAGATCACAAATACCTAGCAAGATCCAGAAAAAGTTCAATACATTTTATGCTGCTTATCCAGAAATAGCAGTGGATTTTTCCCAAGTCAATTTAATAATGGTCTATGGACATTTCCTTGAGGAAGCTGGCCAGACTTTTTTAAAACCCCGCTAAGCTAACCACCTTTACCACATTTCCTGGCAACTTCATCGCATGCCCCCTAGTCCTAGTATTTTTGGAAAGCATAAACAGACGCTTCACATCTACCCATTCCATTCCACTCCACTCATTATTTTATAGACCTCTATCATATCTCCCCTCAGCCGCCTTTTCTCCAAGCTGAAGAGCCCTAGACACTTCAGCCTTTCCTCATAGGGAAGTCACCCCATGCTTCAGCCTTTCATCGTAGGGAAGTCGCCCCATCCCCTTTATCATTTTCGTCGCCCTTCTCTGTACCTTTTCTAATTCCACTATATCTTTTTTTAGATACGGCGACCAGAAATGAACACAATATTCAAGGTGCAGTCGCACCATGGACAGATACGTCCTCACTTTTGTTTTCCATTCCTTTCCTAATAATACCTAACATTCTAGTTGCTTTCTTACCAGCCGCAGCACACTGAGCAGAGGGTTTCAACGTATCATCAACAATGATGCCTAGATCCCTGTCTTGTTTGGTGACTCTTAACGTGGAACCTTGCATTACGTAGCTATAGTTCGGGTTCCTCTTTCCCACATGCATCACTTTGCACTTGCTCACATTAAACGTCATCTACCATTTAGACGTCTAGTCTCCAAGTCTTATAAGGTCCTCTTTCACATTCCTTGCGTGATTTAAAAACTTTGAATAACTTTGTGTTGTCAGCAAATTTAATTACCTCACTAGTTACTCCCATCTGTACGTCATTTATAAATATGTTAAAAAGCAGCGGTCCCAGCACAGGCCCCTGGGGAACCCCATTATCTAACCTTCTCCTTTGAGAATACTGACCATTTAACCCTGCTCTCTGTTTTCTATCCTTTAGCCAGTTTTTAATCCACAACAGGACACTACCTCCTAATCCATGACTCTCCAATTTCTTCTGGAGTCTTTCATGAGGTACTTTGTCAAATGCCTTTTGAAAATCCAGATACAAAATATCAACCAGCTCGCCTTTATCCACATATTTGTTCACCTCTTCAAAGAAATGTAATAGATTGGTGAGGCAAGATGTCCCTTTACTAAATCCATGTTGGCTTTGTCTCATTAATCCATGCTTTTGAATATGCTCTGTAATTTTGTTCTTTATAATAGTCTCTACCATTTTGCCTGGCACCGAAGTCAGGCTCACCAGTCTATAATTTCCTGGATCCCCTCTGGAACCTTTTTAAAATATCAGCCAGCGTTACATGGGCTACCCTCCAATCTTCCGGTACCACACTCGAATTTAAAGATAAATTACATATTACCACTACTACTACTACTACTTAACATTTCTAAAGCACTACTCTGGTTACGCAGCGCTGTACAGTTTTACAAATAAGGATAGTCCCTGCTCAAAGGAGCTTACAATCTAAAGGACGAAATGTCAAGTTGGGGCAGTCTAGATTTCTTGAATAGAGGTATAATGGTTTGGTGCCGAATGCGACATTGAAGAGGTGGGTTTTGAGTAGGGATTTGAAGATGGGTAGGGAGGGGGCTTGGCGTATGGGCTCAGGGAGTTTATTCCAAGCATAGGGAGAGGCGAGGCAGAAAGGGCAGAGCCTGGAGTTGGCGGTGGTGGAGAAGGGTACTAACAATAGTTCAGCAAGTTCATTTTTCAATTCTATCAGTACTCTGGGATGAATACCACCCAGTCCAGGAGATTTGCTACTCTTCAATTTGTCAAATTGAACCATTACATCCTCCAGGTTTATAGAGATTTCATTCAGTTTCTCCGACTCATCAGCTTCGAATACCATTTCTGGCACCAGTATCTCTCCCAAATCTTCCTCGGTGAAGACTGAAGCAAAGAATTCATTTAATCTCTCCGCTATGGCTTTGACTTGCCTGATTGCCCCTTTTACCCCTCAGTCATCTAGCAGTCCAACTGATCCTTTTGCTGGCTTCTTGCTTTTAATATACATTAAAAAAATTGTACTATGTGTTTTTGCCTCCAACGCAATCTTTTTTTCAAAGTCCCTGTTTGCCCTCCTTATCAGCACTTTGCATTTGACTTGACATTCCTTAAGCTGCTTCTTATTATTTTCAGTCAGTTCCTTCTTCCATTTTCTGAAAGATTTTCATTTAGCTCTAATAGCTTCCTTCACCTCACTTTTTAACCATGTTAGCTGTCGTTTGGTCTTCCTACCTCCTTTTTTAATACACGGAATATATTTGGCCTGGGCTTCCAGGATGGTGCTTTTGAACAGCATCCACGCCTGATGTAAATTTTTGACCCTCGCAGCCGCTCCTCTAAGTTTTTTTTTCATCGTTCTTCTCATTTTATCATAGTCTCTCTTTTGAAAGTTAAACGCTAATGTATTGGATTTCTTGTTTATACTTACTCCAAAGCTAATATCAAATCTGACCACATTATGATCACTGTTATTGTTACCCCTCCCCCATGCCTGAGCTAGTTGTATGGTGATCACTAGGTTCTGGTTCGCCTGATGTCAATAGTCGTGGTGGTGCTTCCAGAAACCCAGTGCTCAAGAAAGCAAGAGAGGAAAATAAGCTGAATTTAGGAATTTTTCCAGTTTTTGGTAAAAAGCACCCTCTCACTTCTCAGTCAAATAAAGAACTTTTAATAATGAAATACTTTATTGCATGTATTCCATGCCAAAACAACAACACTTTAACATTTGTGGCTGAACAGTGAATAAATAACAATGTTTCCAATCCTTAACTATCACTCCTTAGAATATAACAATGTGAAATTTGGAATGTAACAATTCTCATCTAATCTTCATTTCCCCTTCACTTCTTAAAGAGAACCATCTTCACTTAAGGTAGGTATTTTATTAACTCTCTCCTTTTCTTATGCAAATTCAAATTAATAAAGTTTTCCTTTAGAATCGGCACTTATCTGTAACTGATCAGTTTATAGCCAATTTGAGTAGATTCTTTCCTGCGTTGCGGCCCTTGGATGAACTGAGTCGCCGGTGTTCTCCTGCAGTTGTTGTCTTCTTCCTAACCTCTCTAATAACAAAACAAGTTGGGAGGCAAAACCCTGACTTCCTTTTTTCTCTCCCCAGGAATTCCTCTAAAGGGACTTTAAATGTATTTCATAATACTGTGGCCATCTCGCTAATTTAAATAAAATTAATTAAAGTATTACTAATTATTCAACCTATGCTTTACTGGGGAATCCCTATTCTAAACCGCTGGAGTAGCTTCTGCACAGCTGCTGAGCTTCACCCACGGTGTAGCATTCCATTCTCAATCTGACACCAACATTCCATCACTCACTAAACATATTGGATTATGATTATCTCAGACCCTCAAACTCACCAACACTCAGACCTGGTACCACAGCAGTATTCCCCTTTCCAGTTTACACACTCACTCTCACAGTTTTCCCTGTTCCACTCAGAAACCTCTCCTCTTTTCTCACCACTCAGCCATATCTCACCCCCCAGTCAATTTCAACTATTTCTCACCCAGAGTACTTGCAGACTTGAAACACAATCAAACTTCCTTCCAAGTCACTCTCAGTTTAATCCTCAATTATTCCCTCCTCTATACTAATCTATTCCCAAATCACTTAACCACTTTTTCCTGTTTCTCTCTCAGACCCTTCAGAAACACATCTACTCCCACTTAGTACTCAGCTTCCTCTCTCAACTGCCAGCTGCTGTTGCCAAGCCAACAGAAGCTCAGCCCTCAGCAGATTCCAAGGACCTGCGCTGCTGGCCACAATGGAACTCTGGGACAACTTGGGTAATTTTATGTATTTTATTAACCCCTCGGGTTACATTATCAAGCGGCCCCCCATCACCATTTACCTCCCACACCAGATCATGTGCTCCACTAAGGACTAGGTCTAGAATTCTTCCTTCTTTTGTTGGCTCCTGTACCAGCTGCTTCATAAAGCAGTCCTTGATTTCGTCAAGGAATTTTACCTCCCTAGCATGCCCCAATGTTACATTTACCCAGTCAATTGAAGTCACCCATTATTATCATGTTGCCCAGTTTGTTAGCCTCCCTAATTTCTGATAACATTTCTACATCCGTCTGTTCATCCTGGCCAGGTGGACGGTAGTACACTTCTATCAATATCCTTTTCCCCTTTACACATGGACTTTCAATCCATAGGGATTCCAAGATGTGTTTTGTTTTCGTGTTGAATTTTCAATCTATTTGATTCAAGGTCCTCTTTAACATACAATGCTACCCCTCTACCAATTCAATCCACCCTATCAGTACAATATAATATGTCCCACTGGTTATCCTCCTTCCACCAGGTCTCAGAGATGCTTATTATATCTAATTTTTCATTTAGTGCAATATAGTCTAACTCTGCCATTTTATTTCTTAGGCTTCTGGTATAGGCATTTCAAACTATGCTTGTTGTTCCTATTTACATCATGCTCCGTACTTGACAGTATTCATTTGCAATTTTTTGTCTGATTTTTATTTTTATTTAAGGACTCCTAGTCTACTATGGTCTCTTTTGCAACCTCACTATTGGGATACCCTATCTTCCCTGTTTTGGTGATTTCTTTAAATGATACCTTATTCCGAACCATGCGCTTTTGAGCAACTGTTGGCCTTCCCCCAGTCTCTAGTTTAAAAGCTGCTCTATCTCCATTTTAAATACTAATGCCAGCAGTCTGATCCCACTCTGGTTAAAGTTGAGCCCATCCTTTCGGAATAGGCTGCCCCTTCCCCAGAATGTTGCTCAGTTCCTAACAAATCTAACACCCTCCTCCCTTCACCATATCTCATCCACCCATTGAAACTCCAGAGCTCTACCTGTCTCTTGGGTCCTGCGCATGGAACAGGTAGCACTTCAGAAAATACTACCCTAGAGGTTCTGGATTTGAGCTTTCTACCTAAGAACCTAAATTTGGCTTCCAGAACCTCTCCCCCACATTTTCCTATGTCATTGGTACCCACATGTACCAAGACAGCCACCTCCTCCCCAGCACTATCTAAAATCCTATCTAGGTGATGCGTTAGGTCTGCCACTTTTGCACCAGGCAGGCAAGTGACCAGGCGATCCTCACGTCCACCAGCCACCCAGCTATCTACATTCCTAATAATCGAATCACCAACTACAACAGCCATCCTAACCCTTCCCACCCTGGAGACACATCCTCAGTGTGAGAGGATATTGCATTCCCTGGTGTGCTGGACCTATTTACAGGATTACTTCCATCCTCACCAGGGTGGTGCTCTCCTTTTAGAAGGCCTTCCTCCTCCAAGGCAGCAGAGGGGCTGCCAGATTGGAGTTAGGATTTCTCTACAATGTCCCTGTAGGCCTCCTCTATGTACCTCTCTGTCTCCCTCAGCTCTTCCAAGCCTGCTACTCTAGCCTCAAGAGAATGGACTCGTTCTCTGAGAGCTAGGAGCTCTTTGCATCGAGCATACACATATGACATCTCACCAACTGGGAGATAATCATACCTGTGACACTCAGTGCAAAAGACTGGATAGCACCCCTCTCACTGCTGGACTACTGACTGCATCTTAGTATTATAGAGTTGTTTAATTAAAACTTCTTAGGTAATAGGGATATAAAATTAATATAATGATCCTTTTGACTTGTAATTTGTAATTTATTTAGGGTTTGCTTCTTAGAAACTAATTAAATGTAATTCAGACTCTAATGAAAATTGAATATTCCCCTCTTGGTATCTTAATTAGAATAATTGGCTATAAATAAAGAGTATAGCTAGGGGTGGGTGGGAATGGGGACTGAACTGGGCTCAAAATATGGACCTCCAACTCGGATTACAGAAGGGGCAGGGACATCCAAGTCTAAAAAAATGGACATTCATATTTAGACCTGGTACTTGTCACATCCAGGTGACAGAAAGGTGCTCTGATTGAGCAGTTCTCTACTGAAGGGAAATAAAAGAAGTCACAGTAGATATTTTTCTATCTCTAGAGTGCTCACAATTAAAACAAAAAAAGAAATAAAAAGAAGCAAAAATTACAAAAAGCTGAAGTGGCAACATCTGGATCTCTGTTATGGCTGTCAGCTGGTTGCTTTAACCATTAGGCTATTTTTGGACATGGATATTTGTGTGGCCATTTTATAATATGAGCATTCCTCTGCTGATACATAAACACCCATGTCCCTTATTTTGCTCCATTCATAATTTGGATATTTTAGATTGGGAGATTGGGTGGCAGCACTGGTGGTTGGGAGGCAGGGCAAGTACTGAGCAGACTTCTACGGTCTATGCCCCGAGTCAGATATACTAATTAATAAAATTTGGTTTTAGCTTTACTGTGATCCAGTCTCTGGGACTCCTGGTTTTGTGCCCACTTTTTTGTTTGTTTTACATATAAAGTAGCACATATGAGTTTATCTTGTTGGGCAGACTGGATGGACCGTACAGGTCTTTATCTGCCGTCATCTACTATGTTACTATCCTGCTTACTTTCGAAGGAGATCGCCGGCCATCTTCCGACACAAATCGGGAGATGGCCGGCCATCTCCTGAAGCCGACAAAATCGGTATAATTGA